>NC_088812.1:17744979-18061933 GCF_011386835.1 Chrysemys picta bellii | reverse complement strand
GCCATAAATCAGTCACATGAAATGGTTGGGGCTTTTTGTGCTGTTGGCTGAGACTTCTGCTGTTTCTTCTTTATATGAAAAGTAATAATGTGATTTTATTATTATTATGATCCTCATCCCCAATCATCATTATTATTCAGTCTACCTTTAACAAGCCACCCCCACGCTGTCCTGGCAGAAGCTAAGGGTGTTTTGCACTTGAATAACTACCTTTTAAAATGACATAACCAGTATTTGAGGATTTAATTAGAACAGCTGCAATTAAGGGAATCAAAGGAAAGCAGAACTTTACAAGGCTCTGGCATCGTCCATATACTCCCCTAGAGACGAATTTGTGACTCTCAAATATTCACACAAATTCGATTCTACAGGGTACATATAGACGACTGTATAATTTGGCACTTGTGGTGTTGAGGTTTGAGGGGTGGGGAGGGAAAGGATTGCACTTCAGAATAATGCTTTCTGGCTGGAAGAAAGTTGGAGAGCATGCAAAGGCCACTCACTCAGCATGTTGCTTAAGATGTTTACAGATATGGTTTGCTTTGCATATTTGTGATTGCCTGTACTACCTCACACAAAGACTCAGTCCCATATATATTTTGGCACTGTTACATGTGGAAACTCATTTGCTATTTTTATTATTATCTAGCATTTATTGGTTTTATTGGCATCTTTTTTTCCATGGCCTGTCTAATTGCTTACCCAGTGGCTTGACAAAGATGAACGTTATTAAAGTTAGATATGTTCCATCTCTTGATATAAGCGAGTAGAATTCTATCTCTCTAAAGAAAAGTTGTAAGGAGGGTGGCGGGAGAATCTAGAGTATGCAAAAGACATGAATGGAAATGTATTCTGGTATTCAAAACATTGATTCAAATCTGTCCAATAAATTCCTTTTCACTAGCTATATCTCATGCTGTCCAAACACCTTGGACTCAGACAGGATTTTGACATTTATTGTTCATATTGATGCAAAAAACTTTTTTCCCGAGGCTGCGGGGATATTGAATAAAGATGTAGAGTTAATAAAGTAATTTTACCTAGGCATGTCTTTTTAATGGATGAATCTCGGTAAGCCACAGAGGAGAGGCATTAAAAAAATATCCACAGGTAGTTATCTAAGAACATACTCGGTGGTTATCATAAACAACAACAACTAAAGAGTTCAAAAATCCCAGGCGTGAAGGTCACCCAAACCAATTTCTACCAATGAGTTACTGACCTACAGTTCGAAGGCTTAAAAAAGCCTTTCGCTCAGTGTTCCAGATGGCCAAGAGAGAACTGCAATTTTATTTCAATGATTTGTTATTCTTATAGCTTTGGGACTTAATTGCAAATATTTTTTTAAAAAAGGTTTTATTTCAAGAAGCGCCTGGCCCTCCTGCCTTGTCAATCTAAATTCACCCCCGACTTCTATTTTAGTTTCTTGCACATTATATCTAAGCAGTGCACAAATATATTTCCCCCCTCACTTGTCTGGTTTTTTCTTTTTGTCTTTTTAGTGGAGTTTTTAGATGTGTCTTTTGCTTTAAGTGTTTGGCAGAATTTTTGTCTCCATAAAATAAGTCTGCAAGGACGTGTGAAGAATAGTTGTACAAGAATCTGGCTCTTTTGTCTATAAACCTTCCTTCCCACCCCTCTCTTTCGCCTCAATTTCCCCAGCCAGCCCAACAATGTCGACAAACAGTTTTGGACTGACAACGCCAAGAGAAATATAGCACCTCGGAAAAATAATTTCTGGTCTTTATTTCCTTCTCTACCCAGGAATCAGGTTGCAAAATATAGATCTGGTTACCATTTCAAGAACATTTTTGAGTACAAAGCGCCTTTCTGACAGTACTGAAGAAAAATAAGTGACTATTGTCCCTGCGGATTCATTGTCTTAGCTATTACCATACTGACCGTTTGGTAACCTGTACCTCAAGCCATTAGCAATCTGTGCATCCTAGAAAATGAAGTACCTAGCTACTGGGGTTTTGTTATTCAATGTTTAATAATAATAATAAAACAACAAACCTCCCACTATGAACTATCTCTTCTTGAGATTCATAGGCAGGAAATAAATTTTTGAGTAGAGTTTTATTTCAAAGCATTTAAGGGTTTATTTTAAGGTGATTATTATACAATAAGTTACATTAGTGTGTGTGCTGGGGGGGGGGAAGACAGATAGTTTCTTGCAGAAAAAAATAGTTGGTTTCTCTGTGACATATGCAATGACATGTAATTAATTAAATTTTAATTTTTCTAACAACTTGAAAGCAGTAAGTGCAAAAAAGACCTTTCCTTTTTGTTCCTTCATAATGCAAATAGACAAGTCTAATTTATGCAAAGAAATATGCAAATGTTTAATTGATTTTTTCTTAAATCTGTTGTCAGTAAAAGTAATGAATCGGCCTAAAACGATTTTAATAACCAGAGCATGTCAGGAGAAGTACTACCCTTCACATTTTTCTTTTTAGCCTCTTTAGTCTCCGAATCTGTAATAATGTAAATATTTACCCCCTCTTTCTAAGATATTAAAGATGAATTCCTGTTGTTTGTTTGTAAAAAATATGCAAACCGTTTTCTCAATCTCTCTCTCTTTCTCTATTCCCCCCCTTTCTACCCCACCCAGGAATTCAATTTTCTTCAAATCTCGTTGAAAGTGGCTTTTTAAAAAGTGGGCGCATTTTAATATTGGTTAGACAGCGTGACCTGAATTTCACCTCAACTGTTTGACTTGATCCAATAGGTCACTGCCAAGGAGTTATTGATGGGGGAACTCCATTGAAATTTGTCTCCTCACAAATGGCCTTTAGATCTTCTAGCTAGTTCAATAACTAGTTATAATGTAGAAGGGGAAAAATGAAGCCCAGAGGCAAACTAATTTGATGTTTCATTTTTATGCTGGAGAAATTGTTGGTTTTCTTTATATCACCTTTCCCCAAGCCCCCCTTAAAAATCTGGTTTTGGCGAAGAACCCCTTTTAGCTGCGAGGAGATTTGAATCTGTATTACAAATATATTTTTATTACTATTATTATTACTATTATTTATAATGGAGCCTCAGTTCATGAACTCTTCAAGACTTGACCTACACGGGAGCCTAAAAATAACTTCCTGCTTGGTAGGAAACATGCTTTTACTTTTTTTTTAAAAGAGGATTACATTTTTAATAGATCAAAGTAGCCAGGATGGGTAAACGAGTTATGTCTCAATTCTTTATAACTTCTCATGTGATTTCATTTAGCTCGAAAAGCAAATATATGTGTTGCAGCTTTGAGAACTAGCAAATCAAACCTGTTAGAGATGGTCCTTAAAGAATAACTATTTAAAAGATTTGAAATTAACTAATAAACCTGCGATCGGTAGAGTTTTATTTATTTATTATACCATATATACTTGTCTGTAATGGTCCATATAACTACAACTGATCACTTCCGTTTTCTCCTTTAGCCTCTTCAACCCTATTTAAAAGGCCGCAAATATGTATTTTAGTTATAATCAATAAATTCTGAATACAATATTTTCTGAGTCTGACGGCTCTATCCTTTTCAGCACGGAGAAAAAACTTTGATGGAGGATCCTTTTAAGTGACATATATACAGGCTATAAGGTTTCTCCTTGACTTTTTCTACACAAACAATACCTGTAATGACTCATCTCATGCTGCTGAACCATAGGTTACGTTGTAAAGAAAACATTGGTCTTCTACGAGGATGGGGGGGGGGGGAGCTGCAGAGAGAACTGTTCAGTGGAAGTTAGGTGGATGTTATTGTATGCTATGGAAATATATACAAACTTTAGACAGCTCTTGTTCTGTATTATCCTAGAAAGCTTCTTCTTGAGTGGCACTTACTAGCTTAACCCATTTAGCCTTGAAATCCTCCCCCAGAGTGATAATATTAATAATTACAGAGAATGCACTTCTATAGTTTGATTCTATTTGTGATAGCACCTAACTCCCGAGAAGGACTTTGAAAGCCGATGCCCATGAAAAAAGGATTTGGGCTTAGCCACTGAGACAGCGTAATGGGTCAGAATGAGAATATTAGTTATTTTAAATCGTGCAGGGGAATAGAAAGTCATACCAACCTCTCATGAGGTTGAAGGGTCAATATAAGAGTTGGCTACGTTGTCCTGAGCCGCAACTAACTTTAGGGTAACTCTGATAAACCCTACTGTGCCTTCATTTTCAGTGTTGCTGAGAGAGCCCCCCTGCCTCATATCGTCCTGCTAAATGCCTTCTCTTTCCGCTGGATTCCCTTCCTAGCTGGCGCAAGAGTAAATAATCCAGTTGAACTGGGGCTACACTTCGTGTGACATTCGCCACAGAACATTTGGGCGTGTAAATGGCAAAGAGAAAACTCCGATGGGTGATTCTCATTCTGAAGCGGAGTCTATGGGGAAATAAGCAGCACAGGTTGCAGGCACTTCTGGTCGGTACTGACACCCTTTGCAATTTAAAATCAATTCTGTGCTGGCTTTCTCTGGGGATGTGAAGTAATCACTGGACACTTTTTAAGCAAAGGGCAGCAAAAGAGCACCCTTTCTGCCTTGGGTTTCAAATGGCCCAACTGCTCTTACCATACATATATGTGATAGAGTGTCTAATTAGATTAGATGTACAAAGATTTCCTCCATATAGGTTATAGACTGGTGAGTGCTTGAATCAATAGCTGTTATTAAAACCTTACAGATATCAATTCTCCTAGCCAGTTTAATGAATACAGATTTTATATTCAAAATGTACAGGATTCACACACACACATATTATATATACACTGTATATATATGTACAGTACACTGTAGTTGTAATATATATGTATGTATTTATGTATGTACATATATATATCAAATACAGTGTACTGTACATATATATGCATACTATAACCATATATCAGATATATTATGTTTTGAAGTGTAAATATTACATATTCCCCATTTAAAACTGTTTTAAAGTATTTGTGTATCTATTCATATCTCTGTATGTGAGTGCATGTTTACACACACAACGAACACATATATGCACACCCACACACATCTATATACACACAGGGACAGACACACAGGTTTGTGTGTATCAATGTTGTTTTAGGTGATGAAAACAGTTCTATAAGGTACTGGAATTAGTTATTTAGGACTGATGAAGAAAAATTATCTAGTGTGATTACTTTATTCTTCTGCCTACGATTCCTATCTTTGGATATTCCTACCTATCTCGATTTTCTGTCGATCACCCGCACTCTGTACAAATATAGAGAGTATAAACTGGGAACCATGTGTATTCTAATGAGCGAACAAGAGACATGGAGTTCTGGAGAAACCTTCTAATTGCCTTCAGCTACCAAATGAGGTATTTGATTTTGTTAAAAAAAAAAACTTTCATTGGGCAGTGGAGAATGACAACAATGGACTATAATGGTTGAAGAGGAGTTTTCTGTTATCTATAATGTTTATTTTTTTCACTAGGGTACTTTCAGTTTAATCTTTCACTGTGTAATAAACTATTATCTTAGTTAATCCCAAAGGTGAATCCATCAAAACCTTTTAATAAAACGTTTATTAGTTTCAGTAATTCCGAGGGTTGTAGCTGCACCTCCAGAGCAGCAGGCAGAACTTAACTAAACTTGGGCTGCTGTAAAATACTTTAAAATAAATTTAGAAGTATAAATGATGCCCGACTCATCCTGGCGATTAGAATTCTGCAGGCATTGTCGTTTGCAACAGTCATTAGTCAAGCCTACAGAAGCAAAAGGAGCCGCGTAGTTGGACAAGAGAAATCTCAAGAATGATATACAGAACCAGGCCTCTAGCATCAATTCAAACCTGATAAGAAATCGGCTGCCTTGTTGCAAAAAGATGGCTAAGCTTGTTCAGTTGGGCCTCGGATGCATTGAATAATTGTTCGATTCCTGGAAAGGCTAAAGGGTTTTCACCCCAAAACCTGGGAACCTGGGGAAAGGGAAAGGTGAACACCTAGGGGACCAGAAATGTACCCACATGAGATTGCAACGCGGCTGTAAAGGCAACAGATTGTTTGGATTCCATCCAGAGTTTAGCAGCTGGGACTGGCTCAGTGAAAAAGTGGAAGGTGGGATGAAATGAGGGCAGAACAGAATGCCAGCTAATACTAATAATAACAGACTCTCTAGATCCGAAAATCTTATTTTAAGCATCCATTTGGAATAAGTTAAGAGGAATTAGATATTAGTTCAGGGATAGTGCATCAGCCAGTGCAGCATGGTAGGAAACTAACATAAAATATAGGTTTGTTCATACTCCACTTATTCGCTTACACATGACCCAGCAACTTTGAGACTGGACTATTTTTTTTAAAGCTTATATTTCTGTTCTCCACAGTATTATGGGGAATTAATTTCGACAGGGACAGGTACCCAAGGAAAGCAGAGACAGATGTAAAGTGTCAGGTTGTGTCTATAGGTAAAGATCCTCCCCCGCCCCCAACAGTCAAATGTTTTATTCCTAGCCAAACTGTCAGGAAAGCAAAAATAATGGAGGCTTTTTGTTTTTAATTGGAGAATGTCTATTAGATAATTCATTTACAACGTACATCGACTGAATGTTGTCTTATAAAAACAGCACAATGTGTATACACACATACATACACACACACACTGAGAGAGACTGAATGCTATTTTATGGAAAGAGGTCACTTTTCACCATACCGGGGAGAGAGAGAAAAAAAGAGCGAGCGAGCGAGAAAGAGAGAGAGGGATTGACTGAATGCTACTTTACAGAAAGAAGTTAGCCTTCAGCACAGATTATATACACACATAGGTTCAGATCATTTTTTGTGGGTGTCGAAAATGGATCTCTTTGATAATCTGTTAATTTTTCACTTAAATGTATTTAATCAGATGTAGCAATAAAGAAAGCATACCCAAAGCCTTACTCTGCCTATATGCCTACTGAGCATGTCCCTAACCTTTTAGCTCTCAGAGTTCCAAGGAAAGCTGTTTAGTGTGGGTGTGGTGTGTCTGTGTCTGTGTGTTTCTATTTTTATTACTGCGAAGCCTAGTTAGATCACAAATCTTAGTCATTTTTGTAAAGTATGATTTTCTCCTGCTGTATATTATGCATCACAGCCACAAAAGTACACAATATAGAACAGAAGGAAAAGGGGAGGAAAATACAACAACCAACCTCTAACTTGTCTTTAATTACATAAGCCTATCAACCTAGTGGAATATACGAAACAGAACCATAATACAAGTAATAATAATAATAATAATAATAATAATAATAATAATAATAATAATAATAATAATAATAATAATAGCTGTCCTCCCCCATAGGAGACGCTCAGTTGACCTCTCTTCGGGCTATGTTTAAGCAAAATAAGTTCAATATTTTTAGGGCAAATATTATTAACAAGGAGAGGGAGGTTTGAAGACCTTTTTTAGGAAGCTACTTGGTGCATTCATCTCCAGTACCAATGGGTCTTTAGATCTTATTCATTGCCTTAGCAGAAAATCAGCTCCAAATATTTCCACCATGTCTTCCCTCAGATTAGGCTGGGGCTCCAGGCAAAAGATACAACTATTTTTGTTTTGTTTTGTTTTTAACGATAACAGGGCAGAGGTATATTGGGCATAATAGACAATTTCCAGACCATAGCACGAGATTATTTAAAAACAAAAATATTTTCGGAGGTACCTTTGAGAATGTAAGTCAAAGCAGATCTGTGGAATTTACAACCTTAAAGACACAGACCCCCTCACTTCCTGTGATTAGCGACAGATCAAAACGGACACCTACCTGCGTTTACAACCCCCGCCCCCTCCCTTCCTGACAGGAAAAAAACCTCCTGTAATAAAAGTCTAGTCAGCCATCCCTTTTGTGAAAGATGAAACAAAATATATGCAATCACGGCTTGTGAGTCTCAAAAACAAGGACATTGATTTTGGTTTTGTTTTAGAAAGAAAGAAAGAAAGAAAGAAAGAAAGAAAGAAAGAAAGAAAGAAAGAAAGAAAGAAAGAAAGAAAGAAAGAAAGAAAGAAAGAAAGAAAGAAAGAAAGAAAGAAAATTACTTACTGCTGTTTCTCTCCATTTTGTCATGGCCAAACCTACAGAAAAGAAAGTTTCATTTTTTTAAAGAAAGATACATACAGGCTATGCCCTACAGGATCATCCATAAACTCTAGCTATGTGCACTTCGGAAGTTGACTACAGTTCCTTGCAGATTACACTCCAGTTCATGTTACCTAAACTCAAGCAAACTCTAATCCTGCCGCGGACAGAAATAAATAGAAAGGTCAACAGTAGCAGCTCTCTCTTCCCATGTGATTATTTTGTTGTTGAGACATGAATTAGAGAAATCTGTTGAGTGCCAAGACAGAATTATATATATAATGTCTATATAGATATATCTAGTAAGGGAGAGGAGAAAATGAATAGGATACAGAATAAAGACTCTAAGGGGGGGGGGATAACATGATATGTCTTCATTTCTATCAAACTATCTTGTTGCCTCAAATCCTCTCGCGTTTCGGTTTGGCTAGGAAAACAAATATGGAATGTAAAAAATAATAACCAACAATCTTGATCAGTGGAACAATGAAGCGAAAGTGGGAGGGGGGTTCGCACTGGGGAAGGCTTACTCCTTCTAAATGAAGAAGTGATATGGTGAACGGATAGGCATCTCCAATTCGTGCAGGGGTAATAAGGGAAACTACATTCATATCTGCCAGGAGAAAGGGAAATCGCAAGTTAAAAAAAATCGATAACTCGGAATTCAACTCTTGACCGGGAAAACCCAGATCAAAACATCATTTGACAGGAATGCTCTTTTAGAATCAGATACTAAATCAATAAAATCACTCCATCAGTACAATCTGCATAGGCAGAAGATCTCTGCACCGTGGCTCTTAAAAGAGAGAGGAAAAGGGGGAGATGATGTTTAAAAACCACTGGGAGAATAACGGAGATCAGCAAGCTGAAACAAAAGTGAATCTCACCCTTGGAGGATACCTTATCTTAGCGGGATATTTTGATTTCTTCATTCCACCTCTCGCTAGCCCATTTTTCTGGATTCAGCACCACACTAAACTTACGTTCGAAGGCATTATGGTTCCGCTCACGTGGGTAATTAATATGCACAATGATTTTCTTGTAAAGAGGAATGTTTAATATTAACCTTTTTAAAAAAAACCTTTTAATTCATAAGGTACGAAGGTGGCAAATAGAATTTTGAATATGGCTATTTTATTGATCCTGAAATGGAAATAGTTTTCAAAAAATGTTATTTAAGCTAAAAACCAAAGCTGCCAAATCTGCTGAGGAAATGACAATAATTTGCCAGCTACAACACTGATTTAAAAAAAAATAATAATAATGAAACCTAAAACCGAAGGAAGAGTTAGACACTGAAAGACCCTCTTGAAAGAATATAGCTACATTTCAAGTCACACCAAAACTTTCTTCCTGTGTCAGACATGCAGTGCCTTAAATCTCTTAGTACCCATAACAAAGCTCAGAGCATTCTAGCCTGTACTCAATACAAATATTTATTTTTGATACCCTTGGCAATACTCGGCAACGTGCTTTTAGATGCCTTGAATGGTTATGTTTCATTATGGATGTAGCATTGAAACTAAAGCACCTTTCGATTCTTCATTGAAAGGAGAACAATTGGAAAATATTCTTTCCTTAAATTTGCTTTGCAAAGGATTGCTTGGAAATAATCAGATCCTGTCCCTAATGTAAAACCTCTCAACTCTCTCTTCGCTTTGGCATCCTATTTGGAAGGCACATCAAATATGGTGGATGTAAAGGGCCGAATAAATGTTTACTTTTGGAATATAGCATATCTTTGGCAACTGCCCACTGCAAACCTTTCCGTGTATAATCTTCTGAGAGTGACTAAGAAAGTTATAACCCGACCTTTAAAAAAAATTGAATGAGGTTCTCTCAATTGCAAGTCTTGTTCAAGGCGAGCACAGATGTTGGTTGTTTCTTACGATAGATAATAAAATATTCCCACTGTTATAATAGGATGTAACCCAATTACATTGACTCGCAGTGGCTGCAATTTGGAGTTGCGAGCTCATGATTTTCTGTTTTCTTGGTTATTGTTGCTGTATTTAGTTTGTTCACCTTTAACATAAATGTTCCCAGTACGAAATGTACGATTTTAAGATACTAAAATGCCAGGAAGCGCTGTTATTTTAAAGTAATATTCCCTACTTTCCCAAAACAGGTAGTTTAAAATGCTACCTGTAAATAGCTTGCAGCTAAAGTAATTTCAGCGAAGTAGGTTTTAGCTCCATTTTAATTCCAAATTAAGCAGAATGCCTCTGAATCTCAAATATCCCAACTGACAACACACAAAGATTAATATAGTTGAGCCCTGTGATTTATCCTCAATACTGTGACAGAAGTTGGACTGTATTTATGTTCCAATAAAAAAAAAACCCTCCCACAATGGTGCAATCTTAGGTAAAATATCAAGCTCATGCTAATATTGTATCACCTGTTGGGAGGAGAAGGGGAGATGACTGATATAGTTACAAACTTGCCTAAATGTCACATTTGCTTCTGCTAATCAAAAGATGTTTAATTCTTTTTTGTTTGTTTTTTAATATATCTTAGGGTGTGTGCAACCCCCTTCTCTTGCCTGGAGAGCAGTGATCACCTGACTCTACTTTGCGCATGCCTGGTGGGATCCTTGGGCTATTTTGGGTGCCATAAAAGTACACAAATCTTCCAAGCTAACTTTCCATCTTCTCGTGGTGAAATGTTAGCCAACCATATATACATTAAGAAAAATAATAATACAGAGAAGAGTCATAGGGATGGAAACACTAACATTACATTTATCATAACATCTCAGAAATATTTAGCTCTGGAGAAACCTAAATTAAAAGTTGACGATTGCAGATGGCAAGAACTTCCCCATTGGAGAAGATGAAATGAACTAGCAACTCTTGCGCCAGATCGATCTTGTTCTTGAAGCACAAACAAATAATGGGCTTTATGAATAGGATTTCAAGGTGAAAATCAATTGAATCAGTTTATTTGTGTGAGCGAGGTTTTTTCCCCCTGAAACTCAGAGTTAGGGAAGAGACAAAGCGCCAAGAAATCCAGAGGGCTTGTTCTTTGCCATCACGACCAAAATGACTGTTTTCGAAAAATGCCACTTCTCTTTATGAAGAAACTTTTTAATTCATTGAAACCTTGGGTTCTTCGTTCATAAGATAAATGCGCTTTGCGATACAAAACGCTAAAGCTTCTGTTCAGGCACAGAGTGTTGGCAGTGTGTTCCCCTGGCAAAGTAGGGGATTGGTCACACTAAATATCAAAATAACCTTTATCTATGGAGAAATTGGGGGATGTTTGTATATGCATTTCTATCTTCACGAAGCCTGAGTTAGTTTAAGCCTTAACTCTACAGTCTATTCACTCCTGCACCCCCATTGTTATATGGTTATTAAACCTGGAACAAGTTGGAGGTCAGGCAAGAAAAAGGAAAAACAACCGTCTGGAAGCCCACGTGCGGGCTGGAGTCTAGATTTGCATCGAAGCCACCTGCAAGTGAAACAGCTTCGCACCTTCCAAATTCACTCCGCGCTTTGCAGCATGGAACCAAGGCACTCGCCCCAGCGAACCTAGAACTATGAGCTACCGCGCCTAGAGACTAGTCTTGCAGCAGGGCCGCATTTTGCTTCGCAAAGGGCAAGAAAGCTGGGGAAGCGGTTGCGATTTATTTCTGCTAAGAGGGCATCCCTTTTCTTGTCTTTTTTTTTTCACACACACACACACACACACACACACACACACACACACACACACACACACACACACACACACACACACATTTCTAGGAGGCTACTCCACCGCGCCCAGACTTAAAACAGTGACACACCAATCCGATGCTGCGACTCCCGGTTCAATGTGAACAGCAGAAGTGATCTCAATCTACTGGTTTGTTTGGAGAGGAAGAAATTAAGGATCGGGTGGGCAAAAACTGTCTTTGTTCTGGGTCCTCCCCCTGCCCCATCCCACTTAGAAATTATGGCACACCACTGTACCTTTCATTTCCTCGTTGTCGCAACTGCTCACGCTTTGTTGCAAAGAGCAGGCCAAACCCAGCTCACCTTCTTCCTCGGAAGAGAGATCTCGCACCAGAAGGAACTCGTGGCACCATTAAGGGGCCCAAGAACTCACCCAGTATTAGACAGAAGAGGGGGAGGGGCAGATGTATACACATATGGCTGGAAGTGCAGGCTGGACACGCAGCTCTTTAGGGAAAAGAACCATAAGGGGAACACTGGGGAGCTGCTGGCTTCGGAGACCTTTTGGAAAATCTGGCCCCAATTGTGGGTACAGGGCTCTTGAAAATTTGGCCCATAGTGGAGAATTTGGTCAAATCTTTAATAATAATAATAATAATAATAAATACCCCAGAAGGTTGCAACAAATATCAGTCCCATGTTGTAACATCCAGAAGTTAATGAAGTTACACCCAGGGTGAATTAGGCCCAATGTATCTTCTATAGTTAATAAGTATGTATCGATCTCTATACATACACCAAATCACTGTGTATATCTTTTGTATGACACTTTATATGCTGGATACACAAGAAGGGTGTACTTTATAGGTTCATGTATGTACATAGTATCTACTTATACACAAACTTAAATACTCTACACCCAGGGGTCTTTGTTCAGGCAAAATTAGCATATACTTCAATGGGAACTTCCCCTAACTAAAGTATTACACTTCGGTTTATTTTAGCACACACCTGGCTCCGTTCAAGTCAAAGGAATGTTTCCAGTGGGGTCAGAATTTCACCTATGCCTATACAAAGAATAACCTATCTGAAGGAGTGTCTACAGCGTGTACAAACAGCCGGACGATGTCGAATTCTGCTCTGGCCACTGCACACTGCAAATCCGGAATGATTCATCATTTACTCTGGTGTGAAGGGAAACAGAATCTGGCTCCATGATGAGTGTGTTAAGTTAATTGAGAACTTTACTGAGGGACTCAGCAAGTGTTGCTGTTTATTGAAACAGGCTGAATCGTTATCCCAACATAAATAACTAGGTAACAACTAGTATTTAGGCCTGAATCTCCTGGAAGTCTAGAGGGGTGTTGTCGCTGAGTTGTACACGCTGGATTTCAGACCAAAGGCTTGGGAAGCATCTTATAAAGACCATAAGTAACAGCAGCAGCACCCACTTGAAGGCATCTGGCCTATGTATACACACAGGGGCCTATGGTCACAATTCTGCTTGCTTTCCTGTAAAAGGGACAGAGTTTACAACCCTCCCAGTATACAGAGTGTCCTGATTTTCAAATCACTAATGAAAATGAAGGCTATTTGCTTGGAGGAACTCCTCATTTTCCCCAGGAACACCTTTTTCATGAAAGTTTGGAGGACAAAGACTCTAAAGCTTACTGGGCAGGATCCTCCTTTTCTCCCCAACTTCACAAAAACTCCACTGGTTTCCTTGTGGGCTGCAGAGAATGCAGAATTGGGCTCTTTGGGTCAGAGATCAACTCCCAGTAAACTCTTATTAAGAATAATGGGTTTTCCTCAAATTGTTCTTAAGTGTGTGTTTGTGTGTGTGATTCTCCATTGTTCTCAAAGGGATCTACTGGGTGCTGAACGTTTCTGAAAGTCCAACTCCTACATTTAGGCGTCTAAACGGGAGCTGAGCTCTTGGGATATCTGGCCCTATACCTTCACCTTGCACCGTCTCTGTTTTAAGCACAACAAAACATTTTATATCTTCACACACACACACCCCGTCCCCCACACAGACAGATCCCCCCCACACCCCTCCTTCCTTTTCCTTTGAACTAGAGAAATCCTCTTTTCACTTCGCTGTTTAACACGAGGGTCGTTTGATCGCGAATTGGACTCCAATAAAACAAGCCGAGTAGCAGTTATTTCTGGGATTACACACTTCTCTTGACTCTTAGAGCCAGAGAACTCAGTGCTAGGTAGGCAATTGTATGAACTGGGGGGGAAACGTGGTATGTAAACAAACCAAGACGCTCTCTGGAAGTACAGTTGAGACAACACACGCAGTATCAGGGGCAGGGATTCTTACGTCTTCACCAGTCATTGCTACATTTCCTGATTTTTGCCCCATTCACTGAATATGACATTTCTAACTTTGAATATAATATAGTCTTTGTGGTTAGATTTCAGATATGAGCCCCGGCCCTACATTCCCAAAACTACCATTGCCTAGGAGTGTTGCAAACAATATTGAAGGCAAACCACCCAAACACCAATCTATTTTTCTACATTCAAACAGTGCTCCAGACAGGTGTTTGGACTCTGGTCTGCCCCATTTTCGATAGATCATTTCGAGACTGCATTGCTCGAGTTTGAAACCTATCCATTGGAGGTATATTGTTACATTAACCCAAGGACACACGAGGAATAAGAGCAACATCTCCTGGTTGTGGAGGGGGGAATACAAAAAGAGAGAAATAGGGATTGCATTGATGGCTCCTTGTGTAATCTGATCATATCATTCTTATGAAGAAAAAAAATGCCACGTCTCTAGCCTTAGTCCTTATCTGCGACAGGGAGTTTACAAATTCTTCGGCCTAGTTCCAATCCCTGCATAGCTCTGAGTTCATGCTTTCCTCTACACACCTGCCAACAGCATCAAAGGAGTACAGAAGTCAGACTTCCAGATCTCTTTCCAGCTCAATCTCTCCCCCCCCCCACAGCAATGCGCATGCACTTCACCACCCAGCAACATTAAAAAAAAAAAAAAAAGCAAACTCTATACTGTGGCCCTTTAAAAAAAAGATTTAAAAAAACAACAACAACAACTCAAGCAGGAACCGAAACTATCTGATCAGAGTTTTAAAACCAAAGGGGGGAGGAGAATCAAAACCCCAATCCTCCACCTTTCGCTTTCTTCAAGTATTTTATTGTCTACAGCTAGAGTGGGGTAGGACAGGGGTGGGGGGAGAAATGTCTCTGCTTAACCAGTAATATATTGAGCTTTCTGGCCTTATCTAATTTCCACAAGCCCTGGGGAAAGAGGGGGGTGTCTGATATTCCTTCTAGATAAGGTTCCTGACTGCTGCTCGCCTTCTACGCCTTCTATATTACTTTAAAACGGCATACACACTAGTTTGTCATACAGTAAAAGAAGCAAAGCCCTCCCCCCCTCACAGTATCTACAGAATTCCATGCCCTTCCGAGTTTAACGCTCTATTTTAATAAGACTCACTGGGTGCAATGGATTTTTCCCCCCAGAAAGCGAGAGAGAAGGGGGGGGGAAATTAACTTACTGAGATCGCTTGGGATCCATTTGGTAAGATGTACCTTCACTAACAGCAGTCTGAGACGCCGTAATCCACACTAAATGCCTTGTCCCACTGTCCCAGCATTAAACAGCTCTAGCAGCTGTGATGGTGGACAGTTAAGATTATATATGATGTAAATATATTGTGGGTTTGTCAGCTCCCCCAAACCATAAAACTTAGTTTAATGACATCACGTGTTCTCTGAGAGCCATTCAGGGCTTTTGCTTAGGGCCATCCACATAAATAACCTTCAAAAGTTTTAAACTACTAAATTCACATAGAAGCCATGAGTATTTCTGCTAATGTTCTCATGTTCTCAGTTAAACTAAAAGCCCTTTGCTCAATAATAATGATGATGTTAATAGTAATAATAATGCGGGATTTTTTTTTAAAAAATGGAACTTTGGTCTGTGGTTTTTTTTTGGGGCCATTTTAAGTTCACACTGGGTTGACACGGATGACAGGGGAAAGGTAAGTCATTTTTTATTTCCTTCTTGGTTTTACAGCGATCTTTGGGAAAGGATTGAGAGACAGACAGGAAAAACAAAACCTCTCAAGAATGCAGCAAAAACAACAATCAAAAATGAATCAGTCCTGGAACATGACTCTTTAAAAAAAAAGAGGGGTTGAAATAAATCCATGCCCCCCCCCCCCCGGAAAGTCAGGATTAACCTAATTAATCATAAATAACTACACTGCTGCTTCGCACTACGGCAGTGAAAAAGTTTGGAGTTGAATGTGTTAGGTTTAAAAAAGAAGCAACTACAACAAAACAGAACCAGCAAAACCCACTCCTCCCTTAGACATAGCAAAAATGGATCTGATTCTGTTAACCCTTAACTGTCAAGTCTAATTGTTTCTTGACAGTTTACCGCTCAAGGAGGAAGGAAAGATGTTGTTGACGATTTAACAAATACAGTGTTTAAGAGAAAGGAGAATAAGACTAGATACAGAACTACTTAGTTAGTGAACAGCCACCAGTATACGCCAAATTATTTTCTGTGCTTGAGCAATTTCTCAATAGATTTACACAGCATGGGTAGAAAATAAAAACCTAAAAGGAATAGTTAAAAGACTCTATTATTCTAGTTGTAATTACCCAAGGCCCACATAGTCAGAGGGCCAGAGCGTTAAGCAAAAACTGGTTCAGGCAGAATGAAATTTACAAACCTAGTTTTGATTTGCTTAGCAGTATTTCACTGTAACGAACGGGAAAATGACAGTTCTTCCAGAAAAATAAAAGGAATTTTCAATGGACTGTTAAATGACAGTAAAATTAAATGTCACAGCCTTTATGAAAGCACTGTTTGATATTTGTAACTTGCCTAATAATGAATGAATGAATAAATAAATAAATAAATAAACAAACAAAAACTATAGGAAGAGGTAGGGTCCTACCTCCATATTTAATAAGAACGCCATATAGACACGCCACATTTGAGCACGCTCTACCAATTGTACCCTTAAAGACTTCCAGGCTACCACGAAAAGAAACTTTTGTTTCCAGGTTCAGGAAATTGTTCCATTGTTTGAAATGTGTAAAGGAAATGCTATAAAGTTTTATGGAGCTATTGGCTTCTTCAAGCATTTGTTTCTACTGTAAATAGCTCTCAAGACACATCAAGGATGACCTTAGTAGTGTGTGTTGTCTATACGTGTAGTGTTTGTGTATACACAGTAATAGACAAATATATGTTTGTATACACACACTAATACACACACACACACACATAATTGTATATATGTATGTGTTTGTATATGTGTGTATATGTATATCTGTCTGTCTGTATGCATGTGTGTGCATAGATAGATAGATAGATAGATAGATAGATAGATAGATAGATAGATAGAGGGGGTGGATGAGGATAGATAGATAGATAGATAGATAGATAGATAGATAGATAGATAGATAGATAGATAGATAGAGGGGGTGGATGAGGATAGATAGATAGATAGATAGATAGATAGATAGATAGATAGATAGATAGATAGATAGAGGGGGTGGATGAGGATAGATAGATAGATAGATAGATAGATAGATAGATAGATAGATAGATAGATTCACAAAACAAACCTCAAGAATACTAAACTAGGCCAATCACGTTAAATAATAATAATTACAATAACAATAATCAGGGGATCGGAAAACAGTGGTTCTAAATACATTTTTTAAAGTATCGAGTTTTCCTGTATAAGTTTTTAATTACCAAAGAAAATGTCATGTTATACTCAGATCTTGTGGCATCCTAAAGACAAAGTAACTTTCACAAAGAGCAGGTTAAAAAGTCTACCTTAAACTTCCCCTTTAAACCTTGCGGGTGAAATCCTGGCCCCACTGAAATCAATGGCAATTTTGCCATTGGTTTCAGTGGAGCCAGAATTTCACCCTGGACCTCTATTCGAATACGGGCCTCATTCTGCTCCCACTTAAGTAAATGGTAGTTTTACCATTGATTTCAATGGGAATAGGATAGGGCCTATAGCCACTAAAAGGTACGGTGCATATATATCACTGTACAGACCCCAACTCATGCAACACATCCACTTAAACCAATGGGAGTTGTGCCTGAGTATTCTTAAGTTGCTTCCCAACCTGTTTAAAGAGTGTTTAGAGGTATAAACTGGGCTGTTTTGGGAAGGGTATTTTCTCTGAACTATACATTTGGGGGAGTCTTTGAAAACTAGATTCCTGGCAGAAGAGGCCATCTGTCAGTTGGGGGAAATGAATATAGACTCAAAAAAGGAGTTCATTTGGTTTAAGAAGAAGCCAAAGCTGCCATCTTATTTGTATGTTGGAAGTAACAGCAGTGCTGCACTTTATTCAGGCTGGTTCTATCTAGCACTTTACAATCAGAAGACCCCACCACTGAAAAGCACACATAACTCAAAGCTTCTTTGGGTCGAGGTAGATAAGTGTACAGTAAGGAAATGGACCCCTCATTCTGCCCCTGTTATCTCCAGAGAGATTTTTTAGCAAACTAGAAGCAGGATTGAATACAACTCTAAGAAGGAAAATCAGCACAAAAGGGTTATCTCAGCTGGCACGCCAAAGTTTTGTATTATTTAGTGTTTATTTAATATGACAAAATATAAGTTCCATGATCTTTCACATATGAAACTGCAACCAATAAATATACGGAGTACATTATTGAAAACAAGTTATTAAAATGGACTACATTTAAACAAAGATGTACAAATTTTTGCTTTTTTATATATTTTTAGCATTTAGCAAATCTACATTAATTACGCAACAAATAAATACACAATAATATTAGGTCCAGATAATTCATTTTCCCCACATGCTTTACTCTTCTGCACAGATATTTCGGATGATTGCTCAGGCCGATTATTTCATAGTCCATTCCTTTCTTTTCATATGCAAATAATAAAAAATAATGAATTCTAAGTCCGAACAAAACAAACCAACAAACAAAAACAACTCGTCTCCGAGTTTTTGCCATGTTTGAGGACAAGTGCATCTAGGAAATAAGCTGTGGATATATCCAATCCACGTACAAGGTAAACAATTTTCTTTTAGACTTCAGAAAGTAAAAGTGGAGATGTCAGGTCTTTTACGTAGAACTCCAGCATACACAGGTTAATTTACATACAGTAAAATATATCAGCATTTTTCCTTCTCCTATTAAGGTTAAGCAGACAGTTAAGGAAGATTCTGTGACTTTCGACAACTTACTTTGCTTTTTTTCTCCCTTAGGCAGCTTATTATTGTTGTTGTTGCTATTATTATCATAGCACTGATAAAATATAACCCATTAGTTCTGCGGATTGTTTTTGAGCAACATAATTACTAAAGCCCCTCCCGCCCCCCAGAACGTACAGGTTAGAACATTGAGTAACAATCTAAAGAGCTATACACTAAATTCTGCATGAAGCGAAGAGCAGGTTTTTGCATACTAATAAGATAACTCCTTTGTCTGATGGATTTGTGAGGGTATGAACACAGTCCATTCAGCAATACGACCCCCTCCCCACCCTAAAAAGAAAAGTTTTCTGAAGGTAGATTACAACAAAACTCGTGTAAATATTTACTGACTCTCTCTTTAGAGAGTCATCCTTCTCCTTAGAGAGAATCTTTGCTTTTCAATTTGGAATCTTTCTTCCACTTCATTCTCCGGTTCTGAAACCAGATTTTGATTTGCCTTTCGTTTAAGCACAGGTTGTTGGCAATTTCAATGCGCCTCCGGCGTGTGAGGTATCTGTTGAAATGAAATTCTTTTTCTAGTTCCAGAGTTTGGTAGCGAGTATAGCTAGTTCTGGAACGTTTGCCATCTGTTTCTGGAAAATAAAAGACAGCACATGAAAAGCCAAAACAATTATGTTTCAAAAATAAATAATAACACAACAGAATATAAATAAGTCCGCTTGGTTATCCCCAGGACAATTGTATCTGCCTAGGACATCAAGGTTTGGCCAGGGTCAACATGTAGCTTCTCTTTTTATAAACACCTTGAGATTAAAGTTTGTTCGGGTTTTCTTTAAAGATCAAACGTTTGCAGACTGACCAGAAGAGAACCTGTTCCCTGTTAACCATTAAAAAAGTGTGCAAAAGAGGGGAATATATTTTCATGGGCTGGATTTCTCTCCTGGAGAGGGTGGAAGGAGAAAAGCCAAGTCTATATAGACGGGATGACTTTTTTATATGTTTTTGTATTTAATATTTTTAAAGAGAAGCCTAAAAGAACGTGTGTATTTTTAAAACCCCCTCCAAAAAATTGGAATATTGCCTTTTATACACGTTTTGTTTCTATGATCCAATTATGCTGTCATAAATTTGGGCGTATATAGCCTCTAAGCCTTTTAGTGGACAGTTTTACGAGCAATTGATGCCTTAGTCGTAAAATTTACGACCTTAGGTTTTTTTTATTATTTGCCCCGTATGGCCTATAAAACCAAGGCAAATCCTGTGAAACAAAATCAAGAAGTGAAAGTTTACCATGGCTCATGTGTAGTTTGGTCATCCACGGATATATTTGTGGTGGTTGCTGCTGCTGCAGTTGTTGCCCTCCTTGTTGTGTAGTTTGCACCGGCTCCGCTTTGATCTCGCCAGTGCTCTTAGATCTGTCCTCCAACGCCGTGTTACCAGCCTTCTGACTGTAAATTCCTGGGTTTAGAGGAGTCTGGTCGTCTCTGGCTAGAGAGTGCCCTGAAGAACCCATGACTGTACAGGAAGGTCGGTCGGGGTTAGTTCTAGGGCTTGAAGACATGTCCAAACCGTTCAGAGAGTTGGAAGAACCAGAGGATGGGAATGTGATGCTTAGATCCAGCCCACTGTAGCAATACCTGGATGACTGAACCTCAGACACAGATCCATAATTCCCATAACTTTGCATGGTATAGGCAGGAGCATTTTGACTTTGCTTATAGAACGAATTGGCTACGTAAGAACTCATGTCGGATTTTTTGCACCCTTTTGATTAGGCTTGATTTGTGGCCCTTTGAAGTTCAGGGGGTTTTTTGTTCTCTAAAGTGCAGAATTTATAGGTGGAGATTCTTCTTTCTTTATTCTATGTGCGCTGCCCAAATATGGCATGTTTAAATAGAATCACGTGACTGTGTTGGCCAGTCATAAATTTGGCTTGATGACCCCAGGAGGTTATTGATGGAAGCCTGTGAAACGTATCTGATATGTTGGCAAAGCAAACTAAAGGCCCCAAGTAAAAACCAAGACAACGAGACTGTAGCGTCACCTGGTGCTAGGCTTGTGGTACAACGCTTCATAAAATACGGCTTCCCATGCCCCCTCAGTGTATACATTGGGCTTGGGTGTAGAATGGCCAACATATAAAAGTCGTTTGCCTTCTAAGAAATAGAAGATTTGGCTAATTATGTGTTGACAGAGATTCAGAGGCGGACATGGACATATTTTCTTGCCTTTGTGTGGGATAAAGCCAGTGATGCGAAATATCTTTAGATACAAATGTCATAATATGGTCTCTCTTTATTTTCTTTGTGCATATATTATGTGGCTATAATAGCAACGTATGGTTTATATGCACCTTTAGAGAAACACACGTATATAGCTGTATTTGGGTGGGAAGGGGGGGTTCATATTTGTGTGTATGCACATCTGTATTATTATAGATATGTTTGTGTATTTACTGTAGACCGAAACGCTTTCATATTTCTAATTCCCAAAACGCGTTAGTGTGAACTGTTAGTCGCTATATTTTATTTTGTTATAATAATATATCAGTTCGTGCATACATATATACACACATATATATACTATATATGTAATGTATTGTGTGTAATATATATTACATATATAATATATACTGTATACATTGCATATATGTATACATTATACATATGAATACACATATGATTTATCATCTAAATCTCCTGTAATATGCAGCTATACACAGCAGATTTGAATATATATATTCACATCTGCTGTGTATAGCTGCATATTAAATATATACATATAAAGATACACACTCTAGCTCTGTGTATCTCTCTGTGTGCGTTATGTTATGTGTTAATATCAGTGTATGTATTCAGTGTCAGTGAATCCCATAAAGTTACCTCCCCATAAATATTTCATGGCTTAGGTGAATGAAACAAACACGTACAATGCCTTATCTTCGGTATATGTGAAAAAAAGCTCTTAAGTATTAAGCATGGGCTGTTTCTGTCATGTATCTACAGTAATGACCGAAAGTTTACAATTTCTATTACCTTTACCACTGCAGTTTACTGCTTGAAGAAGTAGGGAGTCCTGTGCTTGATGCTTACTGAAAATCAAATCTCCTTTCAAGGGTATTTAGTTAAATGATTGCATTAAAATATGATTCCTTTTGCTAGACTGCCTTAAGACTAGGATACGTGCGTGTTGTAATATACACACAATGACAACCATTACAATCTATTTCAAGGTTTGTTGCTTTAAATGTTATGACAGCTCATATACATACACTTCTAATTTTTCTATTAAAATGCAGACCAGGGAAACAACCGTTTGTTTATTTCTTTTTAACTTTCCTGTTTTCTTTACTGTGTAGCAAGACTATTGTTTGGTAAATGCATATTTTGCTCTCCTTTCTTATGCCGTTTTAAGTAACGTACACAAGCGGAGGTGGAAAATAAGCAAATTATGGGATTATAAAACGCCCCTGATCTTTTTATTTCAACCGAATTCAACCGAATCCTGGTTGTTTAAGACAAACTCTAAGAGTTTGGTGGGGCTTCCAGGAAAGATATGCCCCTAACGTACCACCATATGTGTTCGATACAGAATGTTCGTACCACTGGTAAATGCCTTTGTACTGAGTATACCACAGAGGATATAAAATGTAAGTTGTGTTCAAGCCTTCCTAACATATTATATAAGTCTGCAATACACCGTAGTGTAATATTAGCATTGTTTATTTCATAGTATGATATTGTCAGTTACCCTCTACTGAGTGCCAGCTTTTCTATAAAAATGGTCTAAGTAAGTCTGGGAAAGTGTGTGATTGCTGAAAGCTGGGTGTTCATCAGCAATTTCAAATGCATGTGTTTATTTATTTATTGAATAACAACAACAAACATTCTGTGACCTGTGAATTGCCTAATGAGGATTGCAATAAAAATACTATTTGAACTTTGGAAATCCATTTTTTTAATCAGGAAGCGAGAGGTATGGCACAGATTTGTGATGCCCTTTAACAATACAGTAACAAGACTAAATAAAGGAGACAAAGCAAAATGTATACTTCCCCTTTTGGAATACTTTTGAATGAGAGAAGTATGGAGAAGGTGTAGGGGGGGGGGAAGGAAAAAGGAATTTGATTGTTAGGAAAAACACAGAGAAAATAAGTGAACTTTCTAACAGGCTGTTATCAACATGAGGGGTTCCAATTGAATCTCAGAGGCCAGTCTGTAAACTTTAAAAATAATATTCAGTTTTATTAAATACTCAACAATAGTCCTCTGGACATGATCTTTATACATGAGAGGGTGTAACACAAGATTTTTTCTACTGCTATAGACCTCCATTCACTTTATACTGTTGAACATTACAGTGCTAAACATAAATATAAATACAGATACCACAAATACAGCTAAAAATATTCACACATAAACTGTCACAGTTTGCAATGATGAGCCCAGGTAGTGTTTAAATACAATTAGGTTACTCTTGAAAATGCTATATTTACGTGGAAAGAGATTTCAGGGAATTATTTTCAACATGGTGGGAAACTCGTTTTCTGGATAATAATAATAAAACAACTGCATAGAGTCCATCTTACAAGGATCATCCCAACACAACTAGGCAACACTACAGGGTGTTCTGCCTTCTGCAAGCCAATTTCTTTTTAGGAAGAAAACTGTGTTCAAAGTTAGATAAATAGGCAAGATGGGGGAGTAGGTGAGGGTTTATAGCCAAAACCTAAAAGGGATTGTGGAGCAAGTTATGAACTGAATATTGGAGAGTGTGGGGGAGGGGGGTGAGTGTGGGGGAAGGTCTGTCTTTCATGTCCACGTTTGGCTCTTATTTTTTTTTAATGTAGCCAAACATATAACTTGTGCCAGTGATAAATATAGAGTGTATGTGGGGAGGGGTGGGAGTGGGGAGTAGGGGGGGCATGAGGGGCTGAGCCGTCAATTTTCACTCCTTTTGCTTTTCCTCCTCTGTCTCTTCTCGCTTCTCTTCCTTTGCACCCAAGCTATCTGCAGCTGCCCCAGCGCCTGCGCCGCCTCCCCCAGACAGAGTGGAACTCAAGTTACTTTCTTTTTTCCATTTCATCCTCCTGTTCTGGAACCAGATTTTGATCTGACGCTCCGTTAGGCAAAGTGCATTGGCGATCTCAATCCTCCTCCGCCTTGTCAAGTAGCGATTGAAGTGGAATTCCTTTTCCAGTTCCAGGGTCTGGTAGCGGGAATAGATCTGGCGACCCCTTCTACGATCCGCTCCATAGCCGACTCCTAGGGATTCAGAAACAAAGCAAACTAAAACTAATTAGTAATATATATATACCTTAGCGAAGATATATCTATTTTGATCACTGCAATCACAAAATCGATTCCCCTTCAACCCCCTCCCCTCCATCCTACATCCCTATTGTCAACCCCCCCACTCCGTCCCCAGTTCTTAGCTCCTGTTTACCCAGATTCAAGTTATCACACTCAGCCCCTGCAGCACAAATGGTTTCTAATCTAGGCATGCTACTCCTTGCAAAGCTTTGGAGAGTCTTGCTTTAATTATTTCCCCCCCAAAAAACTAAAGAGAGAGACAGAGAGGGAGAAAAGAAAACTAGGGTTTCCCCCTAAAGTGTTGCCTTAATTACTAGAAATAGACTCTTCCTCTTTTGTGTTAGCAACACAATTTCATAAATCCCCATGTAGAAATCTGTCACAGGGAGGGATCCTTTTTACATAACCTCCCGTCCCAATAAAAAATGTACTTACTCACCTATCATTAAAACTTATTTTACCCAAGTAATATTTTGTACTTAACTCAAAAGCAGAGCTCACTGCACTTTATTATAGATATTTTACACTCTCGAAGTCTTTTAATTAGAAAGAGCATAACAAGCCATATTTGCTTGCAACAACTTAACAAATAAAAGGCCTGTAGCGGCAACTGTGAAGGAGCTATATTATTGTTTTTATGGGGCCATAAAAAGTAGCTGAGGCTGTTCTGCTAGGGAGATGGTCGTAAAGATGGTTCAGTTTATTTAATTTATATCTCCAAGCTGTAAAACTTACCACTGTGGGAGTTCATGCGCTGCATCCATGGATATATTTGAATGCTAGTTTTTTGTTCTTGCGAAGTGTTCCTGTTTTGGTCACTGGTAAAATCCTGTGCAATTGAAGTCTGTGTATTGTGTCCCATAGAATTTTGCCTGCAGCTAGAAAGCATGTCTTTTTCTTGGTAAAAAGCATTAGATCCATAGTCATATGGTCCTCGGCTGGAACTAAACACAACATTATCTTGCGGTGAATAAAAAGGAGAAGAGTAAATCCGGTTTTGAGCAACGGCTGCTCCATAGGTAGAAAAATGCCTGACGGGGTCATAAGCCGTTGAATTGAGAGCTACATTGGGTAGCACATCTTGGCCACTGGTTAGATGGCAAGATAACGATGGGTTTGTAAAATAGGAATTCATATCTTCCTCTATACCTGGGTGTATGATTTCTTTAATATTTATTTCTGTCTCCAGTTTGTAGTCTGAACTAGATTGTTATAGGGAAGGCTCTACTCCAGGACAGACAAAATGACAAAGTCAGCTGACCTGATTTGAGCCAATAGGAAGCTAGATGTCAAGAAAGGGAAAAATTGCTTTTGCTTGTGTTGATTCCCCAGTTGAAACTAAGTATGCATTGAAAGTAAGTCTTGAAAATTCTAAATATAAGATGGCTTAGAAGAAGGAGAGCAAATATTAAGTGCGTGGGGGGAGATTTTGAAGGGGGGGACTCTTAGGGAAAAACCACATCTGAATTAAATTTGAAAATTTCACAACCAAATCTAACTTTCTCTCTCTCGCTCGTTCTCTTTTATTATTTTTTTTTAACACTGAGCTTTTGAAGCACAGAATTTTTTTATGGTTTCCTGATATCTGATAACAAAATAGCCCAGAATTCAAAGTAATACATCTCAGGTGCCCACAGAATATTAATTCAGAAATTATCCATCTTTCTTCGTTTTCTCATGGAGCATTGGTCAATATTATGGAATCAAGTGGTTGTGTTCTTTATGAGAAAATATCACATAAAGGGAGCAAAAAGAAAAAAAAACATGGCGACTGCTCAACTGATAATGTGGCTTTTAGAGCATTCCTGAACTATGGATTTGGAAGGAAGTTGCAATTAAAAAAGACAACATTCCGAATTCACGTTAGTCTGGAAGTTAGATGTTCTCTTTTAGTGCAGTTTGACTTTCCTGTCCTGAATATTTCCCTTGTAATTTTCAATGGTTGGTACTGTTAGAATATATTTACATTTTCAACAGGAACCACAACAAAACTCATACTTTTCCTATTTGCAATTTATGTACATTTTGAGGTATTGGTTGAGGACAGCACCTCGTGTTTACGTTTACAGAAATTTATGGTTTCAGATATTTACAACAGATTTAGGAAACTTCCTTTGCAAATATTTAGTTAGATTAAAAAGGATTATATTATCTCTTCTCTTGGTGAATTGCATCTAGAACTAATTGAAATGAAGGCAGCTAATCTAATTTTAATTTCAATCCAGTCTCATAAATTGCTCCTTAAATGTAAAACATACCTGCTGATCTGTAAATATTGCAAGGTATATTCATCATTCTCGAGGCTTGCTATTTAAAAATTCAATTATGCCAGGAAACCCTTGGCCTTTTTCTTCACGTACACATTTTATTTTAAATTTAGGACGTGTGTAGAGTGGTCTGGTGAGATGCAGGCTCAAAGTTGCAGGGTAAAAATTCGAACATCTGAAGGTGTTTTCTTGCTATTACTCAATATACTTAATTCCTTTTTAGCGATGTCTCCCCTAAAAGATTTTAGTTGACAAGGAAGAGGGGGAAAGCTATATTTCCCCCCTAGCTATAACAGGAACCCGGATGCCAAAGGATTTTATGATCTTTTTCCTCTGTGTAACAAAGCAAAGTAATCAATGGTGGCAATAAAGCCATAAACGAGAGTACAACTGGAAAAAAAAAAAGCTCGTGTATTCATCTTCTATAACATTAAGGCTTCCCTTGAGTGTCACTAGGAAAATAAAATAAAGTTTCTAACCAAAAAAGAAGATAGCTGGAAGTACACACCATGTTATTTAGCCCATGTGCCTTGTTGCTGACCATAGTTTGGCTCCCACTCTACAGTGTTTAACTTGTGACCAGCCTAGTACAGATATACGAATTATGCCCAATGTGAAGATTTACTGGCATTTAAAAAAAACGAAGTTTAGTTTGGTTTCTTGTCTCCCCACTCTTCTCCCTCTTCCCCAGCCATTATACGTGGGGATTTATGGAAACAAAACAAAACGGAACAAAAAAGCTACATATGCTATCCCCCTGGTGTTGACATATTGCACACCCAGCCACATACACATGCAGATGCATGTGTCTGCATATACATATATGTTAGATAGATTATAACTGTGAATATATGTATGTATGTATATGTCCTATAGGAATAATCTCATTTGAAACCATGGTTACTTTGGAAACCAACGATTGCACTGCTTCCAGATATGAAACTGGGGCAATGTACAATAAACTGAATGAATGCATGCATGCATGAATGAATGGAGATCTTTTGCTTCCTCCTGATATGTTGCCTTACCTTATGTATTACTTATGGTCCAAATGTACTTGGAGTGTAAATTGAAAGTAGCAGGAATCCTTGGAAAATATACAGATATGATCCTATATGGGTGTGATTCATGTAGCTTCTTTCACCTAAAAAGATGCATTTATAATAATCCCAGTCTTGTTAAAGTTTTGGGAAAAGTCTTGGCTTGGAGGGATTAATTTTTGTATAGGTGCTCCGGGGCTCTTGTATTAAAGACCTGTGTGATACCCGTGCGACTAGGAGTGGAGAAAGTTAAGTGTTTTATTACTTCTCTAAACAGAGGGCAAGGCTTAAAAGTCTGGTCGATTTATAGTGAACAGTAAACAGCTGCCGTAAAGAAACTTAAAATAGAATGCTTTCCCTCCTGAAAATCAGATTTCTTGGGAGAAAAACTCCTGCAAATATAAACGAGGCACCATTAGATTATGTTCTACTGGTTGCACTCCTCTGTTTAGCATTTTTAATGCACTAGATTTTTATTCAATTTATATTTTAAACAGTATTGGGATTTCTCGAAAGTATTTAATCAAGGTATGTCACTAGCAAAAGGTATTTATTATTTTCCCCCATGAAAACATGTACAGGGAAATATCTAGGGCTATTTCTGGTTAAATTGGTCTGCAAACAATTATGTAAACTCATCAGCAGAAGCAAGAACAGATGTTTTATTAAAACTGCTACACAGCAGTGGAAATATGCACAAGTCCTCGAGTAGTTCTTTAATAGCAGTTGCTCTTTGTTCCCAGAAAATAAAAAGCCCACAGAAATCTGAAATAACATCCACTTCTTATAAGCTATATCTCCCCCCATGCACACACACATTTACCCCTCTCCCCACTCTGATGTTTACAGGGGAAAAAAGAAAAAATATGTATAGGGAGAATTTTTCTCTCTCCCAGCTATAATTAGCGAATTGATGAACTGATTTAGAAAAAGGCTTCAAAAATGCAATCCCAACACATGTGTTTTCTATCCCCACTAATTACTGAAAGGAAACAAACCCAAATCGTCCCGTTCCCCCCCCCCCCCCCGCAACACCCTACAGACTTAATAAAATGCTACTGTCATGTTCCTATTCTGCCTAGATCCTGAATGCAAATTCAGACGTCTGTTTGTTTGTTTTAAGAGGGAATGAGTTTGTTGTTTGGTACAGTCAGAATGACCAGTTGAGGCTGATAATACAATTGTAGTCAAAAGCAATCACACTGTTAGCCAGTGCATTGCCTGGATGTAGAAATCTGCTTATTCATAAATACAGGTTGTGTCTGGGTGCTTTCAACATGCACCAGAAGTTAATATAGGTCAGAAGTGTTTACTTGATGTTCCTGTGCAGTATGAATATACATTTTAGCATTCTGTATGTGGGAGTAGAGAGAAAGTGTTTATATTTTCAACACACATATTAGAATTCCACGTGTGTGTTTGTTTGTGTGTGTGTGTGTGAGAAAGAGAGAGAGAGAGAGAGAGAGAGAGAGAGAGAGAGAGAGAGAGGAGAGTGTGTGTACAAAGAGTTTATATTTTGAATATATATTAATTATATATGTGTATGTGTGTATGCATATGCATTATGTATACTATATATACATTATATAAAACGAATGTGTATAGTCAAACTAGAAATTCTTTCTCCACATACATACCTATACATACATGTAGAATATGAATGTATCAATACGCATATATACACACTTACACATATATAACATATAAACTATATAAAGAGTGGTGGTGTGTATTTATATCTGAGCTGAATATTTTGTAGTTGGTAGATGTAAACACGTGATGTCATTAAATATCTTCCTGATTTTAGCTGATCTCACCTCATATATGTTATCTCGGTCTTTTTTTAACTTGACATGTAGTGCGCACGTGAGTTCTTGCCTTCTAATTATTTTTTTATCCCTTTTTTTATTGCACGGTCTTTCCTAGTCAAATATCGCTTTTATTGTAAATAGCTCTTATAAAAAAGAAAGAAAAAAGAAAATCTGTTTGAGGATTACTTGGCACATATGCGCCATGGGCCACTATTTCCCAACATGAAATGTTTTGCATTGTTTTGAGTCGCTTCTTTCCTTAGTTATATTGCAGTAATTAAACCCTAGGACGAAGAGTCTGGCAGCTTCTGATTAAAATAGAAGAGGAAATCTATCCTTCTACTGCATACTTTCTATTCAGCGCTTGATGGACTGTTTAAACTTTATTTCAATGTCGCAGACAGATAGTTTTGAAAGAGGCAGCCTATTTGGCAGGTTTATTTGCCACTTCAAGGCATCTTCTTGACAAAGACGCACAGAGCAATAATTAGCAATAATAGAGCTCTTTCTTTTTACATTTTCACCTCTTTCCTAGAAGACTTTATTATTATTATTATTATTATTATTATTGTTATTATTATTATTATTATTATTATTATTTTATTATTATTATTATTATTACATAAACCCTATTTCTTCAGTCCTGTATGCAAGTGTGTCTAATATCTCTAAAGACAGGTTATAAAGACTATATTTACCATAAAGTGCAATCCAAGTTTGGTATAATTAGAAGGAAGATTCATTGCTATGCACTAGCCATTTTATTAATTTGGTTGCATGGCTGATGGAAATAAGTTTAAATGTATTGTTATTTTGAAAGAAAGAAAGAAAGAAAGAAAGAAAGAAAGAAAGAAAGAAAGAAAGAAAGAAAGAAAGAAAGAAAGAAAGAAATATTCTGCCCGACGCCTCATCCTCACCACACAAAAAAAGTTTCATGTGCGAACATTTAACCTTTAGTTCCAAAATTGAAAAATAATAGTTCTAAGGTAACATGGGAGCATAGTTTTCTCAGATTTGCAACCGCCATTCTGTAATCACTGCACGCATTGCCAGAAAAAAAGAAGACAGAATTCTGGAAACTGTCAAAACACATATCTCATAAACAGGAAACTGGGAGATGGCGGGGGTGGGGGGGGGAGAGAAGATAAATTAATCTATTTCACTCTTTAATTTATTCCCTTTTTCTACCAAGGTTTGAAGTTCTTTCTAACATTGTTGAGCGTTTGTTTATATTCATTTGAATTCATATTGCAACTGAAATAGATGGTTATTATGCCTGAACTACTATTTCTAATATGTGGATTTATGTATTTTTCCTTACCAGATTTATTGATGGCCCGCACCCCAACAAAAGAAGCCAGAATCGAAACCTCCCCGCAGAAATGGAACTTCTCTTTGTCTTAAATTGCCAAGTAACAATGTTGCTGCTAAAGTTAGCTTCAGCACCTTCACATGCTATGTAATGATGAGTAATGCATGGATATATTCCAATTTTCAATGTAACATTACGTCAAATGTTTGCTAATTAAATGCACTTATGAATAAACATTCTCAGTGCTGGGGAAACCCCAACGTGTTGATAAACGTAAAATAATTGAGTGTTACATTGTGTAATTCCAAAAAAAAAAACCCCCACCATTTTATAATCTCCTTTACAAAAGCACGGACAATTGTTTCATATTCCATTTGATCCAGGAAAATGTATTTCTCAGCCACTATTTAGTTTGACGAATGAGTGCATCAGACTGCATCTTATGTATGTCATGCCTTACATGTTAAAGCCAGGTACCACTGCAAACTCCTAACACCCTGTGCATTTCAGAAAACTATTGTTTAGCTTGGTTATTCTGTCTGGTTGCGTGAAAATACCCCCTACTATCATGTTTTGGTGGGGTTCTTTCTTTCTTGCTTTTTACATTTAAGATAGCTGCATTTATGACGTCACAGAGTTGACGCGGGCAATGGTTACTAGCTACAATTATTAAGAGTATCTATATCTATAGATAGATAGATATAGATACACAACTATTTATGCTCGGTGTACGGATTAAAAATAAAAGGAATACAATTTGATTGCGTTCTGGAAGGATAACTCAACAATGAAAAATTGTTGTCATTAACTATAGGCAGCTTTATATTTTATTGTTCGCAGATTCTAAAGCAGAAATTTAATCTTAGGTCGCAAGTAAAAAATAATAATTCAGGAAACAATATTAGTTGCCTTAATGATGCTTTTTCAGAGGCGATCACTTAGACAGAATTAAACTATATATTTGGAGACAACCTCTACGCACTTTGTTGAATTTATACATTAACATTGTCTTTAATCGAGCTACAATGTAATATTCCAGGATTTGCTTAAATACACTCATATTTTCAAGAGGGGAAATATCGTTCCCAAGTTGACATGCCTTATCTATTTTTATGAGTTCACGTACATTGGAATGATTTAAAACACGGTAACACGGAACGAAAGGGGCTTTAAAAAAGAAAGAAAAAAGAAAACTTCTAGTGAATGGGTATAAAGTGCAACGGAGGAATTTCAAATAGGTTTTAGAAGCCAAACTTTTTGAAGTACTGTTCAGCCTAGTACCTTAATAGGGGGCCGTTTATGGACATTCCAAGGGAGGTGGGGAGAGAAGACATTGCTGACTCTTTTAAGGTACTAAAACTTCCTTGCAAATCCGGCCTTTATTGTAGTCCAGCATTACTCAAGTAAGGGTATTTTGCCCACTCCTCCCCACCTCACCCCACCTCCCCACCCCCACAAAAAGGCACCAAATTGCAAAATTGCTGGTTTGCAAGTTTCTGTCACTTGGTGGCAGTATACAAAACAAGTAAACAAAACGTGCAGATATTTAAACACTCGCTCAGAATGAAAGGAGGAAAGAAATTCTCTACCTGTGGAAACAATAGCAATTGTACAACATAGATCTAGGAATCGCATCTTATTTCAACGCTAGAATTATACAGTGGGTTTGGGTTGGTTTTTGCCCCTTGGAAATCAACGGTCTTAAATCTGACCAAACCGAATCAGATTCTTGGTTAGACTTTTCCAGAAAGGTGTGTCCACATGCGACAGACAAAAACAAAACCAGAAACTGGAAACACTGTATGTAATCTCAGATTCATCTGACTTTAAACATCCCTTTACCTTTCTCTTAGAGCTTCTTGCTTGTCAGCTATTTTCTTCTGGTTTCTGTTGATAACTGAATACGCACTGAGATGTCTAAAGGTCTTTCTTGGCTTGTACATAAACTTTGACAAAGATATTTATCATATATCCTTGCAATCATATTAGCTTTAATCTATTGATCTACATTTCTGTCTAAACACTTATTGGCGCTATGACCGTATTGTATTTTATTTAACTATAAACTGGACACATTATCTACAGAGATACATTGTCTCTAGCATCACTTTGTTTCCCAAAGCTCGGAACTGCTTAAATGTAGGAAGGCCTTCTGTGATCAAACCTTAAATTCATAGGATTAAACTGAAATCTGCAAGAGATTCTATTCTATTTTATTTCTTTTTTAGTAGAGTTAGTAACGAGAGATCTAACTTTCCTCCGGTAAGACCAGGAATTCCTTGATACCTCAGTATTAGGCATTTTTAAATATATATATATATATATGATTTTTCTCTAATTATTTTATCTCACAACTTTCACTAAAGCTTTAATTTTGTCTGCTCCAAAGAGATCTTAAATGACTAGCCTCACGTATTTCTTTCTCAAAAGCATTTGCTGGACAGAATTTCGAACATAAATATAGTGAAAAATAACATTTATTCGTGTAGTAATGACCGAGATACAAACCCCATTGAAAATCGTACTTAACATTACCACAGACAGGACTTACACTGAACACAAATGTTAATTTATAATATATTTCTATATCACATACTATTTCTGGATAACGTGTGGGCTACATTGATTCGTCGTACATTGACTTACTCCAATTGCTACCATTTTCAAAAGTTTGTAAATTGTTTTACAAGTATTACTATACTTGTATGTTTATAACGTTATAATAAAAACATATTTTTAGCATTGTAGCGTTGCATAACAACACCCACCCACACATATACACACCCATTTAGCATAATCTTTATATGTAGCTCATAATCTTGTCTTTATATATTTTACCATTATATAAAATAAAATATATAAAAATAAGATTTATCATAATCTTATCCTTAGATAAAATGATGAGAAAATATATACACATATAGTTAAGAATGTGAAGTCTTTCTATTAAAATACAAATGATGTTATCCCAAACATTCTTATGCATTATATTAATTATAGAGCCTAAATGCTCATATTTGATATATTTATAATATAATAAAATATGAACATTTACAACAACATAATTTACATTTCAAGAATGTGGTAGAATCCTGCACTTTTATACAAGCTCTATCTGTAGGAAAGCTGTTATTTTTCTTCAAGTATATGTCAATAACACGTGGTGATTTTATTATAATCCCTCCTGTGTAGTGATGCTATAGATAAAAGAAGCAATTTATTTCCTCTGTTTTAGTCTGTAAAACTCAGAGAATATAAATCATTACGTTATTCCTCCTATACGTACTAAAATGTTTCTCAGCATTGCCAGTATATGAACGATGACAATCCGTCAGCCTAAGTAGAAAATCAATACATCAAAAATTGTTTTGTATACCCAATTCCAGGCCTTGCAGAGCTGACAGTGGTTATTGTAAACAGTAAATGCAACTATTGCAATAATATATCGAAGGAAAGGGAACAGATTTTTGGTCCCATTAACCACAACTCAAGAGAAGAATGCAGATGTATTTAGACTGGAACCCCTAAAAGATACTACTTCTGTAATGAGCTGGTTCCAATAAACAGTCATTGTTTGCTCAGAAAATGTCTTTATGACTATACGGATTGCAGACAAGGGCTGACACAATGTGTTTTCAGTGAATAAACCGAACACAAAATTGTATCTCTTACTTTAAAAAAAAATCTTAATTCAGTATAATCCAATTGATTCTTCCTTTTAAAAAATGCCTCCGAAACGTATGCCGCAGAAATTGTCTCTATGAAGCATTTAAAAAAAATTAAAATACCTCTTTGCGCTTACCAAAAAGCGAAAGCATTTTGGTGAGGAGAGTGGTGTGGTTTAAACAGACCAAAAGAAGAAGATAATTTTCAGAATAAAATGCAGGCATAGATAGATGGATTTTAGAAGGACAGTAGGATATAAACATATTATTAATGTTTTAAAATTTTGCAATCTATGTCACACATAGAAACATAGAAATGAAATTAAGAATCATCCCCTGGTAACTTCCAAAACACTTATCACATTAGGTAATAATAAACCCCTATGTAGTCTCTTGAAAGACTGAAATACAGAAGAGGTTATTTATTTATTTATTTATTTATTTAAGGGCAGAAAATGCTAAATACTTCACTAGTGGCAAGTTTTACGAATCAATCAAATCAACTTTAACGCAGAGTCCTTTCTAGATGCCTTTTTCCACATATTGTATTAATATGGAAAGGGGGACAGTAGTAATTTATAATGAGACAGGAAGCAAGAATTGTCTTTGTCACCCCTCCCCCATCCCACCCTTAGTCACAACAATGTCTGGCTTATCTTTTACTTCATGTTGTTATTTAGGTACATTGTTTTGTACTGTAACTTTTACCAACAGGAATTTCTACTACAAATCTATAGATGCTTTTTTTCATGAGGGGCTGTCATGTCAGGAAAGAAAGGAGATATATACTTTCGAGGAAATTAAGCTAATACATTACATACATTCTTAAATTAAACCAATACACATCACATATATTGTTCTCTCTGGAACGAGTGAACAAATGAATGGAGAGAGCGAGAGAAGGAGAAAGAGGGGGGAAGTATAGGGAAAGAGATTATAATTTAAATTACATAGGTTGTAACTGAACAACAATTATTTCGAGAAATTAGAAGACAGGAGAAAAATTGAAGACAGCATAAAATGTAAAGATCAGCGTCATTTTAAACAAAGTTATAATTATAACAATATGACAACATGAAAACCAATATAAAAATATCCCAGAAGAAAGTTATTACTATACAAAAACAGAGGGTGGAATAAATATTTGAAATGGTTCCTTCTGGGACGAAAGAATACAATGTAATCACCGTAATCATATTTTTAAAGTCTATTTAGACCAGAAGGCGGAGTTTGTGAATAAAGGACGATCTCGAAATTTAAAAAGTACTTAAAAATAAAAAAAACTCTGAGGGGGAAGGCGGCATCTCCCCCTCCATTTCAATCATTTGTTGAAACCCGTGGGGGCTGGGCGAGCCAGTCTGTGTCTGATGCACACAAATAGAAGCAAACCCATAATTGCTCATTAAAAATGGCACTAAAAAGCCTGCTCCGGCGCTTCCTGGATGCGGCTGGCTGCCTACACTGCGCATGTGCGCTAGATAGTCAATGATTGCCTCTTATTAAAAGTTTGGACTGGGATTATTTTTTATTTCCATGGAAAATGTCGCTTCCGGGTTCTCTGTTCTCTTCCCACCCCCCCACCGCCCCAAGGTTCCAACCGAGCCCTTTCGGCTCCTTTAGTTTAACCAGTAGATCAGATGTTTTTCTTAGGCCTTTCAGTATGTCTCTTCCCCCCCCCACCCCTTCCCCACCACAGCACCACCCCTGTTAACACTGCCCCATTGTAAATGGAAAGGCAGACTGCAGCACGCATCTCTGTCTGTCTCCAGCAAACCAGCTCCCCACCGATGTGACATCACCACCCGTAAACCCTTTTTTCACCGAATTAACTACATTTGTGCCGATCCTGACCATATTCTATCATATCCAAGCTACACCCCTCGCCTACCCCTCGCTCGCAAAACGATGCATCATTATCTTTAACACCCATTGCTATGGATCATTAGTTACACATTTTAGCCAATAAGGGAACACTTACCAATGTTGCCTGTCTCCCCCTCTCCCACTCTTTCTCTCTCTCTCTCTTTCTCTCTCTCTCTCTCTTTCTGTTCCACTGACGCTGCAGCTCAGCTCCACAGAAAGATTAAAAAAAAAAAAAGATGGAAAACAAAAGCAAAATAATTCTTCTCTGGTTGGACAGGGGGTGGGGGGAAGCTTGGGAAGGCATCTATTTTTTTCTCTTAAAAAAAAGGTATTTACAACTCCTTGTGCCCCTCATCATTGCATCCTCCAAAGGCAATGTATTGCGTTTTGCCCCTAGGGGTGGAGAATAGGAGGCGGCAACAAGACGCAGCAGTAAACTCATTATTCCCAAAATGCCCAAAGCAACCAACAATTCCAACCCCAAGGAGGGAAAAAAAATCTAGATTTAAAAAAAAATAATAATAATGCTAATAATTAGGTGGGGGAAAAATACCATCCTATCCCTGGCACTGCTTGGACTGTTAAAGGGAGGACTACTGTGAAAGAGTCATAAGAGAAACCACAATAAAAAGTTCACGTTCATGGATGGAGTCCACATGACTTCCTGTGGCCAATCCAACTTGTGATTCAGTCGTAAACTTTTATTGCTTAGCTGTAAATTTTCTGCAAACAACCAGGAATGCGTTGCATTTTTGTGACGAGTGCAAATGCTCTCGTCTGTCGCCATGTTTATACAATTCTTTTTTTTAATATTAGTAATTTTTTCTTCTCTCTTCACCCCTCCTCCCAATTAAAGCAAGCAAATTAATATTGGGTATATATAAATACATATATTTATATATGTATATACACACGCGCGCGCCCGCACTAGATTTTAATTTCTGAGCATTAGTGCCTGTCTTAATGTGGAGCCTTTTTTGTTTGACCAGGGAGATATGGCCTTCACAATATAATGTTTTTTATTTTTATTATCACTAATTAATTGGGCTACTTAGAGAGATCAAAATGGAGGAAGGGTGGACTTTAAAGAGGCAGGAAAGAAAAGGGGTGAACTGGAGGGTTTAAAAATAAAAACATTATAAAACCGTGTTAATTTTCAGGATGTAGGAAAAGCTAAATAACACTATTTGTGTCTGCAAGCTCCTCCAGCTAACCGAATTAAACCGTGTCTGCAACACAATATTCTTAGGAAAGGGTGTGTCCACTTTCCTTGGCAAGCTCAACACAAATTTGCTATCCTCAACCCGTCTTTGGCTTTCTAAATTATAATAATTTTGCTCTTTGGCATGAGCCAAACTCCATACCCTGTCCTGGGATATTAAGATTTTGAAACGAGTGAAGTTCTCCAAATAATAGTCAAAACTTGAGCAGTTGATGCGGTATTTACCCATAAACTCCCACGTTTTTAACATAAATGTTGGTGTGATTTTTTAAATTAACAGCTTCCGATCCAATTTTACAGTTTCATGGAGGGATTTTTTTTAATCACTCTGTGATTGGAAATCTCAGCTAATACTAGTTCTCAAGGAAACATCTCAGAGTCTGGTCCTTTCAGTCAATCATGCGATTGGATGGGCATGAATTATATAACAGGCGATATTATTTTTCTTTGAGTTTTTAGTTGGGGCCTATGCAAACACTTGAAAATATTGATTTGGAGTCAAAAGATTTTTTTTTTTGGTCGGGTACAGGCCTGCTTTGATCCTATGGAAACCTCCACAAGTCTGCAAATAGACAACCGCAAAGACCAGATCTGCTAGTTTAGATTAAATGCTACACTTTCCCCCCTCTCTCCCCTTGCAGAAACATTTTACAATCCCAACTCCTAGCTTCAGGGCCAGGCATGGCAGAAAGCTTTGGGGGAAAAATACAACTTTGTCGCAATAACTGAACATGTCATTTGTCATGCATTTTCATACCATACTCCCGTATTTCCAGAGTTCAATTCTGCAGGTACTTCTGGTTTGCTTGCTTTTCTTTCTTTTTTTTTTCTTTTTTTTCTTTTTTTTTTTTTGCTAAGTGTGTCTGTCTGTCTGTCTGTCTATCCGAACAACACAAAGGTTGTAATACAACCGGATGGAAGGGAAATTACTTTATTCACTTTACAAACCACCAATAAATTTTATAACAGGTAGTTAAAAGTTACGAGGGGGAAGCAACCACCACAACAGCTCTAAGAACACAATGGACTCCTCATTTTCCAACGAGTAGACCAGAGAATAGAATCCATACAGTGAACAGGAAATTTTATCCCTGCAAGGCAGAGGGTAACCTGTCCGACACATTTCCCCCCGCCCTTGAAACATTAGGGCCCATGACTTCAGTATTTAATTCTCATTCCCTTTATCCAACAGCCTTGTCTGGAAAAATAGCCTCTCGCTTCTTTCCTTGAATTAAATATTCGCGAAATCATTTCCCCTCCCCACACCCCTTGGAAAAGGTAAAAGGGGATCAAATCTAGGAAGAAGTGTGTGTGGGGGTTGGGGGGATATGGCAGCTAGAAAATGTGGAAGGATTCATTTCTTTCCAAGTTTTGTTTTTCAAACTTTCCGTGTTCATCCTCGTCTTTTTTTCAACCCATCCTCCTGCCTATCTGCATGCAGTGCAAAAAATATAAAATAAAATAAAATAAAATAAATGCCCGAGAAATTCGTTGCCTCTAAAATATAATCTTTGCCCATTTCGAGTATAAAATCTAAACGAATTTTTTAGCCTAATGGCTGCATTGTCATGTAGCTGCTGCTATGATTAGAATAATAAATTAAGGCAAAATGAGCAATATGCTCAAACTCAGTTTTTTAAGGAATTACATTTTTCACAAATCACAAATGGAGATCCGAAGGAAATTTGATTGGCTAATAAAAAGCGTGAAATAGGATATTTCTCACTTCAGGCGGGTAGATGAGTCTAATTTCAGTAATACTGAAGCAATGATTGTTTCTGAATAAGCCACTTTGTGAACAGCGTATCTTCTTTCAAATTACTTTACCCCATAAAATGGTCTTTTCTCCTTTTCTCTTGAAATGGTGGAGTGATTACAAAAATAACCGGATGTCAACTGAAGATGCGACTCTGTTGTGTTGACTAGACAGCATAAACATTTACCCCAAAAGTTACTGCTTCACTTGTAGTTTCAATAATTTAACTCCTAACTCTTTGATAGATGAGTGTCGCTATGTGATATTCGTTCATATAAAACTACTTAGAGATGTGGATTTAAATATGATGGATAGACTGCGCATACAGCTTTTTTAACAATTTTAAACAGAACACTTTGATAAGTTATCTTTCTTCTTTGAACCTCTCTAAGAACAGTATGAGTTCGTCAAGACCTTTAAAAAAAGTATAGAAATAGCACACGCTGCTTTCTGCAAAGGCTCCTTAACATTGCTATAGAAGGTGTGAAGAGCATAGATCCATTCTCTTGAACCAAGCGGAAGAAAACTACGGTGTTGTAAATGGCAGATGAATAACCCTGAAGAGTATACCTCTGTTGAGATAAACCAGCCTATTTTATGCCTAATAAAACAGTTTACCTTAAGTGTCTACATTCGAAATGGAAAAGCCTATAGTGATCCGTATTATGTTTAGCGCTTTAATGGAGAAAATGAGTGCATGAATATATTATGTCCACTCTAGAATGTGCAATAACATAGAAGTGTGTGTGCGCTTGTGTATAATTCTAGAATTCGGGAGTGGAGGGAGTGTATACTGAGAATTCGATAGATAGATAGATAGATAGATAGATAGATAGATAGATAGATAGATAGATAGATAGATAGATAGATAGATAGATAGATAGATATTCCAATTCTACCTCACCCCCCAATCTGCCCTAGAATTCTATATAGACACATTCTTATTGCATATGCACATGCATTTTGTGTTTGTGTTTTTAACATGAATAATAGGCACACATACAATCTGCATTAGAATTCTAGAATGAGACAGTCACCCGTCCTTGTTCCATATGCATATGCATTGTTTGTGTTTGTGTTTTGAACGTGAATACATGCACGACATACAATCTGCACTAGGTTTCTAGAATGAAACATACGCAGATTCATATTCCATATGCCTATGCCTTGTGTGTGTGTGTGTTGAGCATTTATATATGCATACACACATAAACGGTACGAGAAATCTAGAATTACACTTACACATAGTCATATTGCACAGACACATGCATTATATCTGTGGGGGTGTATGGCTATACATATCAGTATAGGTTTAATATGTAATAAACTAGTTCTTCCTCCTTGTATACTCTTCCTGAGCAGTGTCCAACATTTTCAATTATTTGAAGCATTTAAATCCTTTAATCTTGGTGTTTTGGGTTAAGAATGTCCCAAACCCCAGTCTCTTCTCCAGACATAGTTCAGGGCATCAGGATGTATCTTAGGAATCTTGTGCTTTCTTATCTATACTATCGTTGTAAACAACCCGTCACTTTTATACCCACTACGACTATATGATGTAGTCCATTTATCAACAGACAAGAAAAAAAGAAACATTTTCGAGAGCAGTATATATGGTTTAACAAAATGACGCTGAGGGTCATATTTATAATATTCCTATTTTACAAAGGGAAGAACTGAAGTCATCACATTCAGGTTTTATTGGAAGAGATTCAGTGTCGTGTCACTTGGACATCTTCAGGTGCAAGAGAGATAACTGGGATTGATTTATTTATTCATAAAAATAATTTCTGATTTTGCATCTGAAAAAGCTATTCATTGCTTTCATGACAATTTTCTTCGTAAGATGCTTATAAGGGTTTCACTTAGTTAACTATATTCGCATACAGTCCAAGTATGGCTTATGAATATCTCTACAACGTAGTTAAAGCACATTTTAATGTATACATAATCTCTTTCCAATCTCTCAATCGCTTTATAACGATCGCTTGCAAGTAGCAAATTGCACATACGTATGACATGAAAAATTCTGAATCTTCTGGGTTATTGTAACCTCATTTTGAGCAAAGAAAGAAAGAGTGAAGGATTTGCTGCACTTTAGAGCTATGGAAGACTAGAATGTTACACTTTTGAGACCTTTCAGTAGAAGTTCCCAGCTGAGGAAAGTAAAATAAAGCTATTTACTTTTAATACATTGTTCTTTCTCTCCTCTCCCCCCCTCCCCCATCCACCCCAAGGAAGAACTATAGGGTAATGTGGACATGCGTAGGCATGTTTCATACCAAGAGAAGAATTTTAACAATGAATATTTCTGGAAGCTTGCAACTTGAAAATGGAGTTAAAAAAAAAACCCTAAGACTACATATCAGTAAACAATATTGCATTGGTAATGATAATACCAGGTTTTATTTGCCCCCCCCCCCCCGCTTATTCACCATGTCTAATTACCCACATTTATTGTAGTTGTGCCAAGAGTCAGACATCCTGATTTCCTTGCAACTTAAAGATGGCTCTTGGTTTTGAACTGTGCGAGCATGGGGACCAGTAACTTGAATGTATGAAATATTACTTGGGACTCATTGGCATCTCCTAACTGTGTATGTGTGTGTATGAATGGCTTTAAATTAATGCATAACAATTTACGCAACTCAGCCCTTCTAAAATCTTTTTTTAATTATTATTATTTATTTATTTACGTAATGTCTCACGTATACAATACAAATCCACGGTGTCCAGAAATTGGCTTCTGGCAGAAATTGCTACATTCAGAGTTTGAACACGCAGAACTATGCTTTTACATAAAACAAATGACTTTTTTTCCGAGCATGTTGCATTAACAGATAAGTCAAGACAAATAGATAACTATACATTCAGTGCAATTTAGTTCTACACTACTTTATAAGCACAATAAAATAATACAATACTGTGCGTTCTCAACTAGGCAGTTTCAGTTGTTGGGAATTTTTTTTCCAAGAAAATAAGCAGCAACAAATACAACAAAACCGCATTACAAATACTTTGAAAGCATGACTCCTTCTATAGGTAGTGAAAAGTACATTACAAGGTTTTTTTTTATTATTATCATTTTATTTTATGCTACTTAGTAGCTTGCATCAGGGCAAAACGCAGCTCGCTCGCTCTTTTCCTTTAATAAATTCTGACCAAGTAAAATTTAGGATATGTAAGCCCCTTGTTGATAATAGATTTGTTTATTATTGCAGGTTTCCCTTTAGGTAGTATATTAAGAATTTCGAGTGCTCACACAGTGAAATGGTAAACAGTGCCTATATAAATCATGAAATGTTAGGCTCTTAGCCTTCATGTTTTGGCCTACCGAGACATAGGCGTATAGGTATTATCTACATACAGATATATTCATATATAGCTAATATGTGCGTGGTGTCACCTATAGTCACCCACCAATCTTCCAATTCAGACAGGCAGCTAAAAGTTAAATGATAACTGGGTATTAGCACTGAAGATATATAGATATATATAGATATTAAAAATAAGCTAAGACTACCAGAAAGCAATATCATACTTCCCCTTGGATCATGAATGGGGAAAACCAAGGTAGAGAAGAAATACTATTCTAACCTATTAAAACAAATACATAAGATGCATACATTTATATATCTATCTATATATCTCTATCTAGATAGATAGGAGTGGGAGTAGGGGGAATCTACTGTTTGGAGATGTGGCATTTGCTTCAATGATTGGTTTGTGTTGGTTTTTTCCCCCCTCCTGCTGTTGTAATAAAGCCAACTATATATTTATGAAACCAAAAATGCAGCTATATATATATATAGAGAGAAAAGTAGGGGAAGTTGTTCTATGACAATAAAAAAGGCTACAACTGTTTGACAGGTAGTTACTGCTGTGTGAGGCTCTCCATTCTATACTCTATAAAAGCAAATGACCGTCGTAAACATCTCGATTTATCATCTGCCATAAAACGAGACTTCAAGGAGCTGAGAAATCAGTCCTTGCTTTCTTCTTTTTCCTCCTCTTCTTTTTCCTCTTCTTCATTCCCTTCTTCCTCGGTTTTCTCTTCGTCCCTGGCCCCCGGGAGCTTGTCTTTGTTGTTTTCCTTTTTCCATTTCATTCTCCTGTTCTGGAACCATATCTTCACTTGCCTCTCCGTCAGTCCCAGGGCGTGAGAGACCTCAATCCGCCGCTTCCGTGTCAAATAAGGGTTGAAGAGGAACTCTTTTTCTAGCTCCAGGGTCTGATACCGGCTGTAAGTCTGCCTGCCACTGCGCCTTCCGGGAGCTATAGAACACAAACAACATAACTTGTTAGCTCTCTCCTTGTGCTTTTTTTTTTAACTCCTTGCCTGATCTTTCCTAGAGACACTGGTGGTCTTCCCTTCTCTATGCCTGCAGCCCCGAAATAAAACAAACTATTTATTTATAATAATAATAATAATAATAATAATAATAATAATAATAAACCCTAATCATGCTCCCTCCCACCCCAGACCCTTCTTCTGCAAAATATCCACCTCTTGTTTCCCTTTGCAAATGTAATTCACAAAATATATCCTCCCAGCTTCCTAATATTTGATGGATTTTAGCTGTGGTGTTAAATCAAATTAAACAAATTATGTTTTTAAAAAATATTTTTATTACTAATCCAACCTCTCCCAGCCCACTCCTCTTCTGCAAAATGTCTAACTGTGGTTTCCTTTTGCAAATGTAGCTCACTAAATATATGTTCACAGCTTCCTAATATAGTTGAGCCCTGAGGACCTGCCTTTTTGTTGGATAAGCTACCTCTCCCTTGTGTGTTTGTATTGTCAATGTGTGTGTGGGTGTGTATACACATATAGAGATGTGTACATATGTATATGTATATACATACACAGGAAGTGTATTGAAAACAGTTACATAAATAGACATTTACAACAACAAAAGAAAAAGGGCTTATGTATCTGAATCTGACTCCTTACACTCCCTTCTGCATAGTGCTTACTCGGTGAGAAAAAATCATAGATTTGCTAAAATATCTTATAGCTCGAAATTATGACATGTGGTTGCCTGTAAATCAAAGTTTTGATAAATAACGTTTTCCCACTTTATGTCTAATTTAAGCCTTTTCTGGGCCAAAGCCTAAAAGCGTTTACAAGGCAAGTGGGTCTTCTTGGGGGCTGGGGGAAACTTTATTGCTTAGATTGTCCTTTAAAATTAGCACTCGATAGTCTAACCTTCATATGTTTTGAATTAACAAGCATTATATACAATCTTGAGGCTAGGGGAGAGAAACTTGTACTTTGAAGTATTTAGGATTCTGTATAAATGAGGAATGGTTGCAGTTTACTTCATCAAACAAAGTTCTGTTAAGTCCATTTTCCTTTCTCCCTTTATCTTTTCCTGTCCAGGACAGTAGAATGTTCCCTCCATCCCACCCAGCTCTGAACTAAGTTCCCCTTTAAGTTTAACTTGTATTTAATTATATATATATAGAGAGAGAGAGAGCGAGAGAGAGAGAGATATAGATATAGATAGATAGCTATATAGAGAGTAATACTTTACATATATACCTATATATGTGTAATGTTTTATATATATATATATATATGAACATACATATGTAAAGTATGAATAATTTCCTTATGCAAGTTCCTACCTTTTAGTCTAAGTCTCCAAACGGTTAAGAAAGGCTCTATGACATTTTAAAGAGCAGTGTATTATCAACATGCAAATAACCTCGTGGGAGCTGTATCTTATTGCCTATCCTCAAGGCAAGCAATAAAAAACAAGTTTTACTTTATTGTGATTTAAACCCTTTGCACAGTATCACCTTGCTGTCTCTCTAGTAACTGCTGGCTTGTTTGCTTTCAAAGGACTTCCTAGGAAGAAGAAATATTATTACAAAACTGCTCATTTCTTTCAGACTTTACAGCTATGTCTATCTTTTTTCATATATAGATATATAGATATATAGATATAAAGATATAAAATAAAGAAAAAACAGTTAAAGGAGGAGAGAAAAAAATGTCCTAACCGTGTGGTCTCATCCATGGGAACATGAGACTGGGAGACGAATTTTGATTTAAATGGCCTTGTCCCTCGCTAGAGTTACTGTTGGAAGACGATTTACAGTCAGGATATTGTACAACGGTCGCCTCTTGCTGGGCACCATAAAGCGACTGCCTTGGTAGAGCTTCATATCCATAGAATTTAGACGCGTCTCCGTGACACGCCAAGGCGCATGGGTTTTGCTGGTATCCAGAGTTAGAGATGCTGGAGGTTCCGTGGTGGAAAAACTCTTGGACATGGTGTGAAGGGTGTTGGAAGCTGGGAGCGGTAGCGCCCGGACCATAAACCAGAGCATGGCTCCTGCTTACACTTTGTGGAAATCTGCAGTCGTAGTAAGTTGGTTCCAGCGATTCACCGCCTTTGTACTTGGAAAAAAGAGGATTTACAAAGTAGGAACTCATGACTTTCGCATGAAAAAAAAAAGTCTTTAATTCTAGGAGATTAGTGCTAGGCTCTCCCTGGACTGTATAAAGTCCTGAGTTTAGTGGCTTTTTTTTTTTATGAGCTCTCAAAGACGTTTCATAGTGCCTGAGTGTGTATACGGCTGCTTTATGCCTCTTAATGCTCTTGACTTCTCTTGTATCTGTCGGTAGGTAGAGCTCTCTCTCAGTTTGTCTGTAAGTTGCTCCTTCCCTTTAACACCATAGGCAAATTCCTCAAAATCCCGATGGTGTGGCGCTTTCACACGCGATTTGTACTCATCACTCTTCTACACCAAGACAGGCTAGAAAGAAAATGACAAGGATTTGGGGGGTCTTGAAGGGGGTGAAGGGTACGTGGAAAAACCAGCCTTCAGAGGGGAAGGGGGAAAAACATATCTAATGAATGAAGGAGGGTTATGAAAGGTGCGCATTAATATCTTTAGGTGCTTTTTTGCAAGCGAGCCTCTTCACTTATCTCAGCAAATACATGCGCCAGCGAGGTCAATTTAGGTAACCTCAACAGGTAAAAGAAACGCCAGCCAGACCAATTCGGTGTCAATAGAAATATTATTTTCGTGGCGATATTTTGATGGGGTTTAAAGACAAACAGGAAACCAACTGAGTGTTGGTTACGTATTTACAGCGAGGTTTTCGTCTCTTCTCTTCTGACACTACGTCTGTAGGGTTATGAGTCGGCACCCTATTCAGCTCATTGGCATCCCTTCTTCCTATTTTTGTTGTTGTTGTTTGTTGTTGAAAAATCGAAATGGAACAAACAAACAGAACAAAAAGAGAAGCTGCCCCTATAGGAGACAATTGGTTTGATTGGTTGGTTATTGTTGCCCTATTTTAAAAATAAATAAATAAATGAATGAAGAGTCTGGGATTTTTTTTCCTCTTCCTTTTGGACCAACCATTGAAAACCCACCGCTGAAAATAACAGGAAAGCATCATGTCAAGGAAATAAAGTAAACAATGCATTTAAGAAAGCTACTTTTGAAGAAAGAGAGGAAAAATGGGACAGAAAGTATGAACTCTCTTTTGTGTGGGTGTCTGTGTGGGTGGGTGGGTGTCAGTGTGTGTGTGTGTGTGGTTAGGGTTGCCTTTAAAAATCGACATGTTTCTAAATCACAGACAGTTGTTTCCATGTTTTAATTTTGCAGATGCTGCTAAAGCACCTATTTCCCCCTCTAGTTTCCCTTCACTATAAATGACCATTCATTGAAACCTTTCACTTGAGACACTTCATTTTATGATAGCATTAAGGAACTCAGACCATTAAATATAGGATAAGCCAGCAGTCTTCCTCTTAAAATTTTGAAGGGGAAAAAGGTTTGCAAATTAATCCTTCCTGTGCTGTTCTGCAGCTTTTTAAAAGTGAAAAAATCAAAGTCACGTCTATAAATTATGGAGTGATATTAACTGTCAGCGTTTTCCCTTCAAATATTTCCAGCGATCGCTTCAAATTTTCCCCCATGTTCTTTTTGAAAATGCAAGTTAATTAATTTCAGAAAAGACCTAAGAAATGCCAACTGTTCTGAAGTGTGGAAGAGTGAAATACATTTTAACGCAAACTTACGAAGATATTTCCAGGGTTCCAATTCTTCATTTTAGTGGCATGAACTAGTTAAAATATTTGGTGAGACTGGCATTTAGGTGTATTTTTTTTTAAGTAGACATCTTTTCAGGAGGGAGAAAACAAAACAACCTTCCCATGTCTATTAGGTGTCCCCAAATAAAACAAACGATTGTATTTTCTCTTTCAAAAAGCTTCACAGATTGGATTTTTTCCCCATATATACATATATATACGGAGAGCAATTTTCCAACCATATCGTAGGTTATGACTGAAATGAAAAGATACGTGTGCGGTGAGCAAATATTATCCACACATTAACAATAATTATAAACAGGGTAGAATTAGCATGTCGAATTTTACATGAGAAAATGTTATGTCTCATTAAACCCCTAAAAACAATTTAAAGGGGGAAATAAGCACCTGGGGATATAAACGCCTTAATTAGCAGCTAATAGTCAATGTAACCATTTTACAGGGATATGATCAACCTAATTCCTACTTTTAAATACCCAATAACTAAACATTCTATACATGGCGGTGGATTTATATTTAATGACTGAGAATTCAGATAGTCTCTTCTTGAAATTAAATTATGTGACTGAAACATTAGCTGCATTTTTAGCCGAATGTGCATTTGTGTGATACCTAAAGATACACTAAATAATGCAGACTATTTATCAAGCCGTATGAGGGCTTAACAATAAATGTTTACCTTCAAGGTCCATGCAAAAAACATTCTCATTAAATCAGTTATGTGCAACTCTCAGATCTTCCTAAAAATATCTTGACATTTACGGTCCAGTGAAAGTACTGTTCTTTGTCTACAGTTTTTTTGGTTTGTGTGTGTGTGCCGCCACGCTTCGGAATGTAGCTTTATAAATTTGTCTGTATTGTAGGATTAGATTTTTTTTATTGTATTTGTCATGGGTGCGAGTTAATGTTCTGATCTTACTACCAAAAAAAAATGTTACGGATTCATTTTTTTTTCAGAAACATATTCTTGAAAAGGTGTAACTTGTGTTAGCTTTAATAAAGAAAAAGACTTCAACAAAACAGCTTTCTCCGCAAGCATTTTATATATTTACTAGTTGATGCTGGACTGAGGGGCTCTGTGTCTCATCAGATATAATTAACTGATATTTTTTTAAAATCTATTTATTGAAAGACTATTTTACCTAAGAATCAGAGCTTTGCTATCACCTTGACAGTTTCTAATGTGTTTGCTTTTCCGATACACATTATAAGCTAATTTACAAGTCATAGGTGAGGGAATTTATACATATTTGTTTTGATTTGTTTTTCTTACAACCTTTTAGAGGCCTAAAGGTGTAATAGGATGCGTTGTAACTTAATGGGCCAAACGACTTCTAATATTGAACAACAGCGCCATCTTGCGTTTTCTTTAACCAAGATAGAGAGAGAGAAAAAAAGAGGGAGGAAGGGAGGGAGAGGGAGAGAGAGAGAAATCCCTCTGTCAAAAAGGAAAAGGAGCGGTTTCTTCAGCATCTAAATCAGATTTTATATATCTATATCTATATCTATATATATAATCTGATTTAGATGTATATATAAAGATATATATAGATATATATATAAAGCCAAAGAAAACTGTATGATTGACTAAACTGTGAAGTGGCTATGGGTATACTGAGCTTATCAGAAGGCATTTTATAACCAATAATTACACGAATTACTGATTTCCCAGAGAGCTTGATATGCCGCCTTAGCAATATAATGAGATAGTGACTGTTTCTTCAAAAACAAGAGGGTAGTGTTTTTGCACAAATAATTTCTGTTTCTTCTTTTTCTGCTAAGGAACTTATAAAAAAGCACAACGTGTATACACACTGACAAACAAACACAGCAGCGTACCATCTCTCTCCTTCAACCTTCAGTGCTTTTATCAGTTTTAATTTAGGGTGGTATTTTTCTCCCCTGAGCCAAGGGGGTCTGTTGTTTGTAGTTTGTAGACAAAACATTCCAATAATCCGGTTTCAAAGAGAAAAGCACCCACCTTATTTAAACCATAAAACAATTAAACCCAGACGTCTAGCCAGTTCTGTGGTCCTGTTTTGTTCAATTCTATTCAGCACACATAGCAGTGACACAAACAGAGTTGTAAAACTGGCTTTTTTCCCCCCCTGCGGAAATGTACCTATGGACAGCTTTCAAAGCTGTAGTATCCTGTCTTTTTTGTGTGCGTTACAAAAGGGCCATCTTTAAACGAAGCAGGAATATATATACACAGAGATGCAAACCATATGCCCAAGGAAGATCCTCCATTTGAGTATTATTGTTACATTCATGACCAGCAATACTCACCGCAAGGTTCTGAAAATGTGCTTCTCTCTCTCTTTTTTTAAGTCACGTTGCATCTTTTCTTTTTCTTATCGAAAGAGTAAGACTCTCCAATTGCAGAGCATTTCAATGCCTGCTCAGTTATTATTCCCCACTATCACCCAACGGCCAAGTGACACTTAAAATTATGGGGCAACTCTGCAGTTAAGAGCCTTGCACATGAACTGTAACTGCAGCAGGATTTAAAACAAAACAGCCCATCACCAACAAAAGAAAACCCTCGACGGAGACAAAAGGGGCCATATCCCTTCGTGCCCATAAGCTCCAATGGGACTTGTGCCGGAGTAAAGACTGCAGGATGGGCTGGGGGGAGGGTAAGCGACCTATGGTCTCTTTGGAAATGAGATCGGGTTGAATGAGGGGTGGGGGTTTCAAAACTGAGACGCATGGATCATTTCTTTTCAACGTTAATAAAAGCATTTCATTACATAGCCACCAGAGAGGTGGGCCCGAAGCTGATTTAAAAGTCCCATCCAAAGTGGGAACTTGTCCAATATAAGGGATGAACTTTCTCCATTGCAAATATGAGGTGGCCAATCCATTTTGAAATCCCAACAGTGGTTTGTTTGTTTTTAATCGAGTTCACGCAGACGGATTTAGAAGGGGAGGAGAACGGGAAAATATACACGAAATGACAGGACTATTTTTGGTTGGGTTGGACTGGATTCAGTTTTGGTGGTGGTTGTGTTTTTGTTGTTGTTGCTGTTGGGTTTTTTTTTTTTTTTTTTTTTTGGCCCATCCTTCTTGGCGCTGCTAAAATGCCTTTTAACCTGCACTTTTCAGTGGGCTCCTTAGGACGTTCCAAACATAAAAAGAGCAGGGGACTTGGGCTCTGAATGAACTGAGCTGTTAGCTGCCACTGTTTCCAGGATGTTGCTCGAGCTGAGGTACTGTGGTGGACCCATACCACCTTAAATAAAAGCCCCGATGCCATAAAAGCGAGAGTACAAATCAGTAAAGGGGGGGAAACCTCAAAACGTTAAGAAAGAAATATTAAAGGACAATATTTTATAAGATCAGTGGGTAATGGCTTCCAGATTTTTTATTTCGGAGAAGGCTGAGAAGCCAAAGGCGACAAGCATATCCTACTACCTCGCTCTGCTTTTGATTAGAAAGATTAGAACCCTGCTCTCCTGATTTCATTAAAGAAAGGCACCTTATAACAAGTTTGGATGATTAAGCATCCCCCGCTGATCATTTTTTATACTTTCTCTCCCCCTCTTGTCTCTCTTTGAGCAGCCTCTGAGCACCCATCAATTTATACCTCAAGCTAAAAATGTATTGTGACAGCCTGTTCTCACCCATCTGGGCCACTTAAAATTGTCACGAACCACTACAACAACAGAAACTTCCTACCCATTTTAGACTGGTAGCACTGGTCCCTACCTACCACAGCAGACAAGCCAGACCTCTGTACAGAAAGAAAGGGAGGCGGGAGGTTGAGGGGGGGGGAAACGTATTTCATTTAGACCGAAAAATTCTCTCCCCCCCACACACACATTTTCTTGTTTTCTTATTTTTTTAACATTCCTCCCCAATCGATTATATTTTACTTTGCAACATAACGTCAGCTGAGGTGCAAGGAGATGAAGAAACCTACAAGCCGTGGCATCTCATTGACAACGCAGAATAGTTGCAATATAGGCGGATGTCAAACAGAGGAATGTTGCCGCAAGCACCCCTTTCCAGCATACATATTTAATCTTTTACATATACTTCGATTGCCCGGGGTCATAAATTACTACAATTAATTATCCAAACCTAAAAATTTATGGCACGTATAACCCTTACCTAAACGCATTTTATGATTATGCTATTAAATACAAAATGTTGTGAGCGGAAGCAGCGTCCTTTCTTTCCACCCATCTTCATTTGCTTCCTGTAATAAGGTATATTTCAAATTCCATTTCAACAGACTGCGATTTTTATCAGTGCTAAATTCACTGGTGCAAGGAGGGTGTCTCCTTTAAGAATCCCAACATAGTTTTGAATACCGTTGAAAAATAAACTCTGGTTGTTGTTTCTCAAGTAGAGTTTAAATAAAAGACACCTGCATGATAAGGTTTTTTTTTTTCCTTCTTTTTTTTTTCTTTTTGTAACGTTAAGTATATATTTACATAGAGCTGTTCTACTATAGCAAACATAACAATATTACAGAACGGGTCTGAGACAGGAATAAAATACACAAATAAGTACACCAGACCAACACTATGACAGAACATTTTTGAGCCTTTTTTCTCATTTTCTTTTGTACAAAATATGCACTCACAAAGTCATGAAATTAAAAAAATAAAACACTGGATAAGTTTAACTTACGAAATAAAATACTAAAAAAAAATTCAAGTACTTTTCTTTTATGTTTTCTGAAAAGGACAAAAAATCATTTTATTTTAGTTGCATTTTATAAAAGCATGGTGCTCCCAAAAGCTTGGCTGTGTTTAACTAATTCTAAACACTGATCAGCACATTCAAAGTCAGAAACATTTCGAACCAAAGAAACGGCTTTTCCTTCCTCCCTCCCCTCTCCTCCTTTCTCTTGCATTGATTTGACTTTGCCAACTTTATTGCTGTTCTTTATCGGTTTTTTCTTTATTCATTTTCTTCATTTTCATTCTCCTGTTCTGAAACCAGATTTTGACTTGGCGTTCAGTGAGATTAAGAACTCTGGCTACTTCGTACCTCCGGTCCCGTGTGAGGTACATATTGAATAAAAACTCTTTTTCCAGTTCCAGGGTCTGATACTTTGTATAAGGACATCTTTTCTTCCTTGTGGAACGTGCGTGAATCCAATTTGCGACGGGATTGCCTGAGAGAGAAGATTTTTTAAAAAAATATCATTAATTTCAACAGCTGGCTTCCCCTCTCTTCACACCCAGATTATTATTTTTTAAATAAACTTGTTTAATTAGGAAGTAGGTAAATATTTTAAAGTGACCTTCAGAAGGCATGAATGTGTTTATTTTTGGAGGGGGGGGGCATTTCCTTTCCTTTTACTATTGCTCTCAGATAAAAGTTTCAGTAAATAAAACCGTAGCAATGGGTTTAAAATAATAATCATCCCCTAGCAGGAGTAATCTAAGAACATAGTCATAAAAAGTAAAAATTCCCACCATTTTATAGGCCCATAAACTCTCTTTACAGCCTCTGCTCTCCAATACCTTCTCTATAACCAGACCAGTCCTGGAATGACTAGCTTTTTTTTTTTTTTTTAATATTTGGAGGATGCCACAGAATAAATCCATTGGCTCCAAAAAATACAGTCTTCAAGCCTAAAAGACCTTTCTCTCTGCTACCCCATCCCCACTTTGTTAGAACGAAAAAAAAAATACACTGTTTTATCGTTAGAATCATCTCCTTGATCCAACCGTAGGCTTTTTATAGAGCCATCTACCAGCAAAGGAGAATGTTTTCCCTGATCCTACTACTTGTTTTATCACAGACTTACTTTATATAGTCACATATGGATACTTATATCTATGAATGCATACATATAGAGGTACATATGGGGATACATCGACACCCACAGACTCACAATTTATAATTTATAAATCACCATTTCATCAGATTGTTAGGCCAGAAGTCTTAATAAACACATGGCATGCTTGTGTATGTGTGTGTATGTGTGTGTGTGTGTACATGTGTGTGTGTACAGGCATACACACTCACAGACTTAACTGGACGTTTATTCTAGTTCCACTAGATTTGGAATCACACTTTATTTTGCTCTATGTGCGTTGCCTTTATGCACTCACTATACTGTCAGAAGCAACTATCTGCATTTAAGAGACATATGGTCATTCTGAGATGAACATTTTAGAGTGGAAAAGACCGGTTACATTTGTAATGGTGCAAGGGGCATCTGGCTAATCAGATCCCCTACAGTGCTCAAGTTTTTTGCACTAAAGAAGATGGGCTTTTTTTCAAGTGTTCGGTCCAATATCCTGCCTAAAGCTGCTTTTCGCCTTTATCTAGCCCATAGATTCTGTATGCCTTTGCCTCCCATAATCCACACTCCTTAACACTTTTCTCAGGGCAACCACCTTTCCATTTCTTCCCACATGTTTGGAGTATTTTATGAATAATTACATAGGTGGGCATTTTTAAAGACATGTATATACCTCTCTCTATTTATCCCTAGGTGTTTTTCTCCCCACCCCCCACACACAAATCACTGAATTAACTCTCAACTAGAAGGGACTCTTCTTGACTGAAAGTGGAAATATCTGAGAGGCAGGAGCTTTGGTGGGGAGGCTGGGTTATGAATATTTTACCAAAGAAACAAATAGATTCCCCCCTATCGTTTTTTTTTTTTAAATGAAAATGAAACTACTTTGTCCTGAAGTTAGACTAGGGGAATTTTTAAACCCAGGTCTTCCTGTATATCTGGAGTTTTAGGACAGGGCCCTCTAAGGTAATTTCATTTTATTGAGTACTGTACTAGAGGCTGTAATGCCTCCCCGGTTGTAAACAAGAATGACTTCAACTTACTAGGGTCTAATTCGTTCTTTTCTTCTTTGTGTTTGCTCGAAGCGACTGCCTCCGATTCCGGAGAGGGTATAGTCTGCGGAGTTCGGTCTCTGAGATCACCCGGGGATCCGTACATGTAATCCGGATAACTACGCCCGTCCACCGGGCCACATTCCGCCCTTCGGCCGGGGAAAGCGTCCGGCTTCAGCCCGTAATGCCTGCTGCTGGGTGGGAAGCCAGGGAAGGACACAGCGCCTGAGATGGGTTCCAACCAAGTGCGCATATACCTGGTGTCAGCCCCAATGTGAGGCTGGTGGGTATACGGATGGTAAACCACAGAAGACTGAGAATGCACGGGAGCCCATGAAGTAGTAAAAACGGCCGGTTTAGGGGCAAAACTGCAGGATGGAAAATCGGCACAGTCCGGTACTAATCCTGAAGGTCTAGCTGCTGCAGGGTGAGAGCCAGTGGCTGGGAACCTTGATGCCAAGAGCTCTTCATTTTCATGACTTATCAAGGAATCTACATAATAGTTGCTTATGGGACCAGAAGCCGACATGTTCCCCCCTCTTTTACATTCATAAGATTATTGTATGAACTGTATGTGTACTTTTTATCTTCTCATAGAACAATCAGGGCAGGTAATTATTTTTTCAGCCTTTCCCAGTTTGCTATTGGCTCTCAGCTCTCACGTGATTGTATTTACCCAAAAATACAGTGTGGATCAATCCGCAGGTCTTTTTTTTTTTTTTTTTTTAAATAGAGACTATGCGACCTGGCTTTTCATAAAACTCTTGAAATAATGCAGATATTAGAAGCTATTCCTTTTGCATTTCATTAGCCAGAGGTGGCTATGTCTGGCATAAAAAGCTGTCCTGCTAGTGAGCCTATAAGGTATGTGTGTAAGGTATCCCAGGAACTATTTCTTGACGTAATTTGTCTCTGTCTGTCCTTTGCTTCTGCAGCTTGTATTCTATAATGGATACATTAAATTGAATATCAGTAAAAAGGGACTGGTTCAAAGTGTAATAGAGGTGTGTTTCCCATCATACTTCAGCACCACCCAAGGAAGGATCTGATTTTAGGCTCTTTTAGCCTAAAAATAAATGGACTTTTTGTCATCTGTTACAGGGAAATATAGTCGTCAAGCCTGCTTTAGGGCAAGAAATCTGTTGGTCACATGCATATCTATTTTTTAATAACTGTCTTCTGGAGTGGAAAGGATAACCTTGTAAAACATGAGTGGAAAATAATAACACCACCACCGCCCCCCTCCCCCAAAAAGACAGCTTTTGCAGATTCTCTCTGAATTGTTCGGCTAGTAGCCGTGGATGTTTTTATGTCCTTCAATAAAATTTTTACGAGGATCATTTGATTGTTCATAAATGTGTCTTTCATTAAATAAAACTGTAAGAGTGAATTTCGGCTATAAGGCGTAGCTGGGAACGGGAAAACCTTCTGAATGTTTACAGCAAGCAACAATGGACACTTGACACTTATATTATTATTATTTTAATGTATGGAAACTTTTTTTTGCCAAATCGATTGAAATAGTTTGGGTTCTGTTTTTTGTTTTAAATTCCTAACATTCGGTCTGCATTTTGAAAGAAATAACCTTCCCTTTGTAGAGAAAGGCAGGTAGGTAAATAGATCACGCCCATTGGATTCTGGAAGAATGGAGTTAGTTGATTTCTCTGGAAGAGGAGGATAAGAATAACCTACACAGAATAGCCACTTAAAAAAAAAAGAAACAAAAATGGGGATTATCTAGTGCTGAGAAGGGCAATTCACTTCGAATTTCATAGTAACTGGAGTGGGATGAAGGTGAATGCTCAAAATTTTGCAAGAACAAGAAAAGTGGAGTCTCAGAAGGTTATGGTGGTTTCTCGCAGAGCGAGACAGATAGACAAGGAGAGATAGAGAAAGAGAGAAAGACAGGGGCATATGCCCGTTAGTGATTCAGCATGCACCAGTGACATATATTATGGACAGTGTATGTAAGTCCCGTGAACACACATGACATGAATGCTTTTCCTCCCAGTATGTAACATAGGAAATTTGAACATGAAGAAAAAGCAGATGGCTACAGATACATGCCTAAATATGAATTAATATATGATGTTGCTTAAAAAGCCCCCAACCCCTAGAAACTTACAGCCCATGTTTCAACTGAGAAAAGATTAAGACTGCACCTTAATTCCAAAGTTCTTAATAAATATGCACAAGTCTGTCCTAGTTTCTGTTAGAAATGTATTTAATTATATCAAAGGACCACTTTAAATAGAAATTGATCTCTCTGTGTGTATGAAAATCCAAATTCGGACAGAGTCTATGAAATCTGAAGTCATCATCTCGTTCTCTCTCAGAATTTATTTTCATTCCGTTTTAGATCCTATGCTTTATGTGAGTCCTTAAAGGCAAATATTCCTATAGGAGTATAATGTCCCCTTTGGCCTCTATTGAGTTCAATTTATTTGTCAATCAAAAGTCTCTAGTGACGGTTGTTTTTATGTTCATGAGGGAAAAAATTATACTCATCATTCTTTCTCTATTTCCATTTTTGTTGACTACTCACTATGTAAGATTGCTAAGATGCTGTGATGTAAAAACGTGGATGTGTAAAGGAATCTTGTCTTTGGTACATGGCTGAATTATTGTAAATGGAGCCTTACAAAAGAATGGTTGGCTCTGGACATATATGCAGAAAGAAAGAGAGAGAGAGGACTTTATATACAGAGGGAGAGATAGAGAAAAGCAGTGAGTGCAAAGGAGGACTAGTGGAAAAATGTTGGGGGGGGGGAATGACAAAATATACAATATATGAAATACATAACGAGCAGAGATTATAAAAACACAGGGTTTAAATAAGTAAAAACAGTTCTTGTAACCTTAACACAAGCAGACAAGGTCACTAATTTAGTTGTGAATGGTGTATTTCTAGTGTTACACAAAGGAAAACATTGCTGGCCAAGATTTCTTTTATTTACACGGAAACTTTCATTAAATAGAATTGTTTACTCTCCATAGAGCTGCATAGGATTTTTTTTTTTAAGAATCATAACGTTTGCAGTACCAGCCTATTTCATTCAAGGAGCAGCATGCTTTGAGAAATTACCCAGTTCAAAACAGAGAGAGGCAGCTCATCTTAAAGGAAAATAAAAACATGGCTTAGCATAATATTATCAGAACATTTAGCTGTGTAATTGCATAACATAATTCTGAGTCTGTAGCGAAGTAAAATAATGTTCATTTATGTTTTTGTCCACATCAAACCTTCTACGTGGGTAAGCGTAAGGTTTCATGAATAAAGTCGAGTCGCAATGCAGGGCAAATGAATACATATTTTGAAATATACTTATTTTAGGGAGTAGTCTTTCCAACCGGAGGTAAACGTTAGAATTAAAATCAGGTTTGCTCCACAATCAATCCCAACAAGGTTATCTTGCAACATTTGTGAACGTTCTAGATAGTCTCTAAACAGATATGATTCTGTTTCCATAAATGCCTCGCTACTTGTTTAATGGAAGATTACCTCTACTGAAATGATGTTGAACTATCATTTCTCATGTAGGCTGTCTAATATCTCTTTCTCCTCCACTCCCCATTATTCTGAAAGCAAAAACTTCTGTGCATTTAACAAAACCAACATATCACTGCAAAATATAAACAATATCAAATTTTGGGGGGGAAATACAACAAAAATCATGTAGATTTGTAAATGTGACGTTAAAAAAGCGAACGCCATTGTTTATTTTATTGATCACCGTCTTGACACATTTAGTTTTGACACCTTTTGGAGCGAAATTATTTCCAGTCACTTTGGTCGTGTGTATGTGTGTGTGTCTGTGTGTGTGTGTGTGCATCAGATAAGCGTGTGCAGTTTGCAGAAATCCATTCCTTCTCTGTTTTGATTGCACATAACTGCAGACCTTTATTCCCTCAATCTTGTAGTTTCGCTTTGATAATCTTTCCCTGATTTCAAGGAGATGCAAAAGAAAAAAAGCCCAGGACCGTGTCTTTTCAGCTCTGTGACACTGCAATTTAAAAAAAAAAAAAACTTAACAAACTAGCGGTATCAAAGGCTAGTTTGGAGTCCCACAGCAATTGGAAATAAATAAATAAATAAATGCACAAGTCCCACCACCTCCTTGTGGCAATTCAAGGCCTGAAGAACACTAGGCAGCGCTCCACACAGGGATCCAGTGCAGCTCTCCGGATTTGCACCCTGAAGCTGTGTGGAAGATGAAAGCGGTGCTCTTTATAAATAGCAATAGCAACTCTCTGTGGGTTACTGGCTACCAGAGGAAGACATTCAAGAAGGGGTTTGATCGACAAACTCCAGTGCGGGCCTTGGGATTAGCAGACAACACTCCACCCTTGACAGGCAGACAAACAGCGACTCCAAAAACGCATTCCCCGCTTCCACTTGGTTCAATTAACACTGTCAAGTTCGTATTAATAATCTACTTTTCCCTTCTGGTTAACCCCTGCACACACACACACACACACACACACACACACACACACACACACACACACACACACACACACACACACACATCCTGCATCGAAGCAATCTGAAGCCGTGCTGTGTTATCTCTTCATAAACAAAACGAAACTAACCATACAGACAGCACTAATTTACACAGGAGCAGTGAATATCGCTTTGATTTTAATCCCTCAACAGAATAAAGTTCATCTCCCACCCCGCATGTCTTTCTCTTGTTATATTTTTTTCCTTGTCCTTCATTCTTTTCGCCTCTCCTCTGCCTTCCCAAATTTTTTCTTTCTTTCTTTTGTTCTTTTACACCCTCCCCCTTTCTCTTATGAAAAAAGAGTACACAATGGGTTGGATTGCATGAATGTAGAGCAGACTGTCTGAAGTCAGTAGAAAATATCTCCTGATCTCCTACATGTCTTTTATTTTTCATGTTTACCTTTTTAAAGCCACTCAATGAAAAAAAAAGCCAATTTCAGCAAACTATTACTGGTGGATCCCATAGCAATGCAGCTAGCTGTTGTTTTGTTTTCCAATTTTCTTTGGCTACTTTCATATCATATTTCCTTGGGTTTTTTTAACATGTTGGACAGAAAGGATCTTCAAAACAACATATTACTGATGAGACTTGTCTAAAGGTGCCTTTATATGGACATAATATTTAAATTGAAGCCAAAATGAAGGGAGGAAAGGGGAACAGGTAAATAAAATGAGCATTCAGTTTAAAAATTACTCTAGAGAAGTTTTTACCTGTTTAAGTGTTCCTACACACACAAACACACACCGCTTTGTTGCTAAGAATTTTGTTAGAAGTTATGACTTTGGATTCCAGACTCCTTAGTGTCAGAAGGTAGGGGTAATAGACAATAAATTCCGAAGCGCAATTAAAGCCCAGGACCAATTTATTTAACTGTGTTATGGTGTCTTTCCAAAATTTCAGGTTTCCACTAGACGAATCCCATTAAAAACATTCACAGATGGAAGCTTGTCTAGAGCAACCGAAGGGGGAAAAAAATCTCTAAATTACACTAAATGCTAATCTCCAAGGCATATTAGGTTATCTTGGTTTGGGGTGTGATATGAAGTACAGGTCAACCAAAGGGGAGGGGGAACATTTCAAAAAGAAGTAAATTAAAAGAACAGCATGAAAACAAGCCTGAACCCAAAGAGTAAAACTGTATACTGCCTGAAGAAACATATTTCTATACGTCTCCTTCTACATTTATTATGTTTCTGTCAGACACCCTGTAATTAGCATAAATAACTATAGTTCCAAGCAGCAACTTTTGTCTGCAAATTCTATGGTTTAGGCTGCACAGATGCACTCCAGATAGAATGAAGGAAAATCCAAGGTGTTACGATGACACAAACCGGACAATAACTTCACTCTATTTATTAAAAAGGGGGTGTTCCAGCTGAAGGCGATGGCTTGCATCTGAATATAAACCACTGGAGCTCTGGGCCTTGTTTAATTATACCTGCCTTGACCATACCAACCTACCTCTTAACCTGTCTTGCTCTACAACAGAGTGAACTTTCTTTAAAAATAAATCAAACACCACATATTCCTCCCTCCCCACCCCACTCCTCACACACACACACACACACATAGCCTTGATTTGATTCTGTTAATCATTTGTAAAGATCATCTGCACACCCCAAGAGCTGGTTAAATAACATGGTGACTGTGTGAGAATCCAAGACACCTAAGCATAACAGCCCTTAACAGAGGGATTTGTTAGTATTCAGAAAATTCTAGACAGCCGCTCCAGATGATTTTTCAAACATACCACAGGCACGTATCTTAGTGAAAGCTAAGCTTTCAATGCAATTTCCCAAGCTCAACCGAGGCAAACGGCTAACTGAAACAAGGAGGGATTAAAATATATATATCTTCACTTCTTGAACTGCAGCAAAATGGAGGAGCCTATAACCAAACCCTAGCCTCCCTGTTACGAATTTACAAGCTCCTACTAACCTCTAAATATATTTTTCTTCCCCAGGAGGTATTTTCTTAAAGCACCACAAAATCACCAGAAGCAGCAAAGAATAAAACACATAGGAACCCGTAGAGACACACAGACAAAGCCTTCAGGTTTTAAAATTACACCTGCTGGGGAAAGAGCATTATATAAACATTGGCGAGAAAAATGATACAATCGAGCATATAGTAATATTGCTAATATTTTACCCTGATAATAACAGCATCAGAAAGTGCGTGCATGTTTAGCCACAAAGCAAACAAAATTATATGAAGTGAGATGAACGCGAACAGCGTGGTGTCTTTTTGACTACCCATGTTTTTTACATAAAAATAAGGAAAATGTACACAAAATTGTTAAAGCCAATAAATTCACATCCTCATGCCTTCTGATCTAATATCATAATTAAAAAACAGTAGGGGAGGTTTTAACTTTTATTGCGTTTCTGGAGTTGTGTTGCTAAACATATATTAACTTCAGGCTTCTATTTCTCTACAGGGATGTAGTCTTTGGTATAAAATCAATCTTAATATCTACAGAATAGATATTTTTTCTTGTACATGCTGTTAGAAGAAAGGGATAAACATCTGCAAATTGTTAATACAGAAAAGGCGAAATGGTATGTATATATATGTATATATATAATGAATCTTTTAAATCATTCAATTATCACAGCACTAATGTCAAATAATTACACTTAAAACGAGCAATAATCAGCCTTTTCCCTGTTGAAATATTAATTTACAGTACCACAAAGGAGATTTTTTATTAGTTTGTTTTTTACAACTTGCATATTAAATTTTTCAAACCTGGTTCAACCTAGGTGTCCAAACCAAAAGTCGTTCTCCATGCAATACTGCTTTGAACCAAATCCAGAGCTATGATGCCCTTTCCACACTTTAAAAAGATCATATTAAATACCGCAGACAAAGAAAAACGATACGTTTTAAAACTGTTGGCTTAGGACTATACATTTACTTCTTTTCACGTGCTTTTTTGTCTGATCTGAGCTACAATATCAACATTAAATGTCTCTCCTAGGTAGAAGGGACATTTCTGTTTCTACAATCGAAATGTATTGTTTGCGCCGAAAGTTTGTTAAGGAACTGTTAAGCATAAAGTTAGAGTAGGACGCAAACACAGAAATGTTACAATACAAGAAAAATATATATATATACTGCCCTTTCTCCCCCACAAAAATCTGAACCCGATGTAAGAAAAAGAATGGACTCTGAGATTTTGCACACCCAAAACAGTCATAGTGGTCTTATCATTATACTTTCCCCACAACAAAACTTTTCCCCCCTCTATAATGTCAACACAACGTGGACTGGGAATTTCTTTTATAATAACACAACACACAATATCTGAAGATTCACTTCTACTGTCTCAGCCCCTTTTCTCTAATTATTTTGTCTCCTTTTTCTTCTCCTTATTCCTATCTGTCATTGGTATTCTTGAGGGGGAAACACACACGCACAAATACACACATGTATTATTTGTGTGTAACCCTGGATTTTTTTTCCAAATAGGTGACTAGTAGATGTAACTTTCCAAACGTTACCAATACGCTTTCTTTTTTGGGGTGGGGGGAATATCTCCTTTTACTTTGCCAAAGAAAGATGCTAATCGTATAGCCTAGCCGACTCATTTTCTTAATCAACAGTTACTTAGCTTTTACACGTGTCCTCAGTGGATAATAGTTCATAATCCAGTTTGTAGTAGAGCAACACAAGATTATGTGTTCTTAAAAGTGGAACCCCTTGATTATAGCACCTAAAATGGCTATTACATTTTAAATCTGATGCTTCTGCTGTTATATAGACAGAGCGGAAGGTAAATTTGATTTCCGCTTTCTGCTTTGTTCTTCAGTGCACCTTCAAGGACCAAAATACGCTGCAAATGATCAGACTGAATACTGAGAGGGCTGTACAGGAGACGGAAACAGTAGCTTGTTACATAGTCTGGACTAGCTCTTCCAATGTGTATTTCCCTTCAAGACACCCCCAACAGCATAATGCCAGTTCTCCAAACAACATCATAGGTCCAATTCATGTTCATGACTGCTAGGTCAGGAACCATTTTTTTTTGCACAGTGGGATTAAAAGAAAAGAGAGATCATAACAGAAGGAGACATGGAATCAAATCATTCTGCCATTAGTAAGACTTTGTCCCTTCATGCCAATCATCGTGGCGTGGCTTTGTCGAGGCTTTACGGTCTGCAGGCTGACTACATAATTTGATAGGAATTCGAAAGGAAGGATCCTTTGTCCTCCTCAATAATATGTCGACCAGAAACAATAAGGGAAAGAAAATTCATCTAACTCAATAACTAAGTAGAGGATAGTGGGGGGCTTAAGGGGGAGGGGTGGGGGAAGTAAAAAGACCTGAGGCTAAGGGAACCTGTCCTCACACATTTGTCACCACCACGTTTCTGTGTGAGTCCCGGGTCTCTACCAACTGAATGAAAGTTCTGTAGGAAACAATTTGCTCTCCGCTGAACCCCAGTGCTTGGGTAGCTCGAAAGCTGCGTGCGTGTGTAGCGGAAACGGCTGCCCTTGATGAAGACTAACTGACGTAATTAAGGCAGTTTCTTGTTGCCGAGCTAAAAGCCAATCCCAACAACATGAAACTACCTAAACCACAGATCAGCTGCATGAAAGGGCGGGAGATCCACAACATTTCGGTCAGAGAGGAGGGGGGGGGGAGAAAAAAGAAAGAAAAAGAAAGAAAATCACCTCCTGTGTGGCTTTTCATCTCTCGACAACCCTTCTCCCTTCCACGAAATTGAAATGCCAGCATTGCAACATACTATACCATCTCCCCAAGAAAAAGATGTTTTCCTCCTTCCAATTAGGCAGCATCTTTAATCTCTTCATTAAGCCCCTCCTAATATAAGCTGCATTGACTTCTCTTCTCTCTCTCTCTCACACACTCTCTCTAACCGCGTTTGAAGCGTTTAACTAGCCAGCTTTAAAACCTTGACTTATTGCAAGCCACGCCAGTCTTCATTTCCAAAGTGGCTGTATTCTGACATTATCCATTTTAAATTGCCACAGAGAACAAGTATAGCAAAGTTTCCCCCAGAAAATGCTTCACAGACAGAAATCCACAGGGCTCCAAACTGCCACCAAAACCCTCATGCCTACACTATCCTTAACATCCTCCTTAGAAAGACACTGCAGACATCTCTGAAATATATGCACACACCAAGGCAACATATTGTTTTACAAGTCCTTCATCCATGCCACCAAAAAAAAAAACAAAAAAAAAAAAAACCCAAGAATTCATACCTATGGATAAGTGTCTGTCTTTAGCTGAGCCCAACTTCATACAAGTAAGTTTTAAAGGGGGAGGGGAAGATGGAAATATATGCGCAATATTTTCTCAACCATGCATTTTTCTCTCTGAAAATTAGCTGGCAGTTGAATAGGAAATCTCAGTTAAAAAAAAAAAAATTCCAAGGAACCCGTACTTAACACACGGTCCGTAAGACTGCAGCTTCAAAGTGTAGTTCATATCCACTCTGTCTTTACCTTGGTATAGAGGAAAATATATCCACTTGTGCTTCAGCCATGCAGCCAGCCAAGAAATCGTCTCTCTTACCTTTCCACTCCTTCCACTTGACATCCCATTTTCTGTTTTATTTAAGTTTATTCCCTTTAATAGAGATTCTTCCTTAGACCACATAAGGAGCGTGTGTTCCCTTAAAAAGACCCAAAAGCAATGAGTAGTGTGCATCCAAAGATTGCTGTTTCAGCTCTGCCTTCCTTCCCTCCTCCACAGTCACCTTTAAATGCATCTTTTACTGCTGCCGCACATTATATTTGCAGATCATAAAATCCACCTCCAGCGCTTACCAAGACTGTCCTGACATTACTGTTTTATGACCTTGACTTATTGTGGTCACCTGGATAATATTTAAATCAACGTTATGGTCTCTCACTTATATTAAACCCGCTAGGATACTCTCCTGAAAGCCTTAAAAGGATGAGTCCTGGGGAAAAAAAAATACATGGGGGAAGGAAAGTGTTTTAAAAAAACACTTTAAAAAAACCCATTTGTAGACAGTTCTATGAAATTTATTTTGCTCCATAAAGGAAGATACATGCAAAGTATAACACATACAGACTATATTTAAATAACACAACCACGATAAATTGACTTTTTTCATAATAAGATACCAATACTGCTTTATTTTTTGTCTTAAATATATGGTTGATAGTATCACTTCATGGGAAGAAACTGCATAACTACAGCATGTGAGCATGTTGCCACTGCAACTTTAATTTACAGACACATATGAAATTCGTCTTTTAGTCGTTTTATTATACAATAGGCAGACTACACTAGAATATGAAAAGCAAACTTTTAGACGCATCTATTATCCTAAACATAATATGCATAGAGAAGGATCCTTCTGTTTTGTGCTGCACGTAAATAACTTAAACATTTTATAAGCTGTTTTAGCAACCATATCAATCTTTTATTTTACATAGAAACATGGATGCAATATATATTCTCATGCTTATACCGATGCATCTTCGCTCTACAAACTGCAAATACCCAAATGACGCTTATGAGGTCCTTAATTTTTGCATACGCATTGCATTGATACCCAGAAAAAAATGAACAAGGTTTCTTTTCCCCCTTTCCCCTTTCCTTAAATATTATTGAACACGCTCAAGTAAAATTAAAATTGGAAGTCAGTTCGCGAATTCGGTTCTCTCTGTTCATTTTCTTGAGTTTCATCCTGCGGTTCTGAAACCAGATTTTGACTTGTCTGTCTGTCAGGTTAATACTCTTACTAATCTCCAGGCGGCGCTCACGGGTCAAGTACATATTGAATAAGAATTCCTTCTCCAATTCCAGCGTCTGGTGTTTAGTGTAAGGACACCTTTTCTTTCTTCCGCTCTTTGCTGTCAGCCAATTTCCTGTAGTGTTTTCTGCCTTTATATCCTCTGTTAAAAATAACATTATTATATAAGTATCCGTGGAATAGGAAAGAGAATTTACCAGGCTAAAGATTGTTAAAAAGCAGCTTCTTTGGTGGAAAACAATCACTCCCCTATACACAAATAAAAGGGTTGTGCTTATGGCTCAATTTATTTTTATTTTTGAGGTGTTTTAGGTTTAAAGGACTCATTAAATACATATTTAAATGTCCAATTGTTTCCACCGACTATCACCAAATCGCTAAATAAATCCACGTTAACAATATGAACCTATACATCAGATCCATGCAGCCAAGGCTAAATTATAGCTCACACACTAACTATGCCTAGTTCAAGTAACGGACATCATAGTGAAATACAATTTCTTTTCGGCTCTTACACTATTCTAGAGAGCAGGGTTGTCCACACGTCAGACATGTCAACAGAATATAATTTTATGAAATTATTCATGGCCTTTCGTGAACCGCATGAAGGCTTTTTTTAAAAAAAAATCTTAAAATCAACAGTGTAACTTTCCTAAGTTCCGTAACTGTTCTGCCATTGCTTCCTTCTACACACACACATACGCTTTACTACAAAAGCATCATCTAAAGTGAAATCTGATTATTACCCTCTGAAATATCTGGTTCACTGAAGCACGGTCGTCTAACAGAGGTCAGATGCTTGGAGTCTGTGAAGCACATTAATATCAAGTGTATTTTTCGTAAACACAGACGATGTGAAATGGATTTGCCTTTATAAAGTGTGAGTATATATGTATCCTTTGTAATTATATTTCTTATATATACACAGCCTCTCTTATACACTTACACTCACACTTCATAAAGTAAAATGCATGTGTTTGCTATATCTAGATAGCAAATATTTATATAGCAAATATTCAAATCCCAAGTATTTGAGATCTATATAAATATATTATAATTCTTTATATATAATACTTGGGATTTGAATTTGAGCACTGGAAAATTCTGGCATCAGTAGTCGCCTATATTTACGTCTAACTATGAAAGAAGAAAATGACATGTCCTATGACTACAATAATCCACTTATTTTTATATTCATGCTAGTTTCAGAAGATTCTGCGATTGGAAATAAGAACTTTACTTAACCACTTATGCCTTAACAATGAGTATATTTGCAATTAAGCCACCATTAAGTTTGCAGATGCCCTTTCATGCTATTGAACCTTGGAAATTCTCGCTAAGCCTCTAGCTTTCCAAAATTCTTAAATTGGATTCAAAAATCGCACCTTGGCAATGAATAAAATTCTGATTCAACAAAAAGGAAAACTTAAGCTTTAAAATAATTTTATTTAAAGAAAACCACAAACAAACAAAATCCGCCTCATACTGGCTCTGATGATTAAAAATGCTATTCACGATATATTAATTTCTGAAAAAGCAAAAGTTTGGAAATCAATTACTTTAAACATACACCCATTTTGGTTAACACCAATATTGCAGGAGAAACCTTTATTCCCCCCCCCCCCCACAAATTATAGTTCAAAACCAAAATAATCCTTCTGTTAACTCCCACGAAAATATATCTTGACATGAAAATAGAACGCGCTTTGTGAAGAGAAGTTTGTAGGGATTTTGATAAACTTGACTTTGTGTTTTGTGTATTTGTAACTCAGCTGTCAGATAAAATAATGTCATTGGGTGCGGAATAAAATGAAAAGACTGTTTTGGACTATATATTTTGTTTTGTTGAAAGGCCAATTTTAAAGGTGATTTTGTATGAAGATATCTTTCACAAGAACGACAGTGGGTATGAAATATCTGTATGCTCTTCTGGTACCCATACACAGAGGATGTATGTGAGTATACACACCATACCACATGCACGTATATGTATATGCATATACAAACTACATAGTTACTAAACTGCTTCGTTTCTGATTGATTTCTAGCATATTACAAATTATTGGACACGGAAGCTATTTTAACCCATGCACCACAGTCAAATAATAAAATCCGTTGCTTAGATCTCCATCCGCTCCCAATAATATTTTGTGCTATGTATTTTACGCCAAATTTTCAGAGAATTCCACTCATTCATACATATACCTCTACTTAATGACCCAACATAAATACTTAAAACAGTCTATCTTGAATCTAGGTCTTCAAGGACAACTGAATATTAAGATAAACAAACATTTCAACCCACATGAATTTCTACAATGAAAATACAACATGGTAAATGGAAGTCTCTCCTCATAGAAACACAAACTTAAAACATCTGTTTCACACCCAGAAACAATTTTGCCTTCACAAACAAGACCTCAATTCGCCAGCAAAAAAGCTTTTTCAACGAGCAATGAAATGAAACACAATACACAACCCAAACCTGAGATGTTTGCAAGTGAAAATAAGACTCAATCCGTGTTTTCTTTTTCTTTTTCTCCTCAGACATTTTATACTGAGCAAACAAAAAGAGTAAAAATTGCCTTATACGACCACATAAAACATTTAACTAGAAAATAACATGAGGTAAATGTCTGGCTAAACTGATTTTTGTAATCTCATTGCCATTTTAGACTATTCTAAAAGCCACCTAATCTTATTAAATATACACCGTTCCTAGCAGCTACATACCTAACTAAATACATGCACAAGTCTCCCCTTTAAATAGCGAGAGGGTGTGTTTTAACACATTTGACTGCTCTATTTTCTCAGTGATTTTTATTTCGAGTAAGAATTTAAAAACGACTGCAGCAATTCAGACATAAGTGCGGCGAAGTTTGCAGTGTAAAGTGCATCTTATTATTATTATGCTGAGCATTTTCTGAAACCAGTTACCGATAATGAATAATCCCTTACCTTTTGCTTCATTGTCAGAATTGTCTGTGCTGGTGTCAGTGCTTTTATTCAGGTCTTTCTCTGCTTCCGAAGGGCTTATTTTTGGAGCGGGGGCGCTTGTTTCTGTTTTAATTTCGTTGGTGGGTGTGTTCTGGGTATTATCTGTTTTTGTGTTTTCGGGGAAACTCACTTTAGCCACTGCTGGTGGGGCTTGTTGTTGTTCCAGACGCTCACTCCTTGGGTTCAGACTCGCCCTGGAGTCAAAACTTGTCTCAAACTCATTTGGATTGTTGCAGTTTGGCGTCTTCTCCATAGAGGAATAACCTTGGCCGGCTCGATAGTAGCTAGGAACAGGGACTTCATGATCATTTAGGCAAGAATCAGGCATTTGATTGGGGTAGAGGGCTGTCTCTGTGGCATTTTTCGCCCTTTTATCAGCGTTATACATGCAGCATACATTCTCTTCTTTGACATTGGTTGGGAAAGAGCAGGATGGGAGCTGTCTTGCAACAGGTTGTTCGATTCTGTAAGTATTTTTTGGGTCACACCAAGTGTCTAGCTGAGAAAGGTAAGATGGATAGGTGTTGAGAGACAGGCTGGCGGTATTCACCTCGTCTCTTTTGGAAAGAGACGGGATAATTCCACAGTTTCTCATCATTCCACAGCTGAAATCGCTCCCAGGCTGCATATACATTCCTTGGTTAGAGGAATAATTCTCGCCTCTACAGGTACCGGCCAGCGAGTCCATCAAAAAGGAGTTAGAAGTCACATTGTTGGGACATGACATTGTCAGGGAGGGATTTTAAAGAGGAATACTACAGCCAAGGGCTGACATCTTTTTTTTAGGGAAAAATAGCAGCCCCATAATTATCCACGCATTGGTCCCCCACCACGTGACGGCCAGGCCAATGAGGATTGAAAATGGCCTTGATGATTCAGACGCCGATGACGTCACAAGGGTCAAGTTGTTGCGAGCGGAGAAAACTAGCATAGAGCAACAGCGACATCTATCAGTCTCTGCCGGGTAGGGTGTCCGGGACCTTCACTTTGAACAAAGGAGAAAAGCCCCCCGGTTTGCGGGAGTTTGTTTACCAATGAACCAACGCGTGTCTACAGCAGAGCGGGGGGAAACCAAAAAAAAAAAAAAAAAAAGGGAAGCGAAAGCGCAAATACAAGCAAAGTCAAATCCAAATAAAAAGGTCAGGAAATAACCAACCTTAATCCCCCTTCTTTGCTTTGCCTTGCCTTTCTTTCCCTCTTTTGCCTGAAATAAATCCAATTTCTAGTAAAAGGCAGAGGCCCCCCCCAAAAAAACCCTAATTCAATTTTCTCCCCCCTCCTTCCCCTTTCTCTTCTTAGCAAGATTCCCGGAGCTGCCCCCCCCCTTCCTTCTGTAACAGAACTTGAAATATTTTAGTTGCTGTGGTTTGGGTTTTCATCGAACGTTGGGGTGGATTTTGTTTCTTGTTAACGGTGGGGTGGGTGCAGTTCTTTAAAGGGTGGAATTGTAGGATCGATGCCTCTCGAGACCTCTGCTTTGTTTTTTAAAATGTATTTGGAATCAGGAAAAATATATAAAAAGTTTCACCGAGATGGTTTCAGTCTTTAATTTCGGTGCTTTTTGATCCCCGCATGTCTAAAATAGTCCTGTGTGCATATTTGGAAAGCAGTTTTTTTTTAATACCAACAAAAAGCCGTTTTCTTTTTTATTTCCTCTTTGTGTGTGTGTATGTGTGTGTGTGGTATGGATAAGCGTTGCATCCCTCGAAATAGACTCTGAAAAGACAACGTTTTTTAAAAATAATCCATTTCCAATGTTAACTGTCTTAAGTTTCTTTGCTAAAATAGCGTCTGTGATATGCACAAATCTTGCAAAATAAATGACTTCGTGGGGAGGAAAAGGGTAAATTTGATAAATATGATCGATCTTTAAATACAAAGGGACAACATTGCGATGGTGGGGGTTTGTTTTACCTCTTCAGGAAATAACAAAAAAATCAAAATTGTATTTGACCAAATATTTAGTACATGGATTTCCCAAAACAAACTTCCCGATTTGGTATGATTTTTTACTGTGGGGATTAAAAGAAAAAGTTTGTTTCTTGACAGATGATTTCCCCTTCCCCATTTTGTTAAACTATTTCACTGTTATGTGGGTTTAACTTTTTTCCCCATTTAATTTAACGACCACAGAACAATAACTACTATTCCAAGTGGCGATGGAATTTTTACCTATGTGTTTTCCTTTTGCCTCATTTCTTTACTGGACAGTTTCTAATGTCGTGTAGCAATTAAGATAAATTGTTTTAGTGTATATTAATTTTACTAGGGGGAGGCAATCCTACTTACATAACGCTGATTTTAGGTTAGGCGAGAATGGGACTAGCGTATAAATAAATAAAAAGAAAGAAAGCCTCGAATTTCAAGATCATTACAACCGATTGGAAAGACACACTGGTTCAGAGTCACTTTCAAGGGGAAAAAAGCCATCCCCACGACCTTTCATAAGGGAGGGGAAAAGGAGCAAATCCGGGGAAAAAATAACATAGAAATATGAAAAATTGAACCGGACCATTTTGCGTAATTTGTAGCGCTTTAAAGTGTAGATTATTCAGACTTCTGCAACCATCTTTCCCCAAGGTGTTACAGAACTATTTCACAATTCCACTCTGCTTTAACTTTCAAGAGACTTGCAAACCTTCTCTTCTTCAATCCTCCAGTGTGACAAATTTAAATCTCTTAGGCCGAGACAGCCTAAAACTGCATTATACAATTTTGTATCCCCCCCTCCCATCTTATACAACATAGTAAAAGGTTTCCTACGCTTCAGACGCCATTTGGTTCCCCTGGAAAGCTATTTGCGACTTTATTGCCTCTATTTGTGTTATCTGCATAGGTCTTTTAAAAACAGTTTGATAGAAATCGTTCAGTTTTATGATATCCAACGAAAATTCCACATAATATTTATAAGCAAAGAATAAAACTTTAGTATGGGAACCAATATTTTCTCATTTATAGGTGATGAAATTAAAGACCAACGCAATTTTGTATTATACTGCTTTTTCCCCCCTTTTCCCCCCTCTTCTACTTTATTTTTGCAGCTGATCTGGCTACCCAATAATTTATGCTGGTCAGTCAAACATTTCACATGTGCATTTCTGGGACACCAGAATTTGACCTTATAGTTTCCTGGATTGTCTGCCTGCAGATTAAATATGTTTTCCTGATTTTTGCAATGTATTCCTGTGCTTTTGTCAAAGGAAGATATTAATGCGTTGTATGAACCCTAATCAAGATTAAACTTAACATCAAATAATTTGAATTTTCTCTCTCTCTCAGACCCAGAAGCCTTTATAGAATCTGGAGCAAATGTCGTATCGGTGCGTGCTGTTGGAAACAGAAGATCTACCGTGGAAACCTCATATTTTAAGAATGTCTAAATGTTGTGTATATAAAATAAAGATTGACATTGTTAACTCATTTTGTGTACTAGCTTTTGCCAAAACTATCAATTTATGCAAATGTTTGAAAGATTTTAAACTCTCTTTCCAAGATGCTGCTCCAGAGCTTTTGAAACAAATAAGATAGCATACAGAAAAATAAGTTCAATCAAAAATAATATATGATTAAAAATTCAGCATAGATTTTGTTGTTATATTAAAAGAGAATCGAGGTTAGCAAGGAACACAGAGGACCTCTCCAGGAGACCGAATATTGTTTAAAGTTAAAAATAATTAGAAGTATGATAAACATGGGTCATTAATGGAAAAAGAAATAAAATTCATCAGCTTAAGTAGAACCCCCGTTGGGAAAAATGCTTTCCTCTAATTACAGAAAATAAATACGAACAAACGCTATTAAAACTTAAAAGGAGAGAGCCTATGTGTGTCAAAGACTTTAATAACCTACTTTGAATTTTACACACTTTTAGGAAAACAATATAGATAGATGCTGAATGTTCATACACACAAAGCACACTTTGGTGCAAATGTACATAGATGCCATAGATTCACAGAGATGTGTACACATGTTCATAGATAACTTTCTGTTTCACATAGACATTTGGAATAACCTGTGGTATTTTATTTATACAAGAGCTAAGAAACTAATGAAGTCTATGTCACATAAAAAATCTCTCTCTGTGTGAGTGTGTGTGCGTGCGTGTGTGAGAGAGACAGGGGGGCGGGGAGGGGGATCCCCCCTTTTCATGTGTGCCTTTCTCTCAATGCCTATGTATATGAAGCAAGCTGCTGATGTTCTGCTATTGTCCTTACTAGGAGGTTGTCCTGTTTTGAGTTCCAAAGGCAGATAATTGCCTAAAAATATCAAGAAATCAGCTAATGTGATTCCGCAGAACCTGTGTTCTTTGTTAGACACACATGGTACGTCTTTAAGGGAGGGGAAAAAAGACTCAAACAGCCCATTTTTGCCCTATGAATTTAAAATGCACGTGTATAATATCTCAAACAAAGAATATCTCAAACTTACACATACTATTTTACCTGCCCCCTTTTCAATCTAATTATTTAACCGAGAGTTATGCACAGAATTGCCTCTTATATCCATTGTATTTTTACCAACTTTTCATACATTTTTATTACAAACATTCATTTTCGCGTCTAGGAAGTATTTGGTAGCAACACTTTAATGATTACCTTAAATTTGTATTTCTGCCCGGTATTATGCCCCCATGTTGCAGCAGAAATAATTCTGATTTATGACAAAGTACACTGGAGTACAATAACAGTGATGCAAAAATAAAACCCACGCCTTTATATGTTGGCTTAGAAACTGTAAACTATCACCACAAGAAATCTATCAAACTTTACAATCCCTCTTATTCTACTTCCTTCTTTCTGAGTAACTTAAGTCATAGCATTATGGAATGATATTATGTTCCTTGAGGTGGCACTGAAAACTGTGTTTACGTTTTTCTACGCCCAACATAGCAGTCTTCAGACTCTAATATAGTGGTTTTAGTCTGGTTACCCTTTGATCACGAGGAGAAAATTTGAGAGAGTAATTCAGATACAGGCATGAGTGGTGCGGGTGACAGAAGAAAATAATAGTGTGCCAGGATTTTTTAAAAGTTTATTCAATGGGGAATGTTTCCTGTAATTTTCCAAATGCGTTAACAAACTTAAATGTTACACAAATAACAGGATTGTTCATATCAGAGGTTGTGAAGTCTGAGCAGTTGCCCTGAGAATCTAAATTCCTATATTCTTCTAAAGCAATAAGCGTTTGGGGCATATTTCATGATATGACTACATTTGTAAGCTAAAAGGAGAGCTTAAAACGTTTTGAAAATTGGTGCATTTTACTTCTTGGGCGTATTCCTTTGAAAATAATATAATTAGTGAAAAAAAGTGTGTGGAAAAATCAAAAAGTAAAAAGACTTAAGTGCCTGCTGAAATGTTAAAACATACTAAATTAGAAAAATAGCAAAACATTCTGTCTTTGCACATAGGAAATCTGAAGGAAGTTGTATTAAAATGCTGGTATTTTGTTATCGTCGGCAATGCGTGTATAAAGCTGAAATTCCCATCTGCTAAGTGCTTCTAAATAAACATTTTTGTTTCAAATATAGATTTAACCAATTATCAGTCATTAGATGAGTGGTGGGATATTAACAATTCCACTTTTTCATAGGGGAAAAAAAGCTATTTCAAAAAAATGGAATACACATGAATTTCCGCCCCTATTGGGTTGAAATATACTACAGATAATTGTTCTAGGATATGATCATTTTATTTTGCTAGATTCACCTAGATCTGAGAATATAGAATTAATAGTAGGTACAGTAGAATTACAGTAAATAGCACGAGGGTATACGAATATTTATCTACCTATCTATCTATATTCGGAGAATTACTTAGTTATCTTTAAAGTCCGCAGCCTGAAATATAACCTTGAAACAAACACTCCTGTTTCCTTAAATACTTATTGTTTGCAAAACTGAATTGATTCAAAGAGATTCAGCTCTTTTAACAACCATTTATACAGAAACATACAGTTTATATCAACCACCTTTTAAAAGCACTGGAACCGATGTGTTTAAGAATGTATCACTTAATTCCTAGAAAGGTATTAAGCCCTCTTTTTGACAATTAAAACGAACGAATTTGCCCAACTACTTGTAGCGCATAAACAACTGTAATGTTTATATTAAAGTCTGTTCTTTTGTCTAAAACTAATAAAGTCTTTTATGGGCTCCATCAGCTATATGCTATATTCTAATTCATAAACTAAAGATTAAAAAAGCCTTATGAGGTTGCAAACCACATTCTTGTGGTTTCATGTTGTAATTTAGAAGTTATCAAAAGCAGAAGAACGTGCTTAAATCTAACATATGCTGTGCATCCGTATATTTTCCAACTTTATTAAAGACGGATAAGCAAGGCCTTAATGAGACGCCATTTTGGAAAAAAATAATATAAGTCAGGTTTTAATTTTCTCTTTGATAGCAAAGAGGCACTCAGCCATGCACGCTAACCAGAAGAAGTAGTTTGGCTTTTTTTGTTTTCAACTCTAGTGTCAGTTACAAATGCTTTCATTAAAAACCAGAATTACTTTACAAAAGTGAATCCCCCCCCCCCCCCCCCATGGTAGAGCCCGCACGATATTTCAACACCAAATTATCTGCCCTCCACCCAGAAGAGGGGTAAACCAGGAGGGGAAAAAATAATGGCCATTCCAAAATGTTACGACTCACGAGAGTCTGCAAGACAAGGAAACTGGGAGAGCAAGCTATTTATTTACATTGTACACAGCCCTGGCTCTCTGTCGGGCTTAGCTATGACTCCTACCAAAGTTACTCGCACACAAATAAATTAATTCACCCTATGATCCACAGGCGAAGATTAGCTCAACTGATGGTCGCTTCCAATCCACTTGCCAAAGCCAATGTCTTTGTTCTTCGGATTTTCTAATCCCATTTTTGCCAAATTCCAAGGCAACGTCAAACCCATGAGGAAAGTGCAAATGGTAACAGGATGGCTTTCCCTCATGGCTATTGTTTGCCGGTCTTGCTGAGTTGCTCAACAGAGTAGTTTATTTACATGTCACCAAAGAGAACTCGCCCTGAGAGGGCCGCACTTATCACACAGTCAAGTTTACGTTCCTCAACTCAAGAACTGTTAGGAGAGTGTGCATGTGAGAGTGGGTTGGTGTCTTTCTGCATGTGTGTGTGTCGTGTGTATGTATATATGTGTGCGTGGTGTGTGAACAGCCTTGTCTAACATAACTACAGTCCCTGTACACTTTATTCCTGGAGGGCATTTGCAGTTCTTTAAAACAAAACAAAAAATCACCTGCATTTTCTGCAAAAGTGGAAGTGATTTCCCCTGTATGGAAGCCAACTTAAATGTACGTTATTATTCTGCAAAAAAAGCCAATTAGAAGTTTGCTCCCTCGCCTTCTTCCCCCTGTGCAATATTTCACAACAAAGTAACCTACAGCAGCTTCCAATATGTTGTGTTGGGAATCCAGGGAGGAATAGGAAACAGGTCGGGTGTTTGTACGTCACATGGAAAGGTCCTTCACAATTAGTCTGTGTGTCATTAACGTAACTATACAGCAAGCTCCCCCAGCCTATGAGGGAGCATTTATTGTGATGGACATTAGATGGAAATAATAATAAAAAAAACTTGTAAAACTTTTATGCCAAACAAAGTTATAAAAACTTTTCATGCGTTAAGATATCAAAAGGTTTATAACAATAATAAAGCGTGTGTGCTGTGTGTGTGTTAAAGCTTCTTCGACATGCAATGAACGCGGCGAGGTTGAGTTAAATATTAGCTCATCATAAACGCCACATTTGGCCCAAAATTTGAATTTAAATAAAAATGTGGGTTCTCCTCCGTTCCACACCCCGTGGCCCCCCTAATTCTTTCTCAGGAGGCGGGGACACAGAAAGCCTTTCTGATTCCGCTTTATTACAAAAGGGTTAAAGGTGATGGACTTGACTTTATTGAAGTTCAAAGACATCATATATTCACATTTTTCTTCCTGTGGACCTCTTTCCTCTCCCCTCCGCCGGTACAAGGAGCATAATCTCAATATACAGAACTCCACTTGCAGGGTTGGCCTTTTGCGGTTAAGTGTGACGATTTAAAAAAAAAATACATCACAGGACAACCAAATCAAAGCCAACTATTTCCAAATTCATCCAGTGTGGTAGCCAATCCATCCCCACTTCCTCACCTAGCCCCGCCACACACACACACACACACACACACACACACACACACACACACACACACACAGGCAACCACTCCCCCCCAAAAAGAACATTAACAGCCTTTTCCTACATGGCACTGCTGCTTAATGCTGTTGTAAACTCCCACATGGTCTATAAACTTGGATTTTACAACTAGCATTCCATTTTAGCTCGCGAAAACTTTGAACTAGGCCTCCAGTTTCATTGTGTTGGAGTTGAGCTGAAGACATGGAAGGGGAGGGGGGAAAAATCCCTGGGCAAGACACCCTTATTTGTTTACTATTTACTGCGGAAGTCTTTTCCTATGGCCAGACGGGGTAATTAAGAAAAATTAAGCTGTTTAGTGCTGCAGTCTTTATTACAATGTCTAGACTACTAGCTTTTGTCCGGACAGTGGCTGCTGTTACGGAGCATTAACTGCGGTTTCTGACCTCGTGATAAGCACCCTATTGCACCTATGCTTAGTTTTCCTAACCTTGGAAAGGTTTGGCAAACAATCGTTAAAGAAAGGTGGGTTTACATGAATAATATTCCCTTTTCTTTGGCAGCTCTTCGACTGTATCAATGAGTGGCTGCATCTGCTAGGAGCATGACTTTGGTCTCCATCCTAGTTCAAAGCTCTTTCATATTTTATTCACTATTCTATCAAGGAATTGTCTACCAAAGAAAGGGCCAGGTTTTGGATTTCCAAAGGGCTGGCATGGGTTTAGGCCATGGGGATACCTCCTTAAACATTTCCACGTTTTAAGCATAAATTCAAAAAAGCTCTTTGCCATCTTTTTTTTTTTTACCATCTCATTTAATGAGAAACATGTCTAAGAACATCACCCGTTCAAATTATACCATGGCGTAACGAGGATGGGTCTATCACGAAAACAAAAGTTGTTTCTCATTTATTCTTTTTGTGTGTGTGCAAGCGAAGCACATTTTTGTGGCTTGCAATTTCCCCTACCGCTGTCACATAAAATCAGAAGCCACCATCAAAGTATGGGGCTGTATTTAAAAGCAATTATGAGAATTTTACAAGAACACTGTCAATGTATGGGAATATAATGTGTTGTTTCTTTGCTGATGTTCTTTTGTTCTTTCTTCCTTTTTCTTTTTTCTTCTCCCCCCACTCCTACCCATACAAAACTCCACATCAAGAGATATGAGAATTCAGGTTGAAAAGCAACAAAACAAAACAACCCCCCCCCCCCCCGAATTATTCTATATACACAACATACATGCATCAAACCACTGACGGCGTTTTCTGTACTTCTTTTTCCTTTAAACCAAATTGTGTCTCTTTAGTCCGCTCAGGAGAGGGAAAGGCATTGTGTGAACATAAAAATGCACTTCTGTACCAGAAGTCTGGGAGTTGAACTTGTTTTCCTTAACCAGGAATTTAAGTACTTGACTTTGCATTTGTGCTTTGTACGTATAAGGTAGTTTATATTTGACTTTATGGAAATACAGCACCTTCCTTTGTGTAATTAGAGTTGCACTCACTTACAAAAGTCAAATAAATGGTGCAAAAGATTAATTACATCCGGAAAAACAGAGCAAGACACATGGAACCAAATACACAGTTGTATTATTGGGCCAAGAAATTCCAATAAAAATTTAAATTCGATGAGGAATACAATGAACCCCACAACAAATGTAAACTTTAACGTAGAGGAGTTATATGAATTTGGACAATGCCACATTGCACTGAGCCAGATGACCATGGATGATTATATATGGTGATAGTATCAAATATACATATTTGATGTCATTACCATTTAGGTATTAAAAGTTCTATTGGGAAGTCCATACCGCATTGACCGCAATGAGGTTTAAAGAGGGGAAGTACTAATAAAATGGTCAAATAAAATCATAATGTAGAACAGCTTGCAATATCTTTATTTACCACAGAATTTCACAGAGTTTCCCGGGAATTCACTTTACATAGACAAAGATCTTTTATTATTGTTGTTGTTTGTTGTTATTGTTCTTCTAGATCCGGGAAAAAAATGCATTACGAAATGTATTTACAAACCACTTAGAGACAGTTATTGCAAATATATTCTTGTCCATACACCCCTCCCTCCCCCCAACCCCCCAAAAATGTAAAAGTGGGACTGCATAGAATATATATATATCATATATATATATATATATCCTATATAGATTGTATTGAAAATGAACCCATTCTTGCTGCAACGGAAGAGAATATTTAAATTAGGTTTCGACAACAGTTCTTGGCATGGATAGCAGGAGAACACAAATGATCGGTGTGAATACGCACAGTCCTATGTATATGTGTGCATGCACACACACACACACACACACACGCACACATTCCCTCCCAAATTAAGGTATCTGAATTAACCATAGAGGGAGGTTTTGGCCGCGTCTGTGATAGCACATGTTAACTGCATATTGAAATCATCACCATGATAATTATAACACAGCACTGCGATTTATTCAAATAGACAAGGATGACTAAATGAAAAAAAAAATCCCAGTTGTTCAGACAAAACGTTAAATAAAAAGTCCATGGTTTTCAAGTCCTTTAAACGTTTAGATATCTGAACTCCTTGCGTTACTTAGAACTGTTCCATACATACAAATATAAGTAACGAAAAGGCTTAAACTTTGAGGTTGCTTGTAGACTCAGACCACAACCCATGCTTTCAGAGTTCCTTCTTAATACAGATCTACTTCACCAGCAGAGAGGATTGGAAAAAGATGTGTTCACAATAAGGGATTTCCAGAAAAATACTGCAGGCGGTCTCTGCTTAATTTTTTTTCTTTCATTCTTCTGTTCTGAAACCAAATTTTAACCTGTCGATCAGTGAGATTTAGCATCCTAGACAACTGAAGCCTTTTTTCTTTGTTTATATAGACATTGAAGAAAAATTCTCTCTCTAGCTCTCTGATCTGGAATTTCGAATAGGGACATCTCTTCTTTCTTGTACGGGGAGCACCTTAAAAAAAAACAGAAGGGAATGTAAATACTAAGCAAATGCAACACATAGACTCATCTCTAGATCTGACTCCATATATATGGAGAGATATATATATATATACATATTTATAGATGCATGGGATAATATATTTCGCCACTGTTATATTTGCCCATTGTTAGTATAATGCAGAGGTGAGGTTATATATGGTTTTAAGGATTGTGTCCTAGTTATGTTCTAAATACACTACCTCTGCACAGGATTTTGTGATAGACATATTTTTAAGCAGAGTTGGGGGTTGTAGGCAGCAATTAATTTAAGCAGGCTTTAAAGAAACTGTAGCTGTTGAAAAACATACGTTCAAGCTGCAAATCTGTTATTTGTATAGAAACAGCATGAGCAATGTTGGAACTGTTGGAACTAGACATTATGTTCCGCATAAGTTTTTGATTAACTTCAGTACCAGCATCCACACACACCAAAATAATCAAAGTAAAATAGAATTTAGCCTCTGAGCAAGAAAAGGGATGCATTGTTTTCATCATGAAACCAAATAGCAAAAGGGGAGAGAGAGAAAAATCTCACCGTGATCGCTAAGTTTAAAAGTTGCTTGGCTTCAGAATTTAAAATACGCCTCTAAGTTTTCTTAGAAATGTAGTGATTTTTTTTATCTGACCTTAATGACAAAAGACAGAAATTCCACTAGGCTTTGCGAAGAATCAATGCAATTAAAAAATAAATAAAATAGAGACTAAGGATTTAATTAAAATGTTGCACATTTTGCATTTAGCTCCACACCCCCTTAACAAAAGAGAGAGAGAAAAGAAAGACCCAGCATATACTTTTAATTTAAAAAAAATCACTCTACATGCATCTTAGTGCCTAAAAGCAAGCACAGGAAGCTACAGCAGTGTTCTGCCCAATTGGCTTTTACCCTCAGCAACCCGGGACCAAATCCTTTTAAAATGCTCATGTAAGTTCATGATCAAAGTTAATATTTGCCACGATGGTGTGCTTTCAAAATTTCACAGACTCTAAGCTACTGTGTCTGCGCCTAACATCTCCATTTTTTCAAAGAGCTTTCCCATCGTAAAAATTCTTCTCGTTGGAAGAAAGAGCTTTGTAGGTTATAATAAAATCCTTTGAATGCTTATAAAACTCCACATAAAATTTGACCGACAAAACACCGGGCTAGTCCCTTAACCTTTCCATTTACTGCTCTACCTACTCGAGTTGCTGTTTTTGCTTCCTTCCTTGTTGACAGAAGAAGACGAGGCTGAAGACCCTGGATTTGTGTTTTCCTCTTCGTCTTCCGGGTCTATGCCTTGCTCTCCGCGGGATGATAGTGCACTGGGCTGGGAGTCGGATTCCAGTTTGCTCTCGCTTTTCTGCAGACAGTTCTCAGGCGGGTTCTCTGTCCCGCAGTAGGCATTTTCGAAGAACCGATCAAAGCCCTGGGGCAGGACACTGTTTTTGTTCATGCTGGAGTAGAATCCCGTAGATGCAGGATGGTTAGAGCTGGGATGGTGGTGGCTGTACACGCTTTCGTTTTTCATTAGCATTTCGGTCATGGTGGAAGGCGGGATACACTCTCTATGCATCAGATCTTCCGCGGAATAACACGAGGCGTAATTGCTTCTATGGTGCCATTTACTAGAGGGGTCTAGACCATAGGAGACCTCTCGAACTGGCTGCACTTGCGAGAGGTTAGTGGAATAAGGGTAGGAGATTTGGCGAGAGGGGGCCTGTGGCAAGAAAGATGACACAGTTGAAAATTCTGGGACGTAATAGGTGCAGCTAGGGAGGTAGAGATTGGAAGCGCAACCTGCTCTGTCTCCAAAGTCAGCACTCCTCTCTTTACGCGATTGAGAGCAGAAGTTTCCTAGATTCACTGAGTTAAACATCTTTCTCCTTTTCTTGCTCTATAGATAGATGTTTTGGATCCGATGTGCAGAGGGGGAAAAATTTGGGAAGGCGAGATGACGCGCTATCCGTCTTAGTCGCTCTAAGGAACACGTGATCCAAAGTAGATATTGTCATATATCAGTTTGGAGCACTTAGATGTGTAGGAGTGGTTCACTTAGGTAAGATCTCAGAGGTTCAAACGATTGGTTTTCAAACACCGCAGAAACATTATGAAAATCAATTGCAGCTTTGTATTCATTTTCTTTAAGGCACACCCCTTGTAAGCATTCAAAGCAGAGGGCAAATACAAGGGATGGCTTGTGAAGTTTTTTTTTTTCCTTCCCGGTTTGGATTCTGCTTTCTATTTTTCACGAGGATTCGGATATGGGGTGGGGGCGTTGGGAGGGAGTGGGAGCTGAGGGAGGGTCTTAGAGATATTTTAACTGTATTTTTCCACGGTTTTTTTTTCTTTTCTTTTCTTTCCATGCTAGTCACATTTTAGATGTGACAATGTAAAGTCTTTAAGTAAGCTCAATAAAAAGCCCAGGGAATGCGCTGAAGATTCATAAGTAAGTTTTCAAACATTTCTCAAAATCTTGCTACAGTGGGGCATACACATATCTCTGTGCCATAGGGCTTTTAAAATTATAGTTGAATATATAATTTGGGAGGGAAGGGGGGAAGTGGCTAATTAGCAAGCTTCTAACATTAGCTAATTACATTGTTCTATCTATGTGCATACCAACTGTACATAAACCAACGTGGCATATACTGCAGAGAATATACCCTTTAAGCAATACCAGTGTGTGTAAAGTTTCAAACTTTAAAGTTACCTGAGACTAAAACTGAGCCATTTCAAGGCTGACTTAATGACTTTTGATATCGAATTAGTAATATATCAGGGAATAGAGCAAATGAATTAAGTCAGTGCCTAATAAATATTCGAAAACCTCCTTTAATGTTTTGTTAAATATTTATTATGTAAGAGTGGCATATTAAATATTTAATGCAAGTGTTTATTGTCAATCAATGAATGTAAGTACAGAATTACTAGCATCCTTTATTCCTCCAACTGAATTAAAAAAGAGAGATTCTTATTAAAGTCATTTGTCTTGAATTTTGTGCCCCAAGAGCTTCATGCTTGTCTATATTTTCCAGTGTTTTGAAATGGAATAAATATTTGTGCTATAAAGTGCTATCAGACATTTTGCGAGTTTTTCAACCAATTGTCTGTCTAAATGTTCTTCTTTAAATAATATGGAAAGGGATACCTGTAGGACTTACAGAGAATATTGAGTGATACTGTGGGTTGCTAATATTTCCAAGATGTATCTTGCATATCTTGTCTACTTAAAACTCTTCTAGCACCAAACTATCCTGTGACCACTACTCTGATTGTGCACTACTCGTTCTTTTCACCTAGGTTGCAAATAATTTGTCTGGGGACTGCGATGAAAAATTATGTTAATCGTATTTCTATTTCAAATGCAGAAATGTTTGTGTTTTCCACTATCTGTGAAAATAATGCAGTCCCTTGTGTCACCCCTCCCCTTCTTTTAATTACAGGACACCACCTGGTTAATTTTCTTTATTTCCTCTTTTGCTATTGTTCAGTTAAAGGAAGAATAAATAAAAATTCAGCTGTTTACATAGAGGTCCCCCTCCCCCAACTAAACTCCATCGTGGGATCTCTTTGGAGACAGGTTAAATACCTCCTAACAAAACTAATACACCATCACAGAGTAAAATGTCTTTATTAGTGATATCTTGTCAAAGAGTGTTGCAGTAAATTGGAACAACAACAAGAAATAACCAAAGCAGAGACACATGAGCTATCAGTAAACAATATTGTTAGGAAGGAGAAGAGTAGACATGATTTTTCTGCGTGTTTTTGTTTTGCTAAGCATTTCATCTTGAAAACTATCAACAACTCCATCCAAGTAATAATAAATTACAACACAAGAAACGCAAGATATAAATTGTACAGCTCGGAGTCATTTAATCCATTTAATATTTTTATTCTCAATTTTCATTTTCGCTGGTCTAATTTTTTTTCTTTCCATTTTAGTCAGCAGGTAGGTTCATTTCGACGCAATATTAACAGAAAGTGAAAAGACCAAGTACTTCTTCCACAAGCTCCTAGAAGGAAGCGGACGCTGATAAAAAAAAACAATACTAGAAAAGCATAATGACATTAATAAGCAACATGCTTTTGAAAATTCATTTTAATTACAGGAAATAGATTGGTAGGTCTGTGTCTTGCAGCGGGGCTAAGATCTGAGCACTTAAGAAACAAAGAAAAAATACATTGGGCACTGCAGTGTAGCTTTCAAAACTATAGCACATTGCAATATGTCTCGATTTCAGTTGCTGTATTATGGATCCCTTGATGGCTTCTTATGCTAAGAATACATACTCTTCCTTATTTAAACAATGTTGCCAGTCATAATGCAACAGAGCCTTTTTTTTACACATATTTGAATTTTTCTCAAGGTTGGTGTTTTTCTATCCAAAAATCTTCAAAAAACTCTTTTTATAAGTGATCTCGGGATGTGTGTATATATATATATATATATAAATAGGTCTATAATCTCAGAATGAGATGTATTTTTTTTCTCTAATGCACCCTTAGCTGATAAATACAAAGTAAAGAACTCATGAGGTCGAGATATGTGTCTTGGTTTTGTAATCTGCCCCCATTTTATGTCTTAGGTGTCATTTTGGGCAAAACTTTTAATTAAAGTGTCAGTGATCTTTTTATGGACCAATATTAATACTAAGTACAAACTAATAATGTTAAGCTATTGTTTATGAGTGCAATTATTTTTCTTCCAATTCCCTCCTCTTTGCAACCTGCATGGGGCAGAATCGAACGTTGAAATGGAAAAGTAAAAATACAGATTTCATCTTCGGGGTTTAGACATTACGTTTAGAGATTATTTCTTCTCCATTTTATTTGAATAAAAAGAAGACATTCGTGGGCGTGGGGGAGAGAGAAAAAGTCCTAAGTGTCGTCGCTAAAACGTATGTGTGGTATAACACATGAGCTCCTTCCTATAGGTGTGTGAATAATTTATTGCTCTTAGTAGGTAAATATCTCTAAAACCAGTCCTGTTGCCATTTTGTTTTTTAAACCCAGTTTAAAGGGCAGGATTTGCCGGCTTCCTGCAAGGAAACACAGAAGAGACAGCTGTGGAGTCATAGCACTTGAATTTGACCACCAAAGTGACTACCATAAAAGCCAGAATGAAGACTGCAGACTCGCATTCCTTCTGGTTCCCTTAAAAAAAAAAAGTCAAATGAGTTTAAGGGTAATCAACTGTAGGGACCCTGAACTTTAATCGAGTTCATTTCACAACCAAGTCTGCAATAAAATAAAATAAAATACACATACAGATAACCTAAGGGGTGGGGGAGGAGAGGAAATACGTTAATTTTTCTAAGGGAAGTTGCTCGAATACTATCTTGAGGTTACAATTAACTGAACTGCCTCCTTAGAGGCAATATTGGTAGTGTATTTTGTTTCCTCACATCAGCATAGTAAAGGAAAACGCAGCTGAGAGCGCGAAGCGTTCACCTCCTTTTCCCTAGCTAGCGGGCTATTTGTTGCAGACAAGCATCTAAATGCAATTCGATTCCATTGCAAGAATTAAGTGTTTAAAAACCCAACACATTTTGCCTTGACTGACTACTAATTTGCCTGACATAAAGACTACACTTGCACATTTAACAGTGTTTTCAACAGGCAAATAGGCATTTCACAAGACTTCTAAGTTGTGCTCTTTGTTGCTAAAATGAACTTTAAGTAAACTCCGGGTACTTTTGACTGAACGAGCCAAACCTAAGAACTGTAGCGAAATAAAACTTTTTGGTTGTGAAAGTTGCTTAGTTTATAGATATAAACTTCTTAAGTCATATTTTGATTTAGGATAACCCAGTACTTGAGCTATTCTCAATAAACCATCCATTTTTTCCACTGGGAAATTCTGATTTTCCTTTCCCTCCTCCCCCAAAATTAATTTATTTTATGCAGTGTAAAATCGTATCAATATTCCAGTTATCACTGGATAAAACTTTTCTGCACTTGTCATCATAAAGAGCTCTTTGTTGGAGTCATGGGGTATGGAATCCACTGACTGGAAAAGAGAAAATAAAATATTATTTATACTGGTTTGACTTACCATTTTAGCCATAGCCACTTACTGCAGCATTCCAAGCGTTTAAAAGGAATTGTGATCTCAAGCTATTTGATGCATTATTTATACATTGCATCTTTACCTAGTACAGGCGGCTGATCACAATTTACTTTGGCTCACGGATTTGGGAAAGTAGCATTTTCAGAATTGTATGCATTCCCGATCTGTCTGCAAATGCATTAAAAGTGAGTGTAAATCATTTTGTTGGTCGATGTATCTTCAGGCAGCTTCATAGATATGTGATTTGTTTATGCTAAATAAGCTCAGACTTCTGATGCCTAATGGATTTGGCCTGTCAGATGTTCTAAAGCTGATTCCTCCCTCCCGCTCCCCCAATACAGTACTACAATTACTTCCTAAAAACAAGACTCATAGACTTTAAAAAAAAGTGTACAAATCCACGCCAGTAAACAGATTACTATAGACCGCATGTGTCTCCAGGAAATCTAAAGCTGGAGACAATAGCTACAAGTGGGAAGCTCTTGGAAAATATTATTGTCCCCAAATGGCAAAGATAAATTTAATTGGATATAAGCCAGCCTACTAAAGAAGACTATATAAGCTGTGAACAATTCAAAGGGAAAAATGACTTAGATCTCTGTAGACCTGAGCTGCAAGTTCAAAATCATGTGGACTCAATAAAGATAAAAGCAGATAAACTATGCTTCCTAACCACAGGCAAAGCAGATATTGTATGGTAGAAATGTGGTACGAGGCCCAAAGAATAGTTCATCTTGTGCAGTAATTAAGTAATATACCTAACACTCATGGTGTGGTGCATACTTTGTATTTTTTTTCCAGAAATCCAATTCAATGCATGTTTCCTTCCTTGGGTGCTAAGAAGCATTGAGCTATGTTGACTCTGTAGGATTTAGTGATGAAAATATTCTTCTCCCCTGCAGAACTAAATTTCCCCGACGGCTACAAATGCATATGACATATACTGGCTTAATGAATTTCAGTGAAACTTCACAATAGGCTAAAGTCTTTCATATTCTCGTTGGAAAATACAGTCGTCATGAGGCTCTGAAAACGCAAATACCGCCGTTAACCAACACAATTCCCCTCCCTCCCCCCACAAAAAAAACCTGCTAAAATTACCTGCGTAAATAAAAATAAAGATATATAAAATACAGACATAGACACTCCAGAAATGGTTAATTTCCCAAATGATCCATGTTGGTAACTTTGAAATGTATTTAACTTCCTAAAAAAAATCGGATAATGTGATACAGAAAATTTGAATTCTGCTGGTATCTCATTTTCTTAGCAAAATACCACGTTATGGATAATAGAGAATTAAAGGTGCGGCGGATAATCCGCAAGAATGCTCTAGTAAAAACGTCCACACACGAACATGAGTGGTATTTAATCAATGGGTTTATAGGAAATATTTTTTTAAAAAATCCATTTTATATGTTGGTTCCTGCATATCTTTCACTACAGCTAGTACGGAGATATATTTCTCTCAGGCTACCATTGATCAAAGTAGAATCTCAACATTTTATGGGATAGACTTCAATAGTTCTCAGTCTACATCAGCGTCGGCACTGAAACCTTACTTCAAAAAAAAACACATTTATCAGAATAAAATGAAATAAAATCTTTGGGCTAGCTCTGTGGTGACATTTATTCCATATATATATTCAACATATATTCCAGTTATAAAGGATGAGTGTTTCTTGAGAATATTTTTATTGTGGCGTCACATTTCTCTCTCTGTCTCTCTGTATGTGTCTTTCCTTAGATCTAAAACTTGAGTCCGTGTAGAAATATGCATGTTTAGAATATTCAAAGTACTTTATTTATCGCTTATTTTCATCTAGACAGCACAGAGGGATAAATGGAGATATTTAGGAGTACACACGTAAATGCAAACGTAACACAAACTCTGAGCTCTTTAAAAAGTTCATTTTCTTGGTCATTTCAACCATTGCCACTCTTAATAGTTTCTGATGTTCAGCTGAAGCATGATAGATAATAGTCATATCCTTTTTCTCTATGGGGGACAAAGTTTGAGTGCTTTGTTATGGTAACCGACTTAATCCTCTAGGAATATATATATATTTTCAACGTGCTGTGCCCGTATTTCTCACCTAATATATATGTGACTTTAATACTTCATGTTCAAGTAATACTCGAGAGAAGGTAAATTATGGATACAAAACTGGTAGACAAAAGACACATATCTTTTCTCTTCACTCTACCACATATGTGGGTTGTATAAATGATCTATCTGTCTATCTACCCACACAACACACACAAACACATGTATAACTATATAAAAAGTTGTATACTCTTATATCTAATTATCTACAGCTAAGTATTTATCTCCCTATATATACATACACAAATATTTTAGAGGCATATCTTATAATTATCTATTATATAGACACATACACATATAAACACATAAGCATACATAGCATGCCTATCTATCTATCTATCTATCTATCTATCTATCTATCTATCTATCTATCTATCTATCTATACAAGTAATATGTATAGCATAGCGATATTGATGATGAGAGCGCTCATTCTTCGATGGACATTATTAAGTTTTTTATCCTACCTTATGCTTTAAGAGCTGAGTATTGGGCATATTTTTTACTAGAAGTGTAACGTCTAAGGCATGAGAGGCCAGAAAAAAACGGGGATCACAGAAAAATAGTTCATGGGCTGGTATCCTGGGGAGTGTCGCTGAGTCCTCTTGGAAGCTCAGAGTATTAAATATATGAACATATTTCCCACTCTTGTTGGGTCTCCCTTTTGCAAAATACAGCTGAGGAGAAGCAACCCGCTGTCGCCGGTAACCTCCAAGACACACAAGCCCAAAGTAAACAATATTCTATAGTGAGTTCTGGAAAACAAGAACTGTATATAAAGCTGGAGATGCACATCTGGCATTGGTCTGAAAATGCAGACACACATTGCATAGATTAAGTGGCTTTTGAAACTGTCATTGCGAGATCTATTCATTTATCTAATGGACTAGAGCCTGCTAGCATTTTTCCCCCCATCAAAGGTTTATTTACAAAAAAAGAAAAAAATGTCTGAGGGATCTTTCCACATTTCTGTGAATGAATCCCTTTGAGTTCCAAACATCTCTTGGCCTGAATTCCCAGCAACTCTAGCTAAAAGGAAGATAGGAAATCAAAGTTTGGAAGTCTGGGTTTCTCTTGGCTAACTTAAGATGTTGGCGATATCGCTTGTAAATAAGTACAATGGGCTCTATCAATATTTTCTTTCAAGGATAAGCTCCTTGTCTCTGAGTCCTGCCATTTTTCATAGAACACTGTATGGGTCATACTTTTTTTTTTAAAGGGGAAATGTACTCAGTTTTGCACACACTGAAAACAGCTCCGGATGGGGGATAGGGGAAGCATATAATTTTGAGAACTAGAAGATCCATGGAAGACTTACCGACTTTATTTAACGATGATCGCATTTTGCTCACCGCTAACGTTAAGGGTCTGGGATGTAACCTCTATGTTAAGTATGGAAAATGCACCTTTTCAGCCTCGTTATGTACAGGCCCCCTAACTATAACAAGCAAAATTTGCAGCACAACCAGCTGCTGGGGTCAGGCAAATGCTGCATTACACTAAACTTTTTTTTAAGTGTCCCCATTTCTAGGTTTTCTTTTGCCTGAGTTCGAACTGTTGTCTACGAACTCGGTAGATTCCCACCCTCCTCCCCTATTTAATGATTATTACATGTTAAAACATTTTTTTTTGTTTGGCTATTTTTGAGGCAAGAAATTCTTAGCCACCCCACCCCACCGCCCTTCTCCTTACCGAGTGAACTTCACTGTGTTCTGGAGAAAATGGTCATGTTCAGAGACATTAAAGCCTAATTGGACTTTTCTTTATGACGTTTAATTTCCTCCATGGAAGAAGTGTTTGGATCTTGCTGGGGGGTAGAGAGAGAGAGAGAGAGAGAGAGAGAGAGACCTTGTTTGAAGTCTATAATCCAAGGGTGGGGGGGGAACAGAAGGGGGCGAGAGTCCAAACCAGCGATCGTCATGAAGAAGTCTGGACGCATTCCCACAGTCTTTCCCCCATCTTCATCTTCATCCGCGCCTTACAGACACCCCTCTCCCACACCCCACAAAATTAAAGGGGGGTCTTTTTTAAAGAAAGCAACATGTTTACCAGCACAAGAAATGCCATTGCCATTTAGCCGTGTTCTGACAAAGACACGAAAATGGAGGACCGCTGTATGCCATATACGGTAGGATGCTAACTTGACCTTCACTTTGTAATGGCGCCCCCCCGCCCGCCCAGACAGACAGTTGTAAACAGAAGTCATCCGACAAAAAGATTAGCACCGAGCAGGAAAGCCCTCGCAGAACAGCTAAAAGTTCTTTGCTGATATTTTTCCAGCAGCAAACGGGGTGCAATATTCTCCAGCTTCAACAAGAGGGGGACAAAGGAGGGGGGGGGAATAAAAAAACGTCTGTTCTGCGCTTGGAAAGCCAACAAAAGGTTCTTCATATAGACTAAAGGCAAACTCTCCAGCATGTCTATGTTCATTAGTGATTTGTTTACAAATCCGGCTTCACGCGGTAAGGCACCGCAAATTCGCCCTCTATCCTCCCCCTGTCTTTCTTTCTCTTTCTCTCTTTAAACAGAAAAGCCAAGTTTGATTCCAGTATGTCGTATTTTTAGGTTTCTATATTCCTAGAGAATCCTAAAGAACTTTTTAACTTAATTCAAACCTATGTCTGACTGGGAAAAGGTACTGCACGTAGAATATTTTTAAGAGGTGGAAAGAGGCATGTAGGTTAGTTCTTGACCCTCTTTTTTTGCCAGTCCGAATCAGAAAGAAAGAAAGAAAGAAAGAAAGAAAGAAAGAAACCAACCAACCAACCAACCAACCAACCAACCAACCAACCAACCAACCAACCAACCAACCTACCAAAACAAAACCAAAACAAAACCCAGAATATTTCATTTTATTTGGAAGATACTACAAAATGTTATCGAGACTAAATTCCTCTTAGTTTTTCAAATAATCGGTTGGGTTTATTTTAGTCAAGAAAACACTGGCCCGAATTATTTTTTTTTAGAATTTGAGAAAATACAGGTTCTGGTCTTTATGATTAAACATCCAAATATCTCAGAAATAACGTATATATCCATATGTGTATGTATATGTGTGTGTGTGTGTGTGTGTGACTATCTTTGTGTGTGAGAGAAAGAAATGCCTGCTTTATCTCACTCACAATCGCTGTGTAAAGAGATAATTTCTCTTTCTCTCTCTCGCACACACACACACACACGGTCAGTTATAAATACCTAATAAAATCCTTGTTTTGGGAGGGCACATGAAATAATAAATGGTGTATTTTTAGAGCTTACTTACCTATATGGGTAGAATTTTTCAAACTTGAGACACTAGGCACTTAAGGTACCTAAGTGATTTGATTTTCTTAGTTTCCATTGACTTAAATGAGCACTAGTCGGAGTTTAGGAGCTCGGAAAATAAGACACTTCAGTAGGTGCCTAAGTCTTGATTTAGATGGCTAATGCTAGGAAGCCAAGTTTGAAACATATACACACTCACACATAGCTGGATATGTATGTACAAAGTATATGTATATTTACCCTTGCATTAATACCCACCGTATCCCCTATATATATCCGTGTGCACATAAATGCTTAAAGGACATATACATAAATATTTAAAATAAACATACACACCATACATATGCAGACATTGTAGACATACAGATACATGTGCATTCTATATATTCAGATATTATATGCGTTTATATACACACACATTTAGAAACACATGACGCATTTACATGCGTGTGTGTTTATAAGATCTTATTTTATATGAAAGAACTAAGCTCCAAGTATATATACCACGTGTCAAAGATATATCGGAGAAAGAATAGTTCTTCTTTGTATGGATTAGAAAATAGTTTGATCAAATAAATGTTCTTCTGCAATACTTTTTTTAACTGGATCTGCAGTCTGTGGGACATTGCTCTTTGTTACCTTTGGATTCAAACTGTTTTTCCGCACCTAATTTTGAAATGATTTCCTTTAGCAGAGATTCGTATCACCTCATAATAGTTTAATAGATAATCATAAAAATAAAATGAATTTCCACACACCCTATAATTATCAACATATCTCAGTTAAGCATGTACATTTGAGAAGGTAAATAGGCGTATTGGCACAAAATACTATTATTAACACTATTTCATTTTCCAGTAAGAAGTTTAGTTTTGGCTATGGTTAATATAATGAGCTATCCAGATAGCTTATATGTGGTAATGCATTGCTAACTCAGTTATACAATTAAAAAAAAACTCTTTAAAGGGGACAATAGGATTTTCAACAAATGTTCTGTTATTCCACCTAGACATAAATAAAACTTAAAAGGTGATTTATTTTGACTGAGGACGGAAAATAAGATTTCTGCCTTTTCCTAGCACAATAAAAACTTAGCTCCAAAAAAACCATTTAAATTCCTAGAGTTCCAAAAGCATGAAAGATGCTTTATTTCCAAAAAATAGTCATTTTTATATTAAAAGTAATCAGATCATAAAATCTTTTCCTCCCAACAGTGAAAAGAAGGCTGGTTAAAAAAGGGATTTATTCGGAAAGGTTCAGATTTTGATGGTTCATTTCTTTTTCAGAATAAAAATAAAGTTATTTAATGAAGCCAGGTTTTAAAAAAAGAACTTTACAGAGAGCTACAAAGATTCATCCAGTAGAAAACCCTCAAAAACCCTCCTGCAAGGAATACAAATCTACTGATCTTTCTATCATTCTTATCCTTTTCATCTTTATTATCACTCTTGTTAACAACACCAGTGAGACTGGATACATATATCTCGTTTAAATTCAGTCATCCATGGAGGCATTGTAGTTTGTAGCTACAGATATAGTAATTAATTTATTCTTTCAACAGTAAAATATTGCTTTGTCTGCTTGGTACCTACAAAGTAATAAAATAAAATATTTTTCCCCCTGCAGTTCATTAGGCTTTACCTATAAGTTTCTATTTGAAATGATTTGTTTAAAACTAATTACTTGCAGTGCATTTCATTTTCCTCTCCAAGGATATGGAAAGGTTCGGAGGAGAGTCGGTGACATATGTGGGTAAACACTGCTAATTATTCCCACTCTATCTTTATTTTATATTTATGGACCCATCCCCATAAACAAAAGACATCCTTTAGTATTAATTCATTGGCATATTAATGATAACGGAGCTTGTTACTTAAAATAGTCCCTATTAATATGAAGAGGGACGGTGTAAAGAGATAATATATCATGAAAATATTTAAAGTATTGGCACTCAGGGTCACTGTTAGCCCAGGCACACTGGAAAAAGGGTGGAGCATAAAAAGAATTTAATAAGAGTAATGATAACAGTCCCCGAAACAGTATCCCTTCAAAATAGATATGTCCTGATGATATGCTTAAATTAATTAACAGCCTCTTAACAATAGCAGCGTAGGAAAATCTTAATTCATTTACATGCCTGGACACAAACATCTCTAAAATGTTGGAAGGGAGCCCAGAACATTATTTTTGTACGCAGTGTTATGAGTTGAATATCTATTCATGTGTTTATGTGTGGGCCAGGGGGGCTGGAACAACTTGTATAGCGGGGGTGCTGAGAGCCATTGAACCAAACTGCAAACCCTAGAAACCACTTCAAGCCTGGGGGGGGGGGGGGGGACGGCAGCACTCCCGGCACCCCTAGTTCCAGCACCTATTGTGTGGGCCTGCATTAAATGGAGGCTTAGGAAGGGAGCGATGCATCAATTGTCCCTATCTGGGCTGTAAAATATCACAGTAATATCACGACTGGTACTGCCTTACCTGCTGCAAAATCAGGGCTATGGCGTACCGCAATAAATATCGCTGAAGTACAAATAGTGGAGTGAACTGTGTGATCTCTCCACGTGGCAAAAATGGAAAGTCTATCTTGTTTTTTGAGTGTATTGCCAGACCCCAGGGTTCCCCCCACCAAAAAATACCAGAGGAGCATGGGAATGTTTGGCTCTGGCTGCAGAAATTGACTAGGAGGAAGGCAAACGCCATCCATGAGACAGATATGCCACAGATTCTACCTTACGTCCATGACCAAGGCTCGCTGACCCCCCCAGGCGATAGCCCATTTATCAAAATGGAAAGACATCCCATGCGTCTGGGTAGTACGAGATACAATATTTCAGATGTCTTATCCACTTCAAAGTAGCAGTGGTTGTGAATGCTCCGGACACACCATTGGGAAATTTATTTAAAAGGCTAAGCGTACAGCAAGCCAGACTGTATATATATATTTTCCAGCAGCGGTGGTGGTGTAGTTTGTATATTTGTTTATTTATGTAGGCGGGGTGCCAATTAATAAAACAAAATCAAATAATTAACTTGTGCGTCTACGGTGTATCTGTTCTGCATGCATGTTTTTATTTCCCCAGCACGTATAATTCTGATTAGTTTGCCTTATACATCTAACAGTGCTCTTATAATTTTGTCTTAGAACAAGAATAATGTAAGACAAAGGGAAACTGATAATGATGTTACGTTTCCAATGAGGCTTCTAGGCATCCAGAAATAAGGATTAAGCTATTCTGTAGAGGTGCAAATATACCTTTCCTTCACTTACTTTAACACTTCTTAGCACTATATGTTGTTCAAAGCCATTTCTTAGGAGTCCCATCTCATGTTATTCTGCGCGTGGGTCTTGTGAATAATCCTTTATTGCTTTGATGTAAGTCTCAGTGAAAAAATATATAATAAAATATTGAAATTGGACATATCTTCGGCACAACAATTAAAATAGCATATATATTATAACTTCAAATCCTCTTCACGTGCATATTTTGCACACTATCTTCCCCACATCGAATATAGGCTGAAAATATTTGACCGTGAATGCGCCTCATTTGAACCTACACAGAAGAATTGTGCAGTATCTGTATTATTGAAATATAGCATATAAGTTTTTTATTAGAAGTTGAATTATTCTTTGCAGTTAAAGAGACGAGGAATTTTCCCTTTCATAATGAATTCATTTTAAAGCAATAGCTGTGAAATACATCCCTGAATAAAAAAATAAAAAAATAAAAGAAGAAGAAGAAGAAGAAGGCTAGAAATAATACAGAATTTTACGGCGAAGGAATAATTTGTCCTACATGATCACCGGTAATAAATACGTTTTATCTATTTTGGTGAATATTTAAATGTCTTTTGAAACCCAACTATTCCTTCTCAAGATGAACCGAATCACAATTTTCTATATAATTTGTGCCACTATATACAATTCAGACCTGTTGGCCATAACCCACATTCCTTCTCATTTCTTTGGGAGAGTGTATACACACACACACACACACACACACACACACACACACACACACACACACCGTGGGGGTTTTTTTTTGGGGGGGGGAGGGGTTGCTCTCCTTCTCTGCCAAAGAAATTACCATACAAGTAGATTATGTATAAAGTGTTTGTATGTACCCAACATACACGAAAACACACGCACACTTCCAAAAACGTCAACAGGAAAGTGTATGTGTTTGAGTTGACATGAACCTCGTATGCCTAAGCATCTATAGAGACCTATATACAGGGCAAATCGTTTGGACTTTTAAAACTAATATTTTTTTTCATACTCATGTTTTCCAAACTCAATCCTTATTCAGGGAAATTTCTTACAGATTTCTTTGGGATGTTTGCAGGATGCACTAAGGATAGCAAGATAGTGCAGGTATATTATAAAATATGAGGGAAAATAATGCCTGATTCTTTTATTTTCCACACATACACCCTTACTCCAGGGCCAAATCAAGCTACCCTAGAGGAAAATAAAGAACCTCCCCTAAAACCCTATAGTTTTTAACATAGCACTGTTACTGGAAGACAAACACACACACACTCCGCTTATATGTGTCAATATGCACTCTATTAGGAAGTGTGGAAACTGTATTAAACCCAGTACAAGTAATTATTGTTTGCTATGTCCACTGTATTTCCTTCACAGTAAAAACTTATTCAAACTGCATCATGCTGCGATTCAATGGGGTGTCTCTCCATTCTGTTCCAAGAGAGGGTAGGCTATGCTAAGCAATCACAGACATAGATTTCGGGGGTGGGAGGGTGGTCAGCAAAGCCAATTCTATACGCTACTATTACCCCCATGGGTGGGTTTCCTACTGGAACTTTTTTTTTTGCGGGGGGGGGGGGAGAGAAATATCATTTATCGATCTTTTAAAAGGGGTTTTATGCATTTCTCCCACCGCAGCTAAACTTTACCTTTGCTCCGAAGAAAAGAAATGTCTACAAATCCATTAAAGATAAATCTTGGTTTCTAGAGATACACGTAAAATCATAACCTAATGTATTTTAATTAGCCTGATGGGGTTTTTTTTATTAAATTGTTTTTTTTGCTCAGGTCCTACAGTTATGAAGAAAGCACAATAAGATCAACATTAATAATAATAATGGTAATAATAATAATTCAAGGTTCTAAAATATTTCTACAATATATGTATGTCAAATCGTTAAAAAATCGCTTTCAGGGACATATTTATTCTGACGTCTTTTTCCCCCGAAAAAAGGCAAAAGAATGCTAATTATTCGATATACAAACAGTCCAGTTTTTTAAAGAAAGCATCCCAGTTCAATCTGCTTTCAATTAATGCTATAGACACAAATATATTTTCATTAAAATACTAATTCTTATACTCCTTATTTCCCCAGGATTTTTCTAATTATATTTAGAGCAATGCACGAAGCGATATTTCTCTCCTTTTACAACGTATTTTACACATTCATTTAATTATTTTTTACGAAAAGATGATCTATAATCCACAGACGGCAGTGCTGGCTAATATATTTTTGTTACTCTTTTATTAACCTTCCTGGTTAATACTAATTTTAATAGTAAGCAGTAAATCACCAACTAGATGTTTGGGTACTTTTATTTATTATCAGAAATCACATAATAATACATTCATTTTTTAATTATTATCGTGAAGCAACTTTTTACATGACTATATAAAGCCAGAACGTGCTATGACAGACATTTGCATAGGCCCTACATATAATAGCTTGAGGTAAAAAACATTACATATGAACTATATTGCAAACGATGCATATTAACAACCGCAATAAACTAGGCTAGAGATACAAGCAGAAAACTGTGGCACATACACAGGGGACTAACACAGGACAAACAGAAGTCTCACCGAATAATATTTTATAGCAGTCTGAAAGAGAATATTGCATATATGTTATATCTTTTAACATTTATAATCACGTGATTTCTTTTTAAAACCATTGAGTGGCGATGAACATCGCCTTTGTAACCAGACACATGTCATGGGGACAATTGTCAAGTATTAAATTCTTGCTGGTGGCTTGTCCAATGTGTTTCATAGTATATAGTGAGTCCTCTCCTTCTGTATAGACAGAAAATGCTCTCCCATGGGCAAAGAATTACAAAAGTGATTTTTGATATTTAAATATAGCCCTGCATTATGACCTGTCACCCTAATTCCTTTCAGTCTCTACAGCCCTCAAAATGCAACCTTTCTCCTAGTCAGTGAATTAACTTGTCCTGGGTTTGTAAGGGACAGAAATGGTGAGCTATTCTTTAGTTAATAAATCAAGCAAATATTGATACATGTGGTGCCTCTGCATTTAGCAAAACTCGAAGGCATCACATTACATATCCCCGGACCAGGGTCCTCAGTTTGATCGAAAATATCCTTTTGCACATAAGATCCATTGCATGTCTTTATATCTCATTTAGTGATAATGCGGTTTTAAAGAGTATCCTGTTCAAATTAAATGTCATAAATGGTCACTACAGGGCTGGGGATATATCCTTTGGGATCCTCGCGTTACCCTTTCACATAGGTAGAATTCCTCCACATTTCGCCCGCTTTTCATTGCACGTAGTATTTATTGCACAGTATTGTATGAGGCTGCGTCTTTCCCTTTAAACTCTTTTTTGTATAAGGTGTGTGTACGCGTGAGAGGGGGGGGATAGCTCAGTGGTTTGAGCATTGGCCTGCTAAGCCCAGGGTTGTGAGTTCAATTCTTGAGGGAGCCACTTAGGGATCTGGGGCAAAATCCGTACTTGGTCTTGCTAGTGAAGGCAGGGGGCTGGACTCGATGACCTTTCAAGGTCCCTTCCAGTTCTAGGAGATAGGATATCTCCTTTAATTTAAAAAAAAAAGGGGGGGGGGGTGACATGCGGGGGACAGTGAGGTGGAGGTGAGTGGAGGGGTAGGCACTCCTGGATGTTTTTGGCACAGACATGGGAAATAGAGCTGAAGAAAAGGCCAGCTTTCAAACCGGGGGGCATTTTTAAGGACTAGAATACGTCCTTTGCAGCTCGTAAATAAAAGCATTCTTTGCCACTACTGTTCGGTCATGACCATGAACGCAGAGAACCGGCAGCACGTGGTAATAATTTAGGCTTCCCAGAGAACGTTGCTTTGTAATAAAATTAATCCATCCTATATAAAACGAATGAAGCAAAGCTTGTAGTGGCAAAAATCTAAGCTACAACGTCCCCTTTTATCTTAACCCTGGTAACTGATGTCCACCACCCCCTCTAAATATTGCTTTGCGGGCAGAAGGGTAGGAAATATCTGCCCAGCGCTGCAGCTACATTTCTTTCCAAGAAAGCTGGGGACGCTGTACAAGGCTGGTGGAATGCACACATTATGATTAAGCCAATTATTATTTTTCTGCAGTAAATCGGAACACACCTACAGGAAAAAAACACACACAATATTCAGCCAGCCCCTCTGTGAAGGAGGAGCGCAGTAGGCCTATGGGGTATGAACGGTGTGGGGAAGGGGGAAATGACCGGGTCTCCCCCACATTTTTCCTAAATAAAAGGACCGCACCCCCATAAATGTGGAGAGCGTCTGAGTTAAGGAAGAACTGCGGGTGATGGAAAATTGAATGTGTCACTAGTCTGGTTCCGAGGGAAAGCGGCCATTGATTTTTGTGTTTTTCTGTCTACTTGACTAGAAGTCATCCTAAAAAAAAATAAAAAATCAAAACCTGCTCTTTCCTTTCTAAAATAAAAACCAAGCGATGAAGTTAATGTTTAAAGACAGCTCTAGGAAGAAAGTATATTTGTAGTTTGACGCCATGGGTGAACGCCACAAAAGGGTATTTTCTTTTCTGTGCCGCCATCAATAAACACAGTAAAATGGCACAAATACTCCTGCAGCGGAGTTGTGTTTAAGCACACAAAATGACTTGAAGTAGCAGCTAATAAGAATACAATCGGGGCCAGTGCAGAAAACGCACTTGGTTTTGGTTTCAGAGGGAATCTCTGAAAGGCTCAGTTTAATTTGGAAGTAAATTCCATTTTGCGTCGAAGGATTTTCGGTGGAGCTTGTGGCTGGGTGCGTGAGTGCGGGGCCTGGACTCATTTTAATACCATCCCATTTATTTTGAGCAAAGCACCATGCAAGAAGCGCCAGGTATCGGAGCTAAGTTCCTAGCTCAGGGACAACCTGCTACACATTGCTATACATTCTTCTTCCTATAGCTACTGACCAATCCCGTTATTTTGTTCGCCGGGAACCCTCGACTTGTAATGAAAATGGGTCTGGAAATATGTACCACTGGCGAACCGTTCACCCTAAGAATGGGCGGGAGCTGAATGAAGGAGCCATACCACTCCAGAGAATGAACACCCGGCACTAAAACCTACGTTACCGTATAGGACAGTATCAGAGGGGTAGCCGTGTTAGTCTGAATCTGTAAAAAGCAACAGAGGGTCCTGTGGCACCTTTGAGACTAACAGAAGTACTGGGAGCATAAGCTTTCGTGGGTAAGAACCTCACTTCTTCAGATGCAAGAAGTGAGGTTCTGACCCACGAAAGCTTATGCTCCCAGTACTTCTGTTAGTCTCAAAGGTGCCACAGGACCCTCTGTTGCTTCGTATAGGACAGTGACTTGGTTCCAAGACTGATCTTTGATGCCGTCTGGAATAGGGACCAACAACAAAGCCAGAGCAGTCTGGGGGCGGGGAGAAATATCGCACACAGCCCAACAAACCTTATTGCTTGGAGGGAAACCAAACCATACCTGTTCGGCTTGTCAATGAAAGGATAGTGGGTCGTACTCAACATCACACTCAGATTACACTCAATGCTGCTGACAATCTTTTAGACCATAGAAACCAACGCTGGCTGACGGGTGGGTTAGGGAGTTGCGCATTCACATCGGGTCTTTCCCAACAGTTCCAGTGTAGGAGATGCATATTCTCATAGTTATATATGCTCGCTGATTTTTTTTTTTTTTTAAGAAAATGATGAGTGATCAGGTCAAGTCCCGGAACCACCAGCTCGGATGAACACTAGAGAGTCTATGAGGTTAACCGACGTGGACGCTTTTTGAACTTTAAAAGAAAGAAAGAGCTTGCTCCCTCAGAAGCAGTCTTTTCTTTTTCATGCGTCGGTTCTGGAACCAGATCTTCACCTGCTGATCACTCAGGTTTAATCGGTCTGAGAGCTCCCTCCTTCTTTGGCGGGTAATGAATTCGTTGACCATAAACTCCCCTTCCAGCTCTGCTAGCTGAAGCTTGGAATAGGGTTTTCGCTTTTTCCGGGACCTTGTATGCATCGGGTACCACGGAGCACCTAAGGACGTGTGATTGAAAGGAGAATTTAATACACCTGAAGAAACAAAGTCGGCTTCCAAGATAGGATCTTTCCCCCACTTCCCTGCCCCTCGTCTGCATTCACAGTTTGTAACGCTCACCTCATAGCAACATCAGAGGGCATAAGGCAGAGGTGTCTCACACAAGAGAGATTCATAAATCTTGGTCTGCAATACTTGATAGATCAGACTGATACATAGATAGACACATAGAACTATTTCTTACTTAGGGTTGATATATAGCTCTATATATTAGATACAGGTATGTATTTCAGATCGCCCCATAACTCTACGTATTGGGTGCACGGTATTTAACTAAGAGTTATTTCTTTTATCTGATTGGTATATTGTATACATCGATGTATTTCTTATATACAAAACTGATACATAGATCTGTGTGAGAGACACATATTGTTAACTTTTGCACACAATACTGCTACATGGATCTATATTTTAGTTACAAGCCTGATGAACAGACCTAAATCGCACATGGTTCTACGTTTTGGATACATGGTAGATCAAGAAGCAACCTACGATATGGAAATCAGCTAAACTTTGTTGAAACTGCTTCATTGCAGAAGATTATATGCATAATGGAAGGCATCATTATAGGTATTTTTATGGCGCCTCGATGCCGCGGGGGGTTAGGGGTATTTTATGGCGCCTTCCAAATTTTAAAGGGGAAAAATCAATAAAGAGAAAGCCAACAGGTAGAAATCAGCGTGTTGGGTGTGGTATCCTTTCGCCTGACATGACAACTCCAATGTACCCAGCTCTGCCTTTTTGTAAGCATCACCGTTGTACTTAGCTTTTCAGCTCCCAGGCAGCCACCCCACTGCACACCTTTGCCAAGCCTTAAAACATTTTATACAGGGCGACTGATGCACTCAGTCTCAACGAGGATATTCGGGGCTATCTGTGCAATCACTATCTATTTTATGGGATATTTACATGTTTATAGCCTTTTCTTTTAAAAGAAGCAGCACCTAATAAAACATTAGGCATTTGAGTGCTACCCCTAGTGGTCTCTGCACAAATAGACATGCTGATCCCATTGCTAATTCCATGAATTAGATCCACAAGAGTGGACCTCAGCGGAAGAGCCTTACAACGCATCATAAGAATCACAGCTAACAACACACACATATTCCTTTGCTTTGCTTTTCCTTACCACCAGTGGACAGATTGCTTCCTTGGTTGATAGGCGAGACCATTGTGGCTGGTTCGCTGGAAGAGCCCTTATTCCCTTCATTGAGTAAGGATGAGCTGGAGTCTGACTCCAAGGACTGACAAGAAGGGGGATCGTGGGACACAGTCTCAGACGCCGGATAGTCATATTTGCTGAAATTGCCGCTCATTCCATTGGGAATCCCAGGTTCAAGTGGCATCAAAGCATTGTCCCTGACCCTTTCCTCCCTCTTGAGGCTGGCAGTCTCGGAGCAAGCCTCCCTGTAGTAGCATTTGCTCTCCTCCACTCTAGCTAGGTCGCACGCTCTGCTGAAAGAAGGGTTAATGGACACGGGGCTGCTGAGATAGGGCTGTGGGTATCCGTTGCAGGGCTCTGAGGATGCCCAGGGCAAAGAACAAACATTGTCCCTTCTCGGGTAGGAGAGAGACGGCAAGCCAGGCAGTTGTCCTCCGGAAGCTCTGAAATTGGGGAAGTAGAAGGTGTCTCCCGTGTGGATGTTCACCAAAGGTCCCACAAACCCAGGATTAAGGAGATTATGCTCGCCCATTTCCGCGGGCCTGACCAAGAGCTTCTAGTTTATTGCTATCTGACATTAAACATAGTTAAACCTAAAGGTCCACCCCATTGGTCGGAGCGGGGTCACGTGGGCGCCAACTCGCGTTGGAGATAGGTGCCACCCACCCTTGGCAGTCGGAGGCAAAACAAAACATTAAGTTCTGCCTTTCGTTTTTATACGCTTTTTTTTTTTAAAGAAAAAAATAATCATAAAACATTTTATAAAATAAAGCAACGGGTTTAAGCACTGGCCTGAGAAACCCCACGTACTGTAAAAATGTACATAGACATCATATCAAGATATATAAACGTCACCCTTCCCCCAGCTGTAGTTAGGGTCCCTCCAACAGCTGGCAAAATTAAGCAATTTTCTCATTAATTAGCCCCTTTATTAAGTAAAACCGTTGAAATTTACAATATCTCCCAATAAATTACTATTAGATATTGTGTCATATAAAGTTTACGGGCTCTTTAAGGAGACGAATGATTGGAACCGCAACAGGGTCATATTTACAGTTGATGGGATGAAAGAGTTTTAACATATTTGCAGCCCCTTAGATATTTTACAGGTTTATCTGGAGCACTAGGAATGTTTCCTGCCCGGCATTCTGTACCGGGGAAAGGCGAGTTCCATCCCTGCTAGGGACAATCCTAAATTCAGGAATTACAAGCCTATAACTTCATCAATCCCCACTCGCTTTTGTTAATGATCCCTGCCGAATAGGCAAGACAAAAGAGGAAGAGGAAAATATCGCTCTTCCTCTGCCTTCATTCCTGTAAAGAAAACTTCTTTACCGACAACTCCCACCGGCGCTCAGTAAATACAGAAATACACGAAAAAAAAAAAAAAGAAATCCGGTTCTTAGCCCTCTTATAACGATATGTTGTGTATTCGTGACAACTAGGGTCTTCTTCACTCGGGGATTGCAGAAGAGAGTCGGTTATAGGAAAATGCTGCTGCCAGGAGATGTAAGACAGACATTCTTGGGGTATCTCAGTGCATAATAAATAGATTCGGAAATAAAGTATTATTTTAAAAGTCCGTTGTAAGGGACCCCGGACCCAGGAAGAGGCAAAGAGAAGACGCTTTAGAGATCGAGAAGGGGTTGGGGTTGTTTTTTTAAAAGAAAAAATATATATACAGGATTTTTTGATGTCTTTGGAATTTTTCCTGCTAGCAACTTCCAAGCGCAGTGACACCGGAAAACTACCGTAAAATTTCCTGTATAGATAAAAAAGCTTTTAATGAACTAAAGTGGGAGGTGGTAGAAATGTTAAACACATAGGAGTTGAACGGCAGACCCCGAATTTTTGAGATTCTGTGGAGCACAAAACAAGTGTCTTCTATTTGAGCGGCTACTCGAATACAGAGTCATTTCCCCCAGGAAAATATTGAAGCTAAACTGACTTCTCCCAGCTCTGCAGAAAAGTGACGTCTTAATCAAACATCGCATTTTCTTTGATAATTGTATTAAATGGTGAGCTCCAAAAATGTTAAAAAACCACCCTACACATGCCATATATACCCATGTACATATATATATATATAATAGGTGAATATGTGTGCCTATATGTAGCCCCTCACATATACATAGTACACACAGTGATACATTCTGCTACTGGGTTTGTTTGATTGGAATGCAAGTTTAGTACATTTTTCAGCTTTCCAGGAATTATTTTCCAGGTATGGCTAAAAAGCTGCTTGAAATTTTTCCAAGTACAACGTTCTCGATTGAGAACATATTTTGAACGCTTTGCAACTGTGGAAGGTAATCGTTTATACGATGATGAGCATGTGATCTGGGTAGGTTGCCATATGAATCGGCTGTTTTATTTATTTATTTATTTAAAGAAATATCCTTCTTATTTCTTGTCCTTTTTCCGCGAAATTCGCTATGAGGCGGTGCACGTAAGGAACATGGCTTTGTTCTCATTTAGCCGCCGATGCATCTTCAGTCATCCTCTTATCTCTGATTTGAACATTGTGCGGCAACCCCCAATGCAACGTGTCAAAAAGCAGACTATGGTATCCATACTGGGCTTTACCTCGAGTGAATCCAAAACTGCCCGCTAGAATCTCACCTAAGGGAATTTTGTTACTACTGAGATCAGTGCATTCAGAAAAAATTATTTAAAACACTCTGAAAAAACAACAAGGAGTCTGGTGGCACCTTAAAGACTAACAGATTTATTAAAACACTCTGTTAACTCTTCGCCGGACTTCCACATTAGGAAATGAGTTAGCATATATACAGCGGGAAGCATAAATATATTCCCCAATGGCCTTCATTTCGAAACATGAGCAGATTTCTTCATTATATCATTTTGTAGTTGGAGAGTCAACGTCCCTTTTACAGTCATCAGACAGATCAACAGAAAAGAAATACTTAGCGATTATTTATTAAAGCTGTTGTATTTCGACCATAATCTCTTTCCATGAAAGATACATTTTCAGTTAAAAACTAATGACTAAGCTTTTAAAACTCACTCCGACGGCTGTTGCAAAGCAATGTAATTACATAGCGTAGTGCTTAAAATAAAACATTCTAAATACCAGTTTAATATTTCTTAATTATATTACTAATTTAAGAAAGCGACAATCCATTTTACCAAGTTTATCCTAGTCTTCCCTAAGGACACATTGAAGAATTTTCAGATGAAGCCATGATTATTTTATTTTATTTCTACAGTCCTTAAAGAAATAACAATATCAGAACTAACCCCCCCCCCCCCCCAAAGCGTTCACAAAGTTGTTTTACCTTTAGTGAGAAATCACTAGGCCTTACCTCTTTAAAATCAACCCCACTGCAGGTAGAGACCTAGACACAAATATTTAATAATTTTCACCACGTTTATTTCCCTTCTTCCTCACACAGAAACTCATCCAAGCAAGGAAGTAGAAAAGGTTCACTTTAATATTACGGCACACGTAATATTAACCTAACTAGAAGTTAGGAATAGCTACTTTGAGAGAGAGAGAGAGAGAGAGAGAGAGAGAGAGAGAGAGAGAGAGAGAGAGAGACGAAGCAAAGTGAAATCGCACCCAGGCAGTTCAAGGTCACTGTCTAGTGTAGTAAATAGGATCTACATTTTATGCAAATTAATGTCTCGAAAGAGCATCAGTCACTGCAAGTGGAAAGAAGAGGCAGAAAACGCCTTAACTTTTGGTTACACTTCTCTCCTCATGCACAGTCCTCCAAGTTCTCTTATTTATTAATATTTTATTATCCTTGGCAGTTCTCCGATTTCAAACCAGTTCTGTCCTAATGTGTGTACTTTGTGAAATAACATTTCCCTTACACTGCCTTGTTATTTCTTCTCTAAATATTCCACAGGGTTTATCTCAAGTGCGCCCTGCATTTGAATATACTCCTTTGTTTCCCCTGGATCCGTGTTTTAAAAATTAAATATGGCCCCCGTCAAGATATTTACATTTTAAGTTTAAAGAACTAAGCTACATCCCTCACTTTGCCCCAAGAAAGCATAAATAAACTTAATTCACTCTTGGAAATTTTCCATCCCAAAGATATTGCAGTAAATTGCATATTTTATTCTATTTTTAACAAGAGTGAAATAATATAAAAATGTGACTTTTTGATTAGACATTTCTAGCAATTACTTTCTTTTTCTAGCTGAATTTCTTGCAAAACATGCTGGATGTTTAAGTTAAATATCTTTGGTATTTAATTAATGAAAAGTTAGTTACATGGCCAGAAGAAAGAATTTAAAGAAAAATAAATTAAAAGAGGAATAAAATATGCACTGAATAAGGTAAATCTATAGGACTTTCCTTATTTCAATCCAGTTACATATAATTTAAATTACTGGAATTGGCTATTTCTGATAGGGAAAGTATTTTTACAAAGATAGGATAGTAAAATGGAATACATAGTGGTGAAGGGTGGGTGTGGGTGGGGGTGATCAAAAGATCGAAGACTGTTCGATGTGTCTGTATAAAAATGTCCAGAGTTAGCCGTCCTTTGATTTAATTTAATTTAATATGCAGAATATTTGTGTTTGTTTTGATTTAAAAAATCAGGTTAAACGATTAAGAAAATCTACATCGCTCTTGTCTTCTCAGTGCACTTAATAGTTAAATGCTTATGATGCCACTACATTTTCCCCAACACTGCCAGCAGAGGATATCATTCTCCTGCTGGATTAATGTAAACTGATGCCTACATCCTCTGTAAGGCAACTTCAGAAAAGTTTATTTTGTCCATGACGCTCAACTTTTCTCACAATCACAATTGGCTCTGCATACTGTCATTTCATGGCGTGGACCCTGTACCAACACGCCAGTTAATGTGCTAGGATTCAAGAGAATCTTGATAAACTCTGTTTCAGAGCGTGCAGAATGTTTTCAAACATATTTTATGTTCTTTACTCTTCATGTGGGTGGGTTGGTGGGTGGGTGAGGGTTGGTGGAGAAGTTAGGGCTAGAACAGGTTTGTTAAATCTTTCTATGGTGCAGTTGTCATCCAAATGACTTTGAGATGCCCACAGGACAGTAACTTTCATTCAAAGTGCATCATAATAAAGATATTAACTTTTCTATGTATATTTCTTAAAGGCTAATAAACACATTGGCTTCAAAACCCTTTGTTACTGTGCTGAAACATATACAAGAGACATTTTATATTTCTAAATGAGCAGAAAACAAGAAGTTTGTGATAGATAGATAGATAGATAGATAGATAGATAGATAGATAGATAGATAGATAGATAGATAGATAGATATTAATTACCTTAAAAAGAATTACTTGACAAATACAGAGAGCAATTCCTTTTATTTTCCTCTTTTACTATTAAAAATATCTCAACAAAGACTGGAAAATTTCCATGTTCCAGACATACATTTATCATTATTCAACCCTCTGACAAATATATATACCTCAACATACAACTCAATGATGTGAAACCACATTTTCCCTCAAGACTAGCAATTTATTCTTCAAAAGTGAGTGAGCCAGAACTATGAAAACTGAAAATGGAGGAAAGGGGGGGAAAATAAGGAGCATTTCACTATAAAGACCGTGGTTAAGAAGTTATTCAAACTACTTGATACAAAGGAAAGAAAAGACTAAACTTGTGAAACTTCCTTTTCATGCTTTTATTGTTGGTCATTAGCCCGTCTGTCTAGACTTCAAATGACACCTTTTTTTTTATCTGTAAACAGAAGCAGGGAATACTTAGAGAACTCTGACTGGTTGCCAGAAGATCAAGGCTGTGGTCTTCTTGATTAATATGTACGAAACTCATGATGTCAAGGTCAAACAGACCGCCTAGTCACGGTCAAGGGTAATCCAGAGCTGACGTCATGGCCTTCTGATCCGAGTTCCTTCATAAATAAATAAAATAATCAAAGATACCTCGGACGTTTGAAATCTGAAGAAAAGAGGCAAGTCTTGAAAGCTGAGAATGTGTGCGTTTGAAAATGTACACCAGAAATGGTTTTAAGGCACAACTTCGCTGATGTTTATCACAGAAAATAGTGAGGGACCTGCGTGTTTCTCTTTCTTTCTTTCTTTCTTTCTTTCTTTCTTTCTTTCTTTCTTTCTTTCTTTCTTTCTTTCTTTCTTTCTTTCTTTCTTTCTTTCTTTCTTTCTTTCTTTCTTTCTTTCTTTCTTTCTTTCTTTCTTTCTTCCATTTTTCCATCGCAATCTTCCATACTTAATTACCTTGTAAGAAGATGACCAGCTGTCCTGATTCACCCATGGTTGTTATTGTTGCAAGAAAAAAAAGGGGGGTGGGGGGGTGAATCCAAGCCTGTAGGGTCGTGAGGAATGTAAGAGGCACTTAAAAGTTACTTCGTTTTCGTTCTATTAGCCTCCAAAAACCGTCTCCTTAACTCATACGACAAAATTATATAGGAAAAAAATTGCACTCGATTAAATAGTCAATGAAAGGGTTAAAAGGCTTTTCGATCCATGACAGACCACTCGTCTTCTTTGTTGTTAGAAGGACCTGATTCTGATCTTACTTACACCGGTGTAAATCAGGGCTAAGCGAATCAAAGGCAAGAGGGTTACACTAATGTCAAACCACAAGTGGAGAGTGGTGACAGGCCTACACACCCAATGAGGACTTTGGCCCTATGACTGAGCATCCCCTGGATTACTTCCCGAAGAGCTCTCATCATCAGAATGGGACCCAATAAATTTATTCTTTGAAACTTCTGAAGACCCTAGCCCTTAACCGAGCACCTGAAATTTTGTCTGCTTTCACGAGACTCTGTTCTAAATCCATATTTTTATTTGAAGGGAGTGTGAAAAAAAGAGGGAAATGAGGGACGCAGCAATTGGAAACACAGAGGGAAATGCTGAACATGATAGGAAAGCATCTATTGTCATAACATCTTCATTATCCATCGTCCAAACCAATTTTAATTTACATGAGCCAGGCCCTTTGTATGACAATCCCGCACGTTTTCTTTTTTTCTTTTGCTTATTATATAGTCTTTATACCCAGTGAGATAGATAGATAGATAGATAGATAGATAGATAGATAGATAGATAGATAGATAGATAGATAGATAGATAGATTTTTCAATCAGAATTAATAGGGACTGAAGCTTTAGGTGAAAAGGACTTTAAGAAGTGGAAAACTTCTCACAGGAATCCCTAAGAACACAAAAAAACAATTAACCAATCTGGTTAAATATAAATTACAAATCTCTCCCCGAGCCTCATAACTCCAATGAAGGCTATAGAGTTCTACACTTCTTTCCCTGAACAGCAGGTCTGAACCGGCACTGTCTAGGTTGTGTTTTGATAGATCAGCACAGTATCAGTATCTACATGATATATCAGTATCTATCCGCGCGTACATGCGTCTGAAATGAGTGTGGTTTTATACGACGCACACCCACCCTTAAAGAAAATGCTTTAAAAGATGGATTTGGAAAGTGTGTCCATGTTAAACCCGAAGTCCGAACAGTGCTTAGATACAGACTTCATAACATTTCATCTGCGGCCTAGGTAAATGGAGGTGCATTTTCAATAGGTGTCTATATTAAGATAAGCGAGGGGCATATATATGTATATATATATACACAAACACATACAAGGGTTGATATCTATCTATCTATCTTCACATTTCCTTCCAAATTATTCCTTCCTATATAAGCAATCACCCTCACGAAAAAAAAATCATCAGCATTATATCGGAAATAAATATGGAAAAGCCTATGTAATTACCTGGAATAAACCATTTCCGGAATGGCCGCATGTTTAAGAAAAGTTATCCTCTGTTCGTTCACACACCTGATGGAGGAAGACTTTGAGCGATGAGAATGACCGAATATTTATTTCAACTCAAGAACCCCTATTGGCATTGTTCCATCTCCTCCTTTATAAAATACGGCCAGTGATCACATAAATTCTTGTGGAATGTTCCATGCCTATAAGTATACTTGGAGGTACCTTTAGAAACTTTAAAATATGTGATAGAATTTCAGTATATTGGGTTTCATGAACGCCGTGTATACATGCGTTATTTACTTCGTAATCAGCACATGCATTAAAATAGTGCTCGCGTTATTTTAATACAAGTGCTGATATATATAAATCAGGTATCATATCTATATCTAGATATGTACATACAGATTCTTTGTATATATACATTCTATACATTCTACATATACACACCCCCGTTCTATTGCTTGTTTCTGGCTTTCATACCCTTTAAATGTAACTATATATACACTAGTTAATATTCATTTAAGCAGAAATAACATTGTTTTAGGTTACATAACTTTTTGTCTTTTCCTTTGACAATTTAACGAGGTAATTAATTTTAATGGATATTAAGGTATATTGTGACCCGCCTATGGAAACAAATTACTGTGCAATATTTTTAAAAAGCTTTCTTCATTTAAAGTAGCTCACTTCTGAAAGTATACAACGTTCCAAGACAGCCTTTTACCTGGCATATTAAACAACGCAGCCAGGCTACGGATTACGATCTTGCCACTTGTTTAGTAACAGTAAGGCAGGGTTTAGATTTTTATCTCTGAACGGGGTTGAGTCAAACTGGTTTAGCAAAAGACACCTTTTGAGCAAAGCATTCTCATAGTGAGTATGTGGAGCTAGGTTACAAGCATTTTCAAAAAATCTTCTCCCCCGCTCCTTGGCACAGGAATACAATTGCTGCCCAAGGAAGAAAATGATCGGAGCCTTTTTCCCTTTCCCCACTTCTGAAACAGCACCCCTTCTGCTTGATTTAAGCATATTTTTTCATCCCATTTACCACTACTCCTTTACCCCTTTGAAACAAACTTATATCATATTCCTTCGAGATAAGGCATCAGAACACAATTTCTTATATTCCCATATTCTGGCTTCTAGGTGTTGACTCCTTTAATGCACTTCTGCTCTTCATACACATTTCAAAATGCACCCTTCTGGCAGTTTTCCTATCAGGTTTTAGCCTTGGGGCGTCATTCTTTTCAAGCTGTTTACTTTGGCGTGAGGTTACAATGGTGTAAATCCCAAACTCTCTGATTTTGCCTTGAAAGAGTTAAATAGATACACATATATGTATAAATACCCATAATAACATCTCGGCAGCAATCCATTCTCAAAGCAAAAATGATATTTATTTTAAAGAAATGTGATCTGCATTCAGTACATATCATTTGGACACCACACTATTATATACATATACAAGACATAAAAAATGATCGCTTTTACATATCGAAAGAACACTGTCGATAATGAGCCGATTTACATGTGGGGGGGGGAGCGAGGGGAATAAACCAAACCAGTGTCAATATGGGACACTTTCCAGATTGTCCGCGAAAAAACAGACATTCTAGTTTGATGGCGGAGATATATAAGCCCCAATGAGAACTTACCCTCAAAAATGTATTATATAGCAAGTCACTTTCATTCCCTGGGTGACCTAAATTAGTATTTGTTATTTTTGCAAGTGATACAGAATAATCATAATACTAAAAATATTCTCTTCGCACGATAGCAGCCTTATTTTTAGGGGGTCCTGTGCGGCGAAAGGATATTCAGCTAATGTAACATGACAGGCTTCTGCTATAGGGACGAGGCTCTCCATACATTTGACATCAGTGCGTGAAATAGCCAGAGATATGAAAGGTTGTGCACTGGAGAACTTGCGGGGGGAAGGGCGGGGCTAGGCGATTATACAGAGTTACAAAATAACATTCAGGTTTCATGTCTTTGAAACATAACAAATCTACATTTGCATTTAATATACTGTACACGGTTAACGTTATCGATGGATGCTTGAGGGCAATTAGATATTCACAGTCGGCGGACAGTAGAAGAGGGCAGAGGAATAAACTAAAAATGCTGTTTATTTCTTTGTTTTGTTTTTAAATAACCAATTGAATCATCAAAGAGTTCGAATGTATGTTATTATTATACAGACGTATCAGATAAATATTCGCATGTGTTTCTTTCTGTCTTTCTCCCCCGCTACCCTCTCAAACATTTCTTTGTCAGGTAGCGTGAAGGTGAGGTGTCTTAGATTTGCTAACTACCTTTTTCTCTTTGACCCTGCGGTTCTGGAACCAGATAGTGACTTGGCGTTCAGAAAGGTTGGTGGTAGCCGAAATTCTCCTTCGCTTCTCTTTGGTAATGAATTTGCTGGCTGCATACTCCTTTTCTAGTTCTTTCAGTTGGATTTTCGTGTAGGGGACCCTTTTCTTCCGGCCCCTACGGTAGCTGCTCACTTCTGGCTGGAGAGGTACCACATCTGCAAGATGAGACAGATAAAGCAGTTACATAGTTCTACTCCCTGGGACCGGATGGAGGAGAAAGATAGACAGAAAGGGGAAGGAGGACTGACTCACTGAGAAGAATATCAATAGATTATCGTGGGAAAAATGCTGGTATTCCAGGAGATATTTTCTAGGTGGGTTTTCACATATAAACAAGGAGCATCAATTAATTTAACAAAATATCATGCAATACAAATCCAATGGACATTCATACCAGGTAAATTTTAAGTGTGGTTTTAAAGTTTCTCCCTTCTTCTTTTTTTTTTTAACCTCCAGTAAACTTTAATATCTCGCTTTACCATTACTACCAGACAGCGGGGTACCTGCAGTCATTAATTTCATAATTAATGACTGCAGGTACCCCGCTGTCTGGTAGTAGTTTTATGGCTCAGCACGATAGATCGCAGCACTTTGGACAAACAAATAGTTCCTTGCTGTGGACTCTGTACCGCCTGTCTTCTGCAGCGCGGGTACCATTTGCAATCTGAAAAAGCTTGGACTTTGCTCGACATCAGCTGTTAATTTGCAGGTTGGGTTGATGCATTTAAAAAAAAAAGTGACATGTTATCTTGGTTCTCTCCTTTCTTGAGTAGCACCAAACTATTAAGAAAGATTACCCCCTGCGATTATACCAGAGATTCAATGAGAATCTGAACGCGTGCAGAGCTCGCATAGTCACTTTTGCCTTATTCTAAGGCTGTTCGCTGCCAGACCTCAGTAATGAATCGTATTCGGGCTTTGCACTTGCAAACCACAATCATTTAAAAAAAGAATTCCAGATATGAGATGATAAACGGCGCCTTAGCTCTGTAAGGGTGACAAAGACACTAAACCAAGAGTCGCAGACTATTCAGCGCAAACTCCGTTCCATCACGAATTTAGGCAGGTATCCAAAGTCCATTGTTATAATTGACAATAATGGATTTAAAAAAACAACAACACAACACCGTCTTTCTCGAACATTTTGCACAGCTGTTCTCTTTATTGTTTGCTATAAGAATGACAGCTCCAGTAACATCTACTAAGGACTTCTATAAAGGCCCAAAGATACAGTAATAGGAACCCCCCCACACACACCCCGCCCATGGAAATTCTCCATAATTTATCAGTACAGCCCACAAATGAAACGGGGATCAGTGAACCCAGCATCCAAAAAAATCACTTATAGGTGAGTAGACTCTCTGCCTTCAAAAAGCACGCACATATTTATATCCAGAAGGTTACACTCTCCTGAATGTTATCTATAAAGAGTTCAGTTTTCTCCAGGTTTGGCAAGTGGATCTCTGCCATCAGGTTTTCACACAAAATACTATATCTAGGAAAGAGAAGAATCTGCTAGCCAGCTATTTCCCTACCAGTACTTAGATATTTTTTGTTGTTGTTCTAAACAGGAAAAAGAAAGCATTTTAATCAATGTTTCCAAAAGAGCCATTGAAACCCAACGATCTCTAAAAGGGATTTCGGAGATTCCCCCTCCTTCTTCCTTCATTCAACCGGGTTAAAAAAAAACCCTGCATTATGCCACATCATTCTACTTTATTTTCTGGCTGCCTCTCTGGCCTCTCTGTTACCATTGCTGAGAAATAAAGCCGGCTTCAGGTACCCATACATTTCCAAGATGAATGCTCTTTGGGTGTGGGGCACAAAATCTTCAGTTCTGCTTTACTGCAGCGCATTCATTCAGAGCGCCAGGCCTTGATATTAATTGCGAGGAAGGAGCCCTGTAAGAGGCGGTGATATTTATTTCCCAAGCAGCAAGAGAGCAAGGCGGAGGAGATTCTCCCAAACTCATAAGCTTTCCGATTGCTTTGCACGCTGTAACTCATACGAGACTTCTAACTAGAGGAAGGGGGAATCATTGCTCTGTTTTTTGTTTGTCTCACCCCATTCCCCTAACAAGATTCATTTGTCACTTGACACCAATTTCTGTAATTGCAGCATGATTTACTGTACCATTACAAGCCATCTAACATTTCTAGGGAAAGATTAGGAGGCGAGCCGGCACTTTTACGCTGCCTGCGTTCGGAAACTTGGGTGGAAGCTAAAAAGAAAATTTAAAAAACATAAAAGAACAGAGGCAGACCCAGCTGGGTGGGGCGACGCAGGGGAGACAGAAAAAGGAAAGGAAACTGACACACTTACTTTTAAAGCAACCTCAAGCTCACGGTATGTATTTTGATCTAAGCATGATTGCTTCACCTTCTTACCCGTACGTGTTCATACACATAGTACTGCACAGAAGGCATTCCAAAGCGATTTTTACCTGGCGGTTAGTAAGCAGAGAAGCATGCCGGAGCTCAGAATACCCTACCTGGGAAAGGTGACTTCCAGAGATGGGTAGACTGTGACTGCTCTTTGGAGCAATAGACCTGCCCATCCCAACCATTGGAAAGAGCCCAGTGCTGGTATCCTTCCATGGGAAGCAAAGCGTCATGCCTCGGCTCGGGGTGGCCACTAATACCTGGCACAACTGACACGTCCAAGTAACCAGGGACCGCCTGGTAGGAGCTGGCAAAGCTGGGGTAAAAAGCAAACTCTTTGGCCCTTGAAGGTAGTTCTTCGCTGGGGATGGAACTGCTGGGTTCGGGGTACTTTTCTGCCGGGTGGTAGGAACAAGGTTTTTGTTGTAAGTTCACGTTGTGGGAATGAGACAATCTGCACCCATAATAGCTGCCTCCAAAGGGGTAGCCGTAGCCCAGCGTGGCGTTGGAAGAAGCTGGTGGCGGAGGGCACTGCCTGGCAGCTTCCGGAGCGGGTATATCCGTGTAGACAGAACCCTGGTGAGTCCCAATGGTGCTGGAATGGCGACCCAAAGTTATTATATCCCTGCAGTGGCTCGCTGGGCAGTTCCCACTTAGCGCCTCCATGGCTGGGGTTTTATTCTGGTTATTTTCATTCGGGTTTTCCTCATACACGTACATAAAGGTATCCGCCCAGCGTGGATGCAGGATCAGTGAAGTCGTCATATCATGGTCTGCCTGCGCTTTTTAAAACTCGACTTCCCAACCAGAGACACCTAATTTCCCCCACATATTGTTTACGCAGGAGCATGCGCAGAGATGGGTCCCGTTCATTAAGAAATCCTCCGGGCCACGTGACCTGCAAATAGCTCTCAATAAAGCTGGCCCGGTCACGTGTTCCGCAGCCAGTCCTATCTGCTAGTCCCTCCTGGCTTTGGGAAGGGAAGAGGCAGCTCCCATTGGCCGCTTTTGGGACAGAAACAGAAATCTTTAAAGGCAATGGGTGACACCCACTGACTGTAATAAAGGAGAGGACTAAATAAGGGGAATGGGAACTCAATATTTGGCCGACACAAAGAGCTGGGCTTAGACATGACGTTGTATTCTAACTGCCTTCAAAAATATCAGGGAGAGAGATATATATATCCCTGAGATTTTTAAATATATATATACATATATATATATATAAAACTCGACTGGGAACATTTTGAAAGTAAAATATCATAAAATAAAACCGGCCAGTGGATGTGATCTCACTGAAGTGTTTCATTCTTTGCTTGCATGCCTTGGGGGCTAAGGAATGAGACGGCTCCTTTATTAGGTGGGAGCTAGATGGAAAAAATATATAAACACCAGCACCATCAAAAGGAAAATGGAATGAAGGAGGGGGAAAGGATCTCTCATCTCAATAGTAGAATATTCTTCCTTCCCTCCCCATCGCCCATAGATTTCTAACAGACTAACAGGACCGGTCGGTCTAATAGTTTAGCCTTCCCTGGTAAACCTTCTTGGGCTTTATTTTTAATTCTTCAAACGCTTTTAATGTTGTTGTCCGCTGGGATATTAGGTGAAAGAAAGACCTCGACTTCACTGTAACGCGTGTGTAATCCATTCCCTTTCTGTGTATTTGTATGTGTGTGTGTGAGCGGGGTAAGTAATAATTGGTCCGTTTGCTTCAAAATCAGGGTATACAAACTATACATGTGATTGATCATCACTTTAAAAATATTAGAAAAGAATATCTGGTTTTGGACGAAACATGGGATTTGCGAGGTTTAACCTGTTGTATATTTCTTTGCCAGGTGCCTTTCTATTCCCCCCCCCCAGCTGTTTTTCTAGTATTAAACCCAGCTACCACGAGAAAACCCAACGTAAGATTGTAATAATGGATGCCTCCAGAACGCTTTATCCTCTTGTTTCTTCTATTAATCCAGACTAATAATACTTAATCTTTCGTGCTGAACAAACTGGGAAGGTTTTAAGGGGATTGGCCGCGATTATATTATCAGATCCTGTTATGAATGTTTAATACTTCAGTAATAAATATTGCAGCAACAATGTGGGTTATGGAACAAAGGGGAGCAGGTCTAATGGTCCAGTGCTGATTTGTGTGTGAACATAAAAGATAATAAATACAACTAGAGTTTATAAAACGTAAACAGGATCCAAGATAGATGGATTATAATTAAACAGACGAAATAGAAGAATAGCAAATTACTTGGCGAGAGATTGATGGAAAGATGCTTATGTGGTCTTGTCCCCCTCCCCTCCCTTGGAGAGCAAAGTTCCCTAACTTCATTTCTGAGAAGTGGGTCATTTCAGTCTTCATTCTTGTAATGAGGGGAAAGAATGTGAATTTAGGTGTGTGAAAAAGTAACAAGAAACTCATGCTGATTCCCCCCCAAAAAATTGATAAGAAATAACTCACAAAGCAATTCAGTGTAATAGGAATAAGAAAGCCGCTGGAGAAAGTTAGACGAGGTTTTTCTTTTCATTTTTAGAAGATGGGGACTCTAATCACCCAGCCCTGGCTTTTCTGCATTATCCCCCACTTTTAATGTTACCCAAGGTTTTTAAAAGAGGATATTCCTCCTCCGGGGAATTTTTGCATTCTGGAGTTGGTCAATTGAATGTTCCTGAATGAAACAGTCAGACAGAGACATAAAATTCCATATCTGAATTAGCTGTGTATTGTGTATGTAAGATTTTAAAAGACCAAAATTACAATAATACATGTATCAAATAAGTATTATTTATGCACGGTATATGTTCTATAGCTTACATACCATGTTAATTACGGGGTTTTTTAAATACCCATTTTCGGAGAGTTCTTTGCAGCTTTTCAGTAGCATTTTTCCTTAGTAAGACGCGTGAAGTCTTTTCACCATTAAAAAAGAATCTACAGGAAGTTAAAAAACAAATATTCCAATAACTCAAACCAATCAGAAAAGTAGCATTTCAGGGGAAGATGTGTAAGCTGCGCTTTTAATAAACTTTAAGTTTTCCTACGGGAACGCCATGTCGTCGATAAGGGATTTTCAGAAATCCTTGCCTAAAGTTTTTTTTTTAAAAGTCGAAGTCCAAGGTCAAGGCAAAATAGACAACCCAGTTCCTAATCAATGTCTAGACAGACAAGAATGAACTTCACATATAACGTCTAAATTACTTGCAAAGTCCCCGAGAAAGTATCAGTCCACAAGAATTATTCCTGCTTGCTCTAGGAAAGAAATCCGGGATGCGACACCTTGAAAGGATCAAAACTATTTAAAAATCATGGGCAAATATACCAGCGTGAATTTTTTTAAATGAAAGATTAAATACATGGACACACACACACGAAAATCCGTACACTTTACATTCCATTGAATGACTTCACTTCATCTAGAAATCTCCAGGAGAAAATACCTCCCTGGTTTAGATGGTTGATGGATATAAAAGCAACAAAAAGGTTATACATAGATTGAAAACTGTTTTTCCCCCCCGCTGCGCGAGCAAAAATCCAATTCGCTTTACCAAAGGACCTTACCCATTTGCAACCCTTTATTTTTTAATATTGTCTGAAATAGTTAACATTTTGTAGCTTAGGTCCTGTCTATGGGGTGTGTAAGGAGGATTAAATGTTACATTTTAAAGATTGATTATAAGCATAATAGAGACATAATATATCATGTATTATAATCGAGGGAGAAATCAATTGTTGAACAGAGTGCGTACCAAGCGCAGAAGAAAACCAGTGTATAAACATTAAGGATTTAAGGTATACTTCTTCAGTAAAGCGGGCAAAGTAATAAATACAAATAATAGAGCGATCTTTTCCAGGTTTATGTAAGGGCATTTACAGTTCCTATTTCAATGAAATATAGATTTAATTAAACGCTGAATTTTACAATTCAATTTATTATTGCGTGTTGCAGACAGAAAATTAGGACAACAAGGTTGGAGGGCGGGGATAAAGGGACTCAGAAATTCTCCGGCTCAGGGTCCAGGAACACAATATCCCAATTAAACTGTGATTTCTGAAAACTGCAAAAGAAAGCAGGAGAAAGAAAAAGCCCAACTTTTCGGGAAGGAGGTAAGGTTTTTCCAAAGCAGTTTATGTCGATCATCTTCTCTGTGTTCACTTTGGAGCTGCATTTCCATTTCAGACAATTGCTCAGTGCTATCTCATTTAAACGGGCTGATTTGCCTCAGATAGCAAGCTGTGGATTGATCGCCAAGAGTAAATTCTAGTGGGTTAATTAAATTAAAACTGCTCAGTAACCTTTACGCCCCCAAATATGGAACTCCGAAGCCTAGTGCTGACCATAAATAAAAATCTCCAAAAGAAAAATGAGCAATTAGAAATAAAAGCAGATATGTGCCCCATAGAATTCATTGGGCGGTAGGCTGTTGTTCTGTTTTTTGACTGCTCTCCAGTCAATTTTCAGAATTTTCTGATCAGAAAAATGGCAGCAAATGTTGCAAAATCAAAACAGCTTGACTTATGACCTCACATCATCATCATCTTCATTATGTATAGAGCCTTGAACATTTTGGTTAAATACCATGTCTTATGACGGAGAATATTTTTGACTTTTAACAAGGGGCGATTCCTGGTAGGTAGGTACAAATGGACCTAAAGAAGGAAAGAAACTAAATGAAGTAACTTCAGTCACTGATAAAAACATGAATTCTTTTGATCAGGCTTCTCTGGTTTCTTATGTGTTGGGGCTTCAGGGAGAGCTCCTGGGCGAGGTTTTTTAAAATTATTTTTATTCTTCTTATTATTTTATTTTACCAGTAGAAAAGAAATAATAGCCAAATGAATTTCACAATCCATAGAAAAGTAAATAATATTCTTTTAGCTGGTACAATGCTGCTTTGCAAGAACTGAGAATTCAAGATAGTCCTCAAATGATTCCATACCAAGATTTGATCCCGTTTTGTTTTAGTTCAGCATGCCTTCCACTAGGCATTAATTTTGGAATTTCATTTATTTTCCCCTCCAAAAGAAATATGCTGGAAATAAAAACATACTGTTGCAGATGGACAAGGTATACTTTAGTTTTCAACGAGAGGGTTTAATGTTTCAATGTATTATGCTTATTAAATAGCAAAGACTTGCAAAACTTTTAAAAAGACAGATTTTTGAGTGGATGTACTTTCTGTCCAATGGCTACAGTATTCATGAAAATAATGATCTATTTTATGAGTCCATAGCTTAAAAAGGCCCACAGAAAATACACACCTACATCTAACATCGTCTTCAGTTACGTATTGCTTTCTCAGGCAAGGAAAATGATGGCTAATAAGAAATGTACAAACAGCAGCAGATCGTCATAAAACTATCTGTAATTATTCATCCCTTCAAGAAAAACGAATTGGGTTTGATGAGATAGAAATAAAAATAAAGGGTCTTTGTTTCAATTTAGGATTGAAAAAGGCTAAGAAGAAATGAATCAATATACATCCCCCCCCCCACACACACACACACTTTGTGTTGAGATCTGAAAGATTTTAAATCTCCCTGCACTTAGGTACATTGATGATTTGTGAGTGCTTTGTGCAAACGTTCTTGCCTTGTGGCTTCAGAAAGTTACACATCCACAATACATACAATGAAGAATGGCAAATATATTCTTTACATTACAGAGAAATCAGCTGGATTTTTGTCAATGTCTAAAAACCCCAATATACTGTCAAATAAAATATATACATAGGCTTAGAAGGAGATCTTGCATTTCCATCATGTGTTTAGGGCAAAAAGGAGGTGGTATAATCATAGGGTTTTGAGCCACAGGGGAAAATAGAATTCGTGGTACGCAAAAATTTGGAATCAGTATATAATTTTCCCACTGGCGTATCAAATGTAGTCAACAAACTATGACATTGCATTTAATGGTCTATCAGGGATTTCTAAGAAAAGCTTTCCCATGCTATCTCTAATGTACTTTGTATAAATAATAGCCAAAGTTGAAATACCTTTCCAGACTTTTGGGAGAGTTCTCTGTTCCATTACATTCTCAAGAATATTAACGGTCTTGTTTCTTTCAGTTCCTGGTTGAATTAGTCTAACTATCCGGGAATTTGGGGTTGTGTCCAGGGTTTAGAAGCTTTGTGCATTCTGGAAGGGTCGTGATCAAAGTATGAATACAATTAAAAAGAATCCTTTTGAGATGCTTGACAGAGGTTTAAAAAGAATAACCTCAAACAGATCTACCACAATCGCCTAAAAATCTTGTCTTCGACTGGAGGTGCTCCCAGATGCCAGACTCAGAATACATAAAAATATCATTAATTTGTTTTAAATGACTGGGCATCATTTGAGGAAGGGAATTTTGTGAAATAGGGGAGCAGGTTACTTTCCTCCGTGTTGGGCCAAACTGGTTTGAATGGAAGTGGGCCAGGACTGACTGTAACCTTATGTGATCCTGTCTTTCCTTCTCGGAACTGCTCATGCTCTTGCAACCTGCTTTAGCAGATGCAGAGTGAGATGATTTCATATAGGCCACTCGTATTTTGTGGTTGATAGCTTGCTTTCAATATAATCATTTTCTTTAGGAATTAATGGATGTATATATTTATTAAAATCTAAGTCGCTTCTTTGTGCTTCTTCCCCAACCGCGAGTATCATCCTTGCCAACTTTTCTTCTTATATTCTATCATGAAATCCTCCCTCTAGGACCTTATGCTTCAAAACGCGGGGCGTCTTAAAAAGTTTCTACCACTAGGAAATGCTTGGTGGAGGGACTTTTAAAACCAAGTCTCCATTTCTTCTCCTCCTCCATCTCCAGTCGTGCGATTTTTATTCACGGTGCCTTTCATTTTGGGCTCCACTTTCCCCCTGCCTCCTTCGCCCCCCGCTTCTCCCTACACCTCCTGGGCGCGACCTGGGAAAACAGATAAATAAACAAAATACCTCTTTGTCATAATAATCTGACACATCACAACCAACATGACAACCGCCTCCCAAATGGAGCTTCGCGCCTCTTTGCTCTTGCTGTGTGGAAGCCCTTACAGAGCACGTCCAGGGCAGAGCTACCGAGTGTCAACAGGCGTCTGCATGAAGACAACACCTCCATCTCCCTGCATTCTGCCCCCCAGACTAACTGTACTCATCCCCCCTTCCACCCTCCTCTTGATATGAGGGTCTCATCGACGGGACAAAAGACTGTGGGGAAAGAGGGGTTATTTGCAAGGCTAGGGGGCGGGGAATATCCAAAATACACAGATCCTGTGAATTCGCCCTCCTGTCTTCTTTTTAACACAGCTCAGATAAAGCAGGTAGGAAATGGTTCAGAGGCAGACAAATAAAATACCTCCTTCCATTTAGGGCCTTGTCTCATCGGAAGTCCAAGTTCAATTCCAAGTTAAAAGAGGCGGTAGCCTACACCACTGACAAAGAGACGGGGCCGTGTTGGTCGCCTTTGTGTCAACAAGATGATCACCAGAAAGGGCTTTTATAACTTTTCATCATTTTCTCTGCAAATTCTTCAGAGGGAGCGAAGGAAATCCGGGTACCTTGCGGTCCTTTACAGCCTCACATCACTTTAGAAGTAGACACTTCTTTCTACTTTATTTTAAAACCAAGCTTTCAGAAATCTAGAGGAACTTTTGATTCTGGAATTTCAATGATTTGGGGTTTGGTTTGATTTATTTGTTTTTCCCCCATCCTGATGCCAACATAGTTCAAGATGCATTTCGAAGGACAAGACTGCTTCGAAGCCAGGACCAGTCCAATGTAAGAAAACTCAAGTTCTCCTCATTATACAGCAGCTTGATATACCAAATATTACTCAAAGTCAGTTGTGTTAGAAATATGTAGGAGTGTGTGTCCCCCTCCAAAACCCCCCACTATATTTATTTTTGTCCACTTAATGTGAAAATGAAGTATCTTGGGGCTATTTTTGAAATAATCGACTAACCAACTAGTGTGAAATATTTCCAGAGTTCATTTACATTTAATGTGAAAGCAGGAAGTAATATAGAAGTTAATAAAAAGAACGAGGAGTACTTGTGGTACCTTAAAGACTAACACATTTATTTGGGTTCTCTGTGTATAAATAACTTCCTACTGAATTTTCCACTGCGTGCATCCGATGAAGTGGGTTTTAGCCCACGAAAGTTTATGCCCAAATACATGTGTTAGTCTCTAAGGTGCTCCTCGTTCTTTTTGCGGACACAGCCTAACACGGCTACCCCTCTGATAGAAGTTAATGGAGATATACGATTATGCGTTATATATAAAATATGTGTCAGAAAATAAGCGGCAAAAGAAACGTCTCGCTGCAACGGGAGAACGTTCTGCTCCTAAAACTATTGACTTGCTCTAATCTTTTTTTGTGGTAGAAATTTTCGGTGAGGATCTAGCAATGACAGCACGAAAAGTAAGACGTACTAAAGCTAAAACAGGAACATCCAGGGGTTAACACGGAAATCCCTCCCCCTCCCAACCCAAAATTTGTCTCCAGGTTTTATTCCCATTCTCCACCGTTCAATCTCAATATGCTTTTAGCTTCTTCATCTCACGCCCGACTTTTTATCTGGAAAGTAGCAATATTGATAATAAACACAATGTACCGTTAGCCGTAGGATTCTAGAGCCCGGTAAGCTAGGAGGTTGTAGTCTTATTTTACAAAGTAAAAGCCGCCAAGAATATTTTATATTAACAATTAAGGGTGAAACAGTGCAACAGTTCCATGCTTAGTTACATTTTACCACTAAATACCCATGTTAGGAAAAGTTTAATGGTTCTCTCCCAGAGAGAGAGAGAGTTTTCAACAGCCCCCCAAATTTGCACAAAGTTCTCAATAGTCTTGTCTTCAGTTACAAGAAAAAGGGTATTTTGCTCAATATTGTATTTAAAAAGTGACAATTCCCCCCTCCCCTTCCCCTATTTGCTGTCATGCCCTCTTATTCACATAACGTGATATTTCATCCTAAATAAATGGCTCCAGATCTTAGCATATTGCCAACCCAGTCCATTCCCCTGCAGCAGAAACTCATAAGTAACCCTCTATGCTTCTTGCGTGTATAAGCACACTATGCTCTGTATGCGGTCACCAATTCAAATATAGGTGGAGAACACTTACAGGATGAGTTATTGTTGTTATTATCGGATGCCCAATGTGTATCCAGATTCCCTGTCACTGTGGCTCTTTAATACGAAATGGCAGTTGAATAAACTAGCGTCTTAACTATACCGAACTAAAATAAAAATATATATTTGAATAATTGTTGGGGGAGGGTAAAAAAGATGGTGGTGGTGGGGATGGCCTTGATAAGTCCTGATCAAAGTAAGTTCAAAACATCAGCGAACTGGAAAAAATGTTAAATCGGAGGGTTACTAGAACGTTGTCCCAAGATTCATCTGTTTAGTCTAAAATAAAATCTATTTTTTCATATATTCCAATGCCAGAAGTCTACCCCCTGTATAACATAGGCCAGAGAACGTCCCCAAAATAATTCTCAGAGCACATAACAAGATCTTCTAAACATTTTGCACTCTTTTCACTTTCAATGCAGGTGTGTGTGTGTGTGTGTGTGTGAGAGAGAGAGAGAGAGAGAGAGAGAGAGAGAGAGAGAATATGTGAATGTAAGTATAAATATATACGTGTACGTTTTAAAAAAAATAGCTAGCTAGCTATCTGCATTCTTTTCTTGTCACTTCCAACGCCCCTGTGTACACACGCATACACACGCACTGGAAATGAAAAGAATGCAAAATGTTTAGAACATCTTTTTAAAATAATTTTTATTCTAAAATATCCAGATGAATTAAGGAACTAAATTCTAGCAACCCTCAGATTTAAATTTTTTTTTCAATTCACTGATGTTTTGATCTTAGTTTGAGCAGGACTTTTCAGAGCCGTCCCTCCCCGCATCTCCCGCCACCCCCAAGTATTCAGATATCTATGATTATTTTTATTTAACTCCTTGCTAACTAAGACGTTACGTTATTCACTTGCTATTTCCTACGGGGAAGAGCCACAATGACAGGGAATCTGGACTTTACAGATACACACTGGACACTCAAAAACAATAATAAAGTATCTTAAAAGTCTTCTTCACATATAGGTGAATTGGTGCGACGCATACAGGACGTAGTGTGCTTACATGCATAAGAAGCATGGAGGGTTACTTATGAGGTCCTATTGCCTTGTAACTGCAGAGGGATAGACTGGGTTGCTAAGATTTGGAACTTTTCTGGTTATTTAGTGTGAAATATCATGTTATGTAAGTCAGATGGCAGGATATCAACTGGGCCAGAGGGTGGGGGAAAGTGTCAATTTCTAATGCAATTTTGAGCCAAATAACTTTTGTTCTTATAAGGCAGACAGATTTGATGGAGAGAGAGAGAGAGAGAGCGAGCGAGAGAGAGATCTCCAATTGTTTGATCTGAAAATTCCCAGAAAATTTTTAAAACTCTTAGAATGAATATTTGTCTAGTGAAATTCTCTGTCTCTCTGTCTCCGTGTCTCTGTCTCTCTCCCTCTTACCCCCCGAATGGGTCAATATGAAAACGTCCAACCATTAAATTCAAATCTTCAAAATTCCTGCCCTTCATATCTGAAAAGGACATGGACAGGTCAGATAAAAAGGCAGTGTTACAAATATAATGACACTCATAACGTTTTTATTTTCCAATTGCATTTTAGTGACGTATCTTGTAAGAGTAGTCTAATTTATATTAATGAATATAATCTTCCTGCAAAATATCGCACAATTTGCTGTAGTTATATACCATTTCGATTTCTAATGTTTTTCCTTCTTCCTTTTCCCCTTTAAAAATCCAGAATAAAGCCAAATTCCGCACTTGTTTTCTTACAGCGTTAATATACAGCTGGGACTTTACAGTCTCGTGATAATTCAGCACTGCAGGAAAGAATTACCCTTCCACAATAATATTGCTTTTGTTAAACTCAGTTGACTTCTGTGGATTGCTGATGATGTACAACGGTTAACTAAGACTGACTTTCATATCTCAGGGACAAATTAAAAGTGCTTAATGTTGTCTTCGTCTGTTCACCACTCTGATTCACTCCATCAAATGTCCCAAGCAAAAGAGGGGGGAAAGTATTACTCAAAATGAGTAAAGCTATCAGACCCTGGCTCTAAGTGAAGGATATTATTATCAAAATCTGATCTAGATTCCTCTTTTCAAATCAAAATATAGTGGAATTGGGGATGGGATTTAACGTTCATTTCCTAAAGGAAGAGACATTTCCATGTAAAACAATTGATTCTAACATGAATAAAGATCTAGAAAGTATACGATGGAAACTTTATAGACCTCATGAACATGTGAGTGGGTGGGGGGAGGAAGAAAATTAGTTGATGGTGTGTTATTTGGTTAATATAACTAACATAACTCCTGTCCAATAAGTAAGTGGGGACACCTAAGTAGCTTAGACAAAACGCTACTTCCTGAGAAATATCCCTTGTAAAATGTCAACTGGAGAAGAGTGTTGTCAGGATCAGTAGCCTACATAGGTATATTTATCTTTTCTTGCTTAGTTAGTAAGAGATCAGGTGTTGGGGATCCTTTTGAGAAGATGGTTTTGTTATGCCACTGGCTTCAAATTCTAAATAAGAAATCTTTTCAGATCAACAGGTTTATTTAAAAGAAAACCTGCTTCTGGGTATTCGAAGTGCGTACATTCATAGCCTGCGAAGAATATTTGTATTTTCTTCTGATGTAATCACCCATCTAATTACTGTGTCCCAAAGAACTAACTTTCTTTCTTTCTTTCTTTCTTTCTTTCTTTCTTTCTTTCTTTCTTTCTTTCTTTCTTTCTTTCTTTCTTTCTTTCTTTCTTTCTTTCTTTCTTTCTTTCTTTCTTTCCCTGCAGCAGCCATCAAACTGAGCTCTGGTGATTTTGAATTACACTTGCTAATAGTTAGTACCAACATTATTATATAAAATATAGCTAATCGTCCCCATTAACGCACTAAAATCTTAACCGTGCAATCTACACATTGTAGTGGGCACAGCCGGTCTCACGTAGCAATATTAGTTACACGACCATTTAGTTTGTTGGGGAACATGCAGTAGGGCAAATAACCTTGACATTTGTTTTGGTGTCAACACAGAACTAAACCTAAATTAATCTCAAATGAAGTAATTAAAATACAGAGATTGTTTCTCCAGCAGGGCAAGTATAATCAGGATATTATGAATTTTTCTTGAGCTGCGGCCAAATAAACAGAAAAAAAAATTGTGAAGGGGGGGAGGAGAGAATCCAACACCCTAAATCTGTGAATAACTTCCTTTTACCTTTGCAAAAGACTGAAATCTAGCATAGACTCTTCTCTTCCAAGAAGTATATATTTTCCAGTAGTCAATTATTTGAAAAAAAAATCCTAGATAATTTTTTTTCAGGATGTCTCAGATTAAATCAGATTATATTCTATTAGATCCATTTTTGTAATGGAGCAGAGCGGCATAAAGTTAAACAAAATGTTGTAACTCAATACACAGAATTTTTAATGTACAAACATTCTACATTACCGCGGTGGAACTCCTATGGGGACATACCCTTTATAAGTATTAAATGTTGTTCAGGAAAAGGACTCTATTGAGAAGATCTAGCTCTGAAAAATATAAAACAAGAGAAAAACCTCACAAACGAACGTGGAAATGGAATTATGTATTAGTTGTATAATATAAAGATGACTGGATTTCCACTTAATTCAGTTTCAGAAAGGATTTTCTGCAGGAAAAGTTGTATAAGTAATTTATAGAGCAATTATCCCTATTTATCTGCCTGGAATATACCTGTTCTTTGTGGGATAGTGATTTATTTCTGCCTAGTGTAATCTTCTCCAATCTTAGAATATTAACATAAAAGTATATTAAAATAATTTTCTGTGCAGGATTAAAATAATACAAAAAGAAAGATCACCGAAGAAAGATTAAAATCACTGACTAATCCAAAAGCATGTTCAGAGATGCATTTACTAGACAAATAGCAGGGAATCAAGGCTGTGTCGAAAAGGCAGTATATGTACAGAGAATGAAATAACACGATCTTTTTCGGATTTACGTGTCCTTGTTTTGGGTAATGGGTAATACTGAAAATCTTAAAATTAGGGAGCAGTGAAACTACACTAGAAGAACCTCAGAGTGAGGAAATTGTCAAGGCCGCTGCCATTGAAATCATAACACTGGAATATATGCTGTTGTCTTTCCCCATTCCTTATTCAGGCAAATCTCTCATTGCCTGGCAATACAATGGGAGTTGGGACTGGGTAGGCAATGCAGCGATTAGTGACCCTGAACCAAAAGGTTTTTACGTCTGTAGGATCCAATTCCAAAGGATATTCTCAACGCAATTTTTGTTGAGCATTCCGAAATCCAAACGGAACTTTTGTGCCACCCGGGTCCAGATGAAACTGGCAAAAGCAGGAAACGTCAGGCAGAAACGGTGCCATACCTAGCAACGTTGGCTGCGCTCAGAACTTTAGTAGACAGCTTCTTATGGGGCAGTTTGTCCGGCACATTCCCTGCTCTTGCCAGTTTCATTTGCACAACGAGATCTCACAAAAAGGCCCTATTTGGATTGATGAATTAACTAATCAAGATAAAAATGTATTTCATTTCCATTCTTTTGTAAAGGTAAGGGGGGGCAGAGTGAGGCTGACAAATATGTGAGGGGGAAAGTTTATTGGCAAAGCTTCACATCCAGAGAATGATTAATTGTATTCTTATTCCATTAACAGCGGCATGAGAACCCCTTTTAAGTGCCAGCCTTTCACTGGAATTCCTAGTTATTTACTTCACATTGACAGGTTTTGTCATTTGCTAATATTCAGCCAAATTCTGTCCTGGGCTATTACGCATAGTAAAACAGCAAATAATTGACACTGGACCAGCTAAAGGTTTCATTATGACGCAGAACCTAAGGCTTAATACTGTTCCTCTGAACAGTTGACCTTATAACCTCAAAGGTTCATATAGACCATCCTGGATCCAAAGGCCTGGCCTAGCAGGCCGAAGGAAAAAGTAGCAAATTATGTTGCACAGCATTCTACCAACTCAGCAGCAAAAGCCTATGTGGTCGACAGATCCTCCTAGCGATTTATTTTTCTTTATTAATTAATATTATTTTTATTATTATTAATATTAATTATGATTATTATATACCCAGGAACTCCAATCATGGACCACGAGCCCATTGTGCTAGATAATGTACTAACACAGAACAGAAAGACCATCCTTACCCACAAAGATATCATGGTCTCAGTATGTACTACAGGAGGAAAAGGGCACCATATAGGTGATCCACAAAAGATTAGCGATTACTTAATTAATGTTTCATTGGGGGCTGGGATGGGATATGACGACTTGGAGGGTATCGGAGCAAAAGCAAAGTCCGAGGCGCTAGAAACAGCATATTAGATGCGCTGGTCATTTGCACATCAGGGGAATTTGGACACTTAGATAGAACCCTATAGGATCATGCACAATCCGGGCTTCTTTGCAGGCTCCATAATTTTCTACAAGATTTAAGCCGTTGGCTTTAAATCATAAGGGGGCAGATTTTCAGAAAAAGAGCTCCTCTCCCTTTTAGGTACCTACATGAAGCGGCTGGATTTTCCACCAGAGTACTCAACTGCCAACAGCTCCCATTGAGGAGAAAGAACAACTCCGCGCCTTCCTTTTCAGAACAATGGAGAATCCTCCTCATTGAGAACAACGAAGAATTCTCCCCACCCCTACTGAGAACAAGGAATATCTCACCTCTCCCCAGTTTTGAAAACAACCTTGAGTTCCACCTCCACAATCCCCCATTGAGAACAATGGAAAATTCGCCCCTTCCCCATCTTTGAAAATATTGTTGAGTTCTACTTCTTCCTGTCCCCATTAAGAACAATGGAGATTCCCTCCGCCCCCACCTTTGAAAACAATGGTGAGTTCAACCTCCCCCAACCCCGCTGAGAACAATGGAGATCCCCTTTCCCTCACATTTGAAAATAATTGTGTCCCGTTCCACCCCAACCCCATTGAGAAAATGGAGAATTCGCCCCTTCCCCACTTTTGATAACAACGATGAGTTCCACCCCTCCCCCACACCCGTATTGGGGGGAGGGGGAGAAAGGAGCAGTATCTGAAAATCTGGCCACTTCATTGATGCGACTAAATGAGATCTGGTCTCTTCATGAAAATCGGAGGTGCTAGTTCTACTCTTGGAGGTGTGAACCGAGGCGGTGCTGACTGGTCCGCAAATAGATAGGCTGAAAGGGGTATTACATGAACTGTCTCCATTTATCTCCATAGACTGTTTACTCTGAAGCCTAATGTGGCGATAGGAATGTGACACAGTTTAGCAGAAACATTCAGCTATCTGTAGTTGTGGATGGAACTTCATATTTTGGAATAGGTTAAGCAGGGTGCCAGCACTCCTCCCTCTCCTCCCCCCATCCATCCACTCACAAGCATTCAGTCGAACTATGGGAAATATATCACCTGTTCTTGTTGCCTTTAGAAATCAAATGGAATTTGCAGCCATAAGTGTATGGTATAGGCATACATAGATGCATAGGGGCAGAGAAGAGCTACCAGGATGATCAGGGGAGAGACCAACTCAGGTTTGTTTAGCCTAGCAAAAGGAAGGCTGAGAGGGGATCTGACTGCTCCCTTTAAATACTTCAGGAAGTAAACACCAAGAAGAGGGAAGATCTCTTGAAGCTAAATGACCATGTTGGCACCAGAGCTAATTGGGGATTAAACTGCCCAGGAATAAATTTAGGTTGGAAATGAGAAGAAGGTTTCTATTCTAACCCCCAGAAAAAGGAGATTCTGAAACAGCCCCGCAATAGGAGGAGTGGGGAAAACAACACAGCTAGGTTTAAGACAGCCTGATAAATTTATGAAGGGGCTTACATCCCCTGAATAGCTGGGGCCTGGATTTGATGACCCAAGAGCTCTTTTCCAATCTTGAGTTCTATGTGTCTATTCTCTGGTTCTCTGGTCCTGTTACTTGCATAAACAATGCTGTTGTGTGTGGAGTGGACCTTGTGTCCCATAGTAGCCTGTGAACTAACACCACTATGGGATTTTTCCCCCATCAACCCTGAAAAGATAAATTGCAACCTCCGTGGTCTGTTGTTTTGCTAAACTCTGCACCCTTTATTGCTCCCTTTTCATTTTCGCTGTGGAAAGGGAAATATATATGTCCCTTCCAGTTCCCAGTCCCCTCCCTCCTCCAAAATGCAGTTTCCTATACTTACACAGATGGAAGAGAGGGCATGGCCCAAATGAGGACTAGATCCTTGCATACAGTCATAGAAGCGATACTTGTGTCAAAGGTATATGCATTGATATCCATTGACATCCACTGATATCTATTGGATATCTATTAACAACAGTGGGAGTTTGGCAGGGATCATGAGCAGTTTATGACCCGTGGATTGTCTTCACCCGACGCATATATGGCCAGATTTTCAAAAGCATTCAATATCCTGCATCTTCTATTGAGAACAATGAAGAATTCCACCTCATCCCCCACTTCCTTCGAACAAAGGAGAATCCCCCAACTGAGAACAAAAGAGAACCCCTTCCATTGAGGAAAATGGCCCTCTCCTAATCCCCAATGGGATTTTGTCTCTTAAATGCCTAAATATTTTGAAAATTAGATTTAGGCTCCTAAATCAGGGATCCTGAGTATAGCAACGCCTAGGCAGTCTGCTGTTCCTTCCAAGCCTAGCTCCTTTATGATACCATGGATGGTTACGGCTTTATTTCATTACTTGATGGACTGATTTTACTATGATGGTCTTCACCAAAGAACCTCCAAGATTATAAAACCGATCAGTTTCCAGTTGAATCAATGCTCCTAACTCATTCAGGCACTTTCAGAATTGGCAACTGTAGTTTCTCTCTAGAAATTAGAAGTCACCTCCCCAACCTCTTGGAAGCTATTCCTGACAGGAGATTGTTGTGGTTGGGTCCCTTTGGCCTTAAGTGCCTTAGGACACAGGTGTTTGAGGAAGAAATTCCAGGCTGAACTCCTCAGAGAAAGGAGAGGAAAGGAGGAGAGGAAACTATAGCGAATTTCAGGGATAAAAAAAGCTTTGAACAATGGAATAAACAAGGACTTGACAAATAACTATCCAGATTCCCAGACAGACAAGATGAGTGAGGTAATATCTTAACCACCCATCCATCAAACTTTCTTTAGAACACTCCCACACCAGCATCAACTTGCTGGACATCACAATCAGCTTCAGCAATGGAATCCTACAGAGAACTATATACAGGAAACCCACGGATCATCCTACTTACCTTCACAGACTCAGCATCCATTCCAACCACACCAAGAAATCTGTTATCTACTTCCAGACCCGCCGATAACCATAGAATATGCTCCAAAGAGAAAGTCCAGGATACATACCTTAACATACTTAAAACTGCCTTTACCAAAGAAGTACACCCCACCAGAGAAGTAGATCTCATCAGGGAACAGGCTACCCAAATACCCAGAGAGAACCTGCTTCAATGCAGGGGGGGAAAAGCCCTCTGACCACCCATCCTTAGTTGTCAACTACCACCCCACACTGGGACTCAGACGGGGTATCATTAAACAATTACTACCCACACATGATGGGGACCACATCCTGAAAGAAATTTTCCATAACCCCCTCTTCTAGCCTTCAAACAACCTCCCAGCCTCATCAAACTCATCAATAGAAGCGAACTCCCCACAGACCAGAGCCCACAACTCAGAGTGGCACCAGACCCTGCCAGAACAACAGAGGCAAAACCTGCAGACATATCTTCACTGCTACGATGATCAGTAGCCCCACAACACACCTTTCCAGCTCCATGGATCCTACACATGCCTATCACAACATCTGGTGTATCTCATCCAGTGCAGTAAATGCCCCCAATAACAAGTATGTTATAACAATCACTGTGGCCTCGAATGAACTCACATAGAAAAAATATAAAAAACCAAAATGCCATATCACCCCGGGGTGACCACTTCCCCCAAAAACTCTATACTTGACCTCTCAGTCCTCATCCTCAAATAAAACCTGCACAACATTTTCAAAAGACAAACCTGGGAGCATCAATTCATAACTTTGCCGGACACTAAAAATCATGGTCTGAATAAAGGCATTGGATTTATGGCTTATCACAACAATCTGTAACTCACTAGCCTGCTCCCCTTTTTTTCGTCCTATGATTGGGGGAGTGTCAATGGGCCACTTCACCTTGAATGGTCCCTTAGGAGTTAACTACTTATGCCAAACAGCCTGTTCCACCTTATATATAGTTGTGACACTCTGAGGGTTTGTCTACACTTAAAATGCTACAGGGGCACACTAGCGCCTATAGGGCTTCAGTGTAGACACTACCTACATCTGCTGGAAGGGTTCTTCTGTCGTTTTAGATAATCCACCTGCCAGAGAGGCAGTAGCTAGGTTGAAGGAAGATTTTTTTCCTTTGACATAAATGTCTACATAGGTGTTTAGGTTGGTTTTACAGCACCACTCAGGTGTGTGGATTTTTCACACCCCTGACCAACCAAGTTAAATTGACCTAATTTTCTAGTAGAGACCAGGGCTGGGTGCCTTTCCCAGATATGAAGATCTCTGTGTAGCTGAAAAGCTGGTCTCCTTCACCAAAAGAAGTTGGTCCAGTAAAAGAACCCCACCCACCTTGTCTCTCTAATATCCTGGGACCAACAGGCAACAAGAACAGTGCAATCTCCAGATTCCTCTCTATTAACTCCATAAAGATAGCCACACAGGCTCCAGGCACCGCAACCTACTCTCGGAACAGGTCCACGTGCTTCAGAGAAATGTATGGGGCTATCTATGGTCTATTCTCTTGAGCCGTGTAGAGCCATGTGCTTTCTGCTACCACCACGCCAAAAGTCTGGGTCCTAAACTGCTTCTTGATCGCGGATACCACTCCTCTTTGAAGTGGATAGGAGCGGGGCAGCGAGCACAAGTGGCCTTTTCAATTTCTTGGCGCCTTTTTAATTTTTACTCACCCTGCGGCGCTCCGGGTCTTCCGCGGCACTTCGGCGGTGGGTCCTTCACTCACCCCATCAGTAAAAGCGCCGCCGGGTGAGGAGCAGTGCACCTGGACTGCGAGCCATATAGTCACATATAGCACTAAACCTGGTTATGGTGTTTGGAGCTTTTAATGAGCTGGTCGAATAGACAGTTCAGCGCAGTAGCTATTGGAAGAATGTGTCTGTGCCGCACCCAAATCGGCTTTGGCGTCCTATGGTCACGTCCTGCCATCTTTGCTCTTGATGTCAATGGTTGGTTCTTATCCGGATGGAGGGGGCGATGTGTTGCAGAATAATTGGACCAGGCTTCGTGAGTGGTTCCATGGGCTTTAATGGGATGGCTAAATCGACTACTTTAAACTGGGATTTTCAGATATATTTAAGGGAGTCAAGTATCAAAGGGGTAGCTGTGTTAGTCTGGATCTGTAAAAGCAGCAAAGAGTCCTGTGGCACCTTATAGACTAACAGACGTATTGGAGCATGAGCTTTCCTGGGTGAATACAGGCATCCGACGAAGTGGGTATTCACCCACGAAAGCTCATGCTCCAATACGTCTGTTAGTCTATAAGGTGCCACAGGACTCTTTGCTGATTTTAAGGGAGTCAGGCGCCTGAATCCCATTGGGAGCTGAGTGCCTAGCTCTTTTAAACTCCTTTAAAATCCCAGTAAATGCGTTGCTGGATCTGATCAGAGGGCTTAGCGGGACGGGACCAATCCCACAACGTCCATACTATTTACATAATGAGAATAATAATTAACTAAGAACCCAGAAAGGCAGAACAACGAGCACACCTGGGATCGTCACCCAGTAGCCGCTTTTCTGATGTCAACCGTGTCACACTTTCAGAGAAGAGAAAACATGTACGGACTGGAGCGCCTCGCTGTAGTGTAGAGTTCTGGGACGGTCATAGTGAAATGTCAGGCCAGTTATTTCACATCTGGGAGTGTAAATAGCTCTCAGGGGGTAACGAGGATGGTGATATTTTCGTGGGAATGAGATAATCACACATATATGCAAATTAGATAGAAAAATCCGGCCACTTCATTGAGAGAGAGAGAGAGAGAGGTGAGTTCAATCCTAGAAGGGGCCATTTGGGGATTGGTCCTGCTTTGAGCAGAGGGCTGGACTAGATGACCTCCTGAGGTCCCATCCAACCCTAATAATCTATGATTCTATGATATCTGAGGTGGCCAGATTTTAGAAAGTGCTAATTGGCTATTCTTATGTGGTAAAGAGGTTAGTGGGCCACTCTTTCACCTCTCTAATTATTTGTGTATTTTAATTAAGATCAAGGGTGTCAATGACATCCCTTTTAAGCTGCATCAAAATAAAATAAAATAAAATAAAATAAAATAAAATAAACAGCAACAGGAACAAGATAGGCAGGAAGTAGGTAGGGAGAGAGAGAGATGAAACTTGCATCTGGTGTAAAAGCTTTTCCAGACAAAGACAAATTCGAGGAAATACGCTATAAAGCTGGCCCCAAACCACGCGTTTGTAATTTAAAGGCTCACAGTGGCAAGCCCACGGCCCGGGACATGGCTCTGTGTTTAGCAGACACAGATCTTGCTGGGCTGCCTTCTCTGAAGAACTATGCAAGTGACCCATACTCATCGTGAAAAGATCAAAGCTGCTTTTTGGAACAGTGGGTCTCTTTCTTCTGCAAACCCAGTCTTCAGTCCACACCTGGGTTTACAGACACGAATTCAACCGCTTGTTCTTCATCGCACCCCGGACGAGGACCAGAGGAATTGACAGTAAAGGACTGGAGGATCGTGGCTGGCCGACAGGCCAAGGTAACAAGAGGACCAAGCGCAGCTCAGGGATAGGAGATACCTGGCACAATTTGGTGCGGAGTTATGCGGGCGTTTTTGCGCAGCTGAAAAAGTGAAAGGAGTCACGGTCCAATTCCGTGCGGAAAGCAGCTGCGGATTCCCCAAGTCACGGTAAACTGATTTGCCAGAGAATAGTTTAGGGCAGACGTGGGCAAACTACGGCCCGCGGGCCACATCCGGGCCGCTGGACCGTCCTACCCGGCCCCTGAGCTCCTGGCCGGGGAGCCTAGTCCCCGGCCCCTCCCCCGCTATCCTCTCTCCCCCGCAGCCAAGCCGCGGCGCGGGCAGCGCTCTGGCCCGCCGCTCCCGCTGGGCAGCGTGGGGAGCGCAGTTGGCTCTGGCCCGGTGTCGCAGCTGCGAGCTCCTGCTGCTGGTAAGGGGGCGAGGAGCGTGGGGGGGGGGGGATTGGGTAAGGGAGTGGGGAGTTCTGGAGGGCAGTCGGGGAGGAGGGGGCGGTTGGATGGGTCGGAGGTTCTGGGGGGCCATCAGGGAGTGGGGAACAGTGAGGGTTGGGAGTGGGAGTCCCGGGGGGTCTGTGAGGTGGCGGGGATGTGGATAGGGGTCGGGAGGGCAGTCAGGGGACAGGGAGCAAGCAGGGTTGGATAAGGGGGTGGGATCCCGGGGGAAGCTAGGGGTGGAGTCCCGGGAGGGGGTCGTCAGGGGAAGAGGAGCAGAGGGCGGTTGGATACGGGGTGGGAATCCCGGGGGGGATGTCAGGGGGCGGGGGTGTGGATTGTGGTCGGGGCAGTCAGGGGGCAGGGAGCAGAGGGGTTGGATAGAGGACAGGGGTCCCGGGAAGGGGCGATCAGGGGACAAGGAGGGGGGGTTGGATGGGTTGGGAGTTCTGAGGGGGGCAGTCAGGGGGCGGATAGGGGGCGGGGGCCAGGCTGTTTGGGGAGGCACAGCCTTCCCTACCCGGCCCTCCATACAGTTTGCCCACCCCTGGTTTAGGGGCTGTCTGGGTAGAGAGGTAACATCATGACATAACTGTTCTTTTGTTGACTGCTTTTGCTTATGGTAGCCACTTATTCGGACCGCTTTTTGGAAGTATTTCATAGAGGAGGCCTATGGTCTTTCAATCTTTCTTGTAGATTCCTCTTTGTTATCTCTGCTGTTATTTCGTACATACATTGTATTTTCTTTTCCTCAGTGCTCGCCCAGCTGCGTCTTCCAGAGGACAAGAAAATGGATACAGTGCCACCTCGCAGACAGGTAGATAGACAACATACTCTCACACAAATTCGAACACAATTCTACGGTCCAATTCTACAAGGTTTAAGACTCCGTTAATATTTTAATTGTCAAGTATGTTTTTAGCAAGCATTTCCGTTCAGATAGCTATTTGAGGCATGCATCATAAAACAAGAGTAATTGACTTGACATAGTTCTCTTAAAACATTTGAACCCGAATCCCCAAAATACGGAATTATGAAAATGGTCACGGAAGTAAAGTTTCAAATTGTCCTTTTAACAAGAATATTAAACTATTGCAAAAGACGTGCTATGTTTGAGCTGAGAAAGCATTGCATGGTAGAGGTATTATTTAAAAAATTACAATCCTATCTCTACATTCTTCTTTCCTTTCATCAGGAAACTTCGAAAAATTAATATTTATAAGGAATGTTGTGGTATTTTAGGAAAAAATACACTTTATAGTAACTTACTGTGGTCTTTGAGCCAAATGTTCTTGTGCAGTAAGATGTGATGCTACCAAAGATCTTTATTTATATGCAATGTGTGCATCTATCTGTGGGTTCCTACCCATCTATCTTGGTAGATAAGTATACATATTACAAGCAAAAATAATATCAAAATGTAGAATCTATCTTGTCATTTTAAACTGTTATTCCAGTGAAATATTCGATCCTATGACCACCGTTATAAGTCACTATAAAGTGTCTTGTCCCAAAATAGTAGAGTGATCGCTACATGTTTTGCTTCCTGGAAGTTTCCTAAATATTGCTGAAAGTCAAGACGTCATCATCAGTCATCATCATCATCACAACAACTACAACAAAGCAAGTGGATTAAGATATACCCTTGGAACTAAAAACAAACAAGAATAAAGACATACATCCTAATTTCTATGGCAACGCTCTCTCAATTATAGAAATAAAAACACAGACTTTTAATTGTATTTCTCGGCCAGTTTTGCATGTAAACTTAAAAAAAAAAAAAAAGAATAATCACGGACCTTAAGTAGGAGCAGAAGTAACCAATTAAATTAATAGAGAGCTCTGCTTTTAAAAAATCGCTGGACTCATATGAATTTAGTCATCGGCCTATTAATTAGTTGTTTGCGGTTTCGGTTAGTAAAATAAGTAAGTAAGTAACACTGGGGTTAGAGGGATTTTAAAATATCACCCTATAACAAAAGAGAGTGGTTACATTGTGTCAGATACGATTTAAATTAGATTTCTTCCTCTAGGAACATTAAAAGTGAATCCAAATATGCTGCCAATGATTGGAAATACGTGCCCTTAAATTAGTTTAAATCGTGTACACATTTCTACCCTATACAAATTATGTTTAAATATGTGACTCTTAAAGAGCAAACTGCTGATAGGAAAATAATTGCGATGAGTCTCCATCGAAAATACATCAACAAGTTTAGAATTTAAATAACTTATTTAGAAAAGTGAACTGGTGTTCTTCATGTGTCCATCTATCCCACACCAGAACAGTTAATTCCTTTCATTTTAACTTCCCCCATTCAGAGCGCATTGGCGGTTTGCAGAGACACTGGCCGGATTAGTCTTGGTTTGAAGGTAACTCAATATAAGCCCTTTGATGGCAAAGTTACATGTTTCCTGCGGCTGTCTTGTCTGTGGGGAAAGAACCAAGAAGCAAAGAGTTAAAACTTTGGACCACGTAAAATGGAAATCATGACACCGATTCAGAGAAGTGCAAATGAAAAATCCAAATTCTAAGTATTTCATCATTCCATAATCGCTCCTCGATCAACTGAAAAGTAGATTTCTGAGAGATCTTGCACATATCTTTCGTATTAACCTAAACCTAAACATACCCATACAAATTTAATTCCAAAATAATCTAATTTTCGTGTTAGTGTCTTGTCCTATGTATGTGTGTATATATATCCATAGCTCTATGTATCCATAGCTCTATCTATCTATCCATCTAGTAACCTCGTCTTTATGTAGTCGTCACACACAGTAAATTCATTTAAAAATAATCTGACTTTCTTACTAGTGTTTTGTCATAAGTATGTATTTCAATGCATTTATGTCCATATAGATATCTGTCCATCAAGCTGTCTAATGTTTAAGTACTTGGCATACATACGCACAAACAGAGAAATCCACTCTAAAATGATCTAACTTGCATGTTAGTTTCTTCATTCACACACACACACACACACACACACACACAGAGAGAGAGAGAGAGAGAGAGAGAGAAGACAACAAACTAGTTAGTTTATTTTAGAATGGATTTATGAGTGCAGATTATATAAACATTACATCGCTAGATGGATACCTAGCTATACATATGGATATATATCTATATAGGAATACATCTATATACATAATCCCTATATAGATATTTGCTATCTAATGTGCATGTACTCTCTCTATATATAATCTGCACTCCCACTCACAAATCCATTCTAAAATAAACTAACTAGTTTCTTGTCATATTTATGTTTCTTCACACATACATAGTTATCTATTCGTCTAGTTAGCCAATCTTTATCTACCCTGCGTACACACCTTCACATTTTCAGACAAGAAAGCAAATGTAGGGATCAGTTAGAAATGTAAAGATCATGGAATAAACTATAAAGTTAAAAAGAAAAGAGAAACCTCCTGCAAGGACTTTTTAGACTCCATGAACTTTACCTTTAAAAAGAACAGGAGTACTTGTGGCACCTTAGAGACTAACAAATTTATTAAAGCATAAGCTTTCGTGGGCTACAACCCACTTCTTCGGATGCATATAGAGTGAAACATATATTGAGGAGATATACATACACACATACAGAGAGCATGAAGTTTTCCCTCTTAGCTGTTGCAGTTTCTCTTGCATAGGTGCTGGAAGTAAGGATGCTGGGGGGTGCGGCACCACCCCCTGGCTGGAAGTGGTTTCCATCATATGCAGAGTTAACAGTTCGGTTCAATGCCTCTCAGCACCCCCACTATACATATTATTCCAGCCCCGCATCTCTCTTGTCTTTGGACCCGGTCCTGCATTCTTTCCACACCCCACACTCCCATTAAATTCAGTGGGCTGAAACCCTGGGTCCTTATTCAGGCGAATTTTCTTGGAAAACAATGATCCAATGGGAATTTTTGAATGGAGAGAGAGAGCGCGCAGAATTCTCCATTTTTTAAGACTTAATTTCAGGATTTGTCATCAACTGGCCTCTTTTTCTTTTGGAATATGAAAAATATTTGTAACCACATTCATAACAGGATGAAACTACCTTGCAAAGAAAGTGGATGTGAATGGAAATTTTTTGGCAACTGGGTTTTGGAAAAGTAAGGGCTAAAATTAGCTAAATCATTCCCATATTTACTGATATCAGTAGTTCACACGTTATTAATGTAAAACTTGAAAAGAAGCTTTAGCTGTTTGTGTGTTCATGTGCGCTCACATGTATATCTGTGTGAACTAATATAGATGGTCATTTATACTTTATAATCTATATTTGCTTGAATATTTATTTATAGACATGCGCTTATTGATGCAAACCATGATTGCTCTGCCGCTGCTTTGTTTGTTCTTCGAATTTCTTTGTATGAGTTCATCACTTTTGTTTCAAATAAAAAGGCAACCCCTGTGCCAGACTTTTTCATGTTCCCAATGACGAATGGGGACGCCATTTCTCATTCTAATCCGAGAGGCATTGGATTCATTAGACACTAGTTCGCTTGTTTCAAACACACTCTTCAGAAGCATTTTGCACATGATTAAAACGGAACGTTTGCTACAGCTGTCGTGGGGAGAGAGATTCCAAGGTTTTGAGGGATTTTTTTTTAAAGATATCCTTTACTTTTTACATTAGTAAATGGCTCGCGTGTGAGCCGGTGACTGGGATGGCAAAACATTTGAGAGTCTGGGGAGCTGCGAAGTTAATTCCGGATTTGCATAGGAGCATAATAAGAAACAGGGGGCCTGGGAGAAGCAGAGGGCTGGGATTTTCAAAGGCCCCCTAGGTATGAACTGGTTTTGTTCTTGGCATCTCCTGGATGTACTCAGCCCGCTGTGGCACAGCTCCCGGGCTAGCGCAGGGGAACTGCTCCCCAGTGCCAAAGAAGATCCAGGACTGGGTGAGCAGTCCATCCTGCGGCTCTCTGGGTAACAAGGACTGAGAAGAGCTGAGCAACTGAGAAGGACTCAACCCATGGGCAAGGGCGGAATTCTCACGTTTGACTGCCCGGGTCTATTTAGGAACAGCGGCAGAATTGTCCTCTCTCGCCTTGCTGGGATAGAAGGGAACTGGAGCCTAAAGGCCGAAAACCTGTACATAGGAGAAACCACGCTAGAGAGGGCTATGGTGATCAGTGTGAGTAGGGAAGGAAGGTATGGACCAGTGAGGATGAGTCTAAAACAAAGCAAGTCACACACATAAACACCATCAGGAGAACACACTTCAAAACGGAGGCTTAAAATGTGTCCCTTAGTCCAGGCTGGGTACTCAGCACCCCTGAAAAACCGAAAATCAGAACACCCGGAAAGGAGGCACCCAAAATGCACAGGCGCTTTCCAAATCTTAGACCTAGCGCCACATAAGAGAGACATTCACTCCCCCATTAAGCATGCGGCAGTGTCGCTCACCTCGCAAAGCAGTTAAGACGGGGGTTAAAATATTAAGCCCCACAGAAGAAAATCTTGCGGTGTTATGAAGTTGCTTGCTCCCCCCACCCCGAGCAGAACTTTAGGAGCGGGAGCTTCTCTGAAACACATCAAATCTTGAAACTGACCAACATGTTCCGCTTGGAAATGGACAGTCAGAGGTTTCACCAGCCTCGGACCTTCACGTCTACTTTCCTCAGTCGAATTTATTTAAAGATGTCCACGGAAATCACATGCTCACATACCTAGATTTTATATGATCGGTTTTTGCTCTCTTGAGCGTCAGGGTGAATGCCAGACATAACAGAAGACAACAACTCTGAAGTGAAACCACTACACAACCTGACACCACACAACATCACCGGACATGGCGTTAGTGAGATACAGGCAGCACTGCGACCGACATGTATCCAACATGACACCGCAGATCGGGCTGAAATACGGAGTGGCAGATGGAAATAAATCCTGTGCGTTATAGACAACCCTGTCTTGTAGAGAATAGGTAATAGACTATTGATCGTAGCTCCTTATGTCTGATGGGAAATACGAACATTGTGTCCTTGTTATGAGTTTTCTATTGTAGTTTGTTTCTACCTGAGCAATTTTAATCAAAAGGCACTTTCCTTCTCCTGGTGCCTCCCTCGCTCCCGAAAGCTTGCCCCTTTTCTAGTGATTCTTTGACCTGTCTAAAAAGCTGGAGGAAGGAAAGACAATGGGAAACTACAGTAGGTGGGCTGCAGAAATGCTTGTGAGGTCAGACGGATAGGTAAGATGGTGGGTCCATGGATAGGTCTCTAGTCTGGGGCTTGAGCAAGAGACCTGGGTTTTGTTCCCAGCTGGGGCACAGGGTTTTTGCACGACTCTTGGAAGCAAATGACACAGTCTCTCTCTGTACAACTTGGATAATCGCGCCTCCTTACCTCACAGGGGATGGAATGAGGCGCTCCTATATTAACGGGGGACCCTATAAGTACCTGACATAGACTGAGCTATTCTCTAGAATACATATACAGCTGGGTGGAGTCAGAATAGAACTTTTAGCACCTCTGGTTGGGATTTACAAACGAATCCAAGGGAAGTAGGTGCCCGTTATGCTACTTTCAAAAATCAGATTTTTGTTAAAAGAAAGATCACGTGATTATTAGCCACTGTCCATCTAGCCCAGTATGGCCGTTCTTATCTATCTATCTATCTATCTATCTATCTATCTATCTATCTATCTATCTATCTAGTCATTAATAAAATATATGGACCTAAAGCTTCAGACACACACTGCCACGTGACAACTGGATGGTTGAATAAAAATACTCAAATACCTCGACATAGTGCGGAACGGCATGTGTGTGTTTGTGTGTGTGCGTGTGTGTTTCTGTATGTCAGTGGTCGGCAACCTTTCAGAAGTGGTGTGCCGAGTCTTCATTTATTCACTCTGATTTAAGGTGTCCTGTGCCAGTCATGCATTTTAATGTTTTTAGAAGGTCTCTTTCTATAAGTCTATAATATATAACTAAACTATTGTTCTATGTAAAGTAAATAAGGGTTTTAAAATGTTTAAGAAACTTCATCTAAAATTAAATTAAAATGCAGAGCCCCCCGGACCGGTGGCCAGGACCCGGGCAGTGTGAGTGCCACTGAAAATCAACTCACGTGCTGCCTTCCGCACGCGTGCCATAGGTTGCCTGCTCCTGCTGTATGTGTTGCATAAAGGATTGTATATTGTACATTGTATATCAGCAGCCATAAACACTGGAATGAAACCTTGCAGCTTCACTTAACCAATCCTTGGTATTAATTGAAGCCCATGTCAAAGCTCAGACTGTCTTCAGTGGGGGCCAAGATCATCCAGTCTGAGCAACAAAAGACCAAAAGAAGACTAAAGACTGGGTTGCAAAAGAGTTGTTTTTGCCAGCCCTTCACTTTCAGTAGAAGCTCAGGTTGTCTATATTCATTACTACTACCACTACCACTACTCCTACTACTATATAAGCACTTCACTCACATAGCTTTTTTCATCCAAACAAAATCTTTTCCCCAACCAGCTCTACCACGAACGCTAATGAAGCTGCTTCTGTGAGTAAGACACCCTTGGAGGAGTAAGGGATGTGAATATAAGCCCTAACTGAATAATCTCAAAAAATTATTCAGGTTGCTACATCTGATTGCCAAATTCTCCCATCAGGCCACAAACTGTGTAGATCCCTCTTTACCAGAGTAAGCATTGGCTGATGATGCAATACCAATAAGAATTGCCTAATGCGAGCATAATTTGATAGCAAAAGACAGTTTCCATTCTTTATTAAGCATTATCACATTTTGCCCATTTGAAAAAAAAAAAGATGTTCCCCAAATTTCCCTTTCCCCGTTTTGATAAGCAAACAATAATAAATTAAACAATGACTCAGGCCCTCATCATGGAAAATTTGCAAGGTTAATTATCTAGCTTTCCAGCCCCAACTGACAGAGGCCTAGCACAACCTGAGGTCCCTTCCAACCCTGATATTCTATGATTCTATGAACCTGGTCCTGGTCCATGACAGGGGCTAGGTTACTAACTATTACTAACAGGAAGTTATTGGGAGACTTTCCAGTGAACTACAGAGTTGGCTCAGACCCTCGTTGGTTTCAGTGGGGAGGTAGGCTGGGACAACGTGGCCCTATATTTTCTCCAATACTTCTGCATTCGTGCGGAAGGAGAGTCCCACCCACCACGGCACCACAGATAAGACGAACTCTAGCCTGGTGGCTACCCGGGGGGAGTTTATAGCCGGGACAGATACCCAGAGAGATTGCTAACTCGCCTGTCCGGAGCCCCGCTGAGAACCGGCTTGTCCTTGGGCCGCAGACTCCTGTTTGCAGGATCTAGGGTCAGTTGACGTGGTTTAGGTGAGCAATTTCACCTTGCCTGGGTCGAATCTTCCTTGCCTTTCCCTGTAGCTTCCTCAACACAGATTCTGTCACCCCACGCGCTTAAAAGAGGAAACATACACACAGTAGCGCCCCCCAATTGATGCTTATGTGTGTGGAATTTGTCTTTGTGCTTTTGTTTAGAAACTAGGGGAATTGGACACCCTCTGATCCTCCACCACTCAGGTCATTGGGAGCTTTGCAATTCTTTGCAATTGAGTTCCATGAGGGCGGGCGGGATCTATCTATCTATCTATATCAGAGGGGTAGCCGTGTTAGTCTGAATCTGTAAAAAGCAACATAGGGTCCTGTGGCACCTTTGAGACTAACAGAAGTATTGGGAGCATAAGCTTTCGTGGGTAAGAACCTCACTTCTTCAGATGCATCTGAAGAAGTGAGGTTCTTACCCACGAAAGCTTATGCTCCCAATACTTCTGTTAGTCTCAAAGATGCCACAGGACCCTATGTTGCTTTTATCTATCTATAGATCTTTATTTAGTTAATTAGCTCTTGTGTTTCCCCGAGGTCTAACTTCCAGAGTAGCTCATGCCAACAGGACCTTATCTCGTAATTGCTGCAGGAGAATGAATTGACATTGGTTTCCCCTTGCCGAATGAGACTTCACGTGGATATGACAAATAATTTCAAGAAGAAAGAAAGAAAGAAAGAAAGAAAGAAAGAAAGAAAGAAAGAAAGAAAGAAAGAAAGAAAGAAAGAAAGAAAGAAAGAAAAAAAGAAAGAAAGAAAGAAAGAAAGAAAGAAAGAAAGAAAGAAAGAAAGAAAGAAAGATCACAATTTCTAAAATAAAGTAGCTTCTTGTGGCTTTTTACCCTGAAAAGAGGTTATGTGATATTGGGGGGGAGAGGGAGGCAGAGGGAATGCCGACAAAGGAAAATGATATAACTAAATAATAATTTTTAAAAACAAACCAACAAGAGAACCGCATGGAAGGCGAACGCTTAAGCTTAGTTATTTGTGGAGCACCCACTTTTCACCCCCTGCACTGCACACAAAGTACCCGCAAAAAAAATTAATTTCCACCGGCGTGGCAAAAGAATGCGCCACAATGGCTTTGCGGACTCTGGAAAGCTATTCCACTGAGCAGCAAAGCTGGACGATCCTTATTTGGTTGTTTACCAAAGTTAATCTTATCCGAATAAACTATCCCTTGCCCGTGATTCCCATGCCACTTTTGGTTGCTGTCCCAAAGAAAATGTGTTAAGGTGAAGTGTACAGAAACGATGATATAAAACAGGAGAATTTGGGTTCCAAATGTAGAAACAGAAGAACCAGGGTTAACAGATACATGTATCATACAGAGAAATGAGTGTAAGTGCCATCGTTCACATAATATCAGTGTCTGGAAATTCCTCTATGAAGGACCAGTTGTCTTTCTTCTTCTTCTTCGTCTTCTTCATCATCCTCTTCTTCTTGTAGCATCCAGAAGCCCTACTCCCAACCCCATTGTGCTAGTTGCTATCCAAACATAAAAAAGTTTTCATGCTTAGCTTGCACGTATAAGTCAATGGTGTATAGATTCTGTACATTTCTCTTCTCTTTCAGCTGGTCTTTTTCAGGTCAATGGTCGGCTGAGTTGATCAGTTAGAAACAAGTCCTGACCTTATAGGGTCAATAGACTGGGCGTTCGCTGAATTACGTGAAAGTGCTCAGCCTTCGGTCTTTTGCCAACGCAAAAACTCTTATGGACTTTCATAGGGATGTTGGCTGCGTAGGAAGAACTGCAGGACCAGCATCCTGGGAAATTATTTCCTTGTAGATTTCACCAGGGAAGGGGAAGGCATGGGTTTGAGGAGCACATCCGGGGTTAGGAGACGTGGTCAATGATTCTTCAAGCGAGTTCCAAACCCATATCGTATGGCTATTCTACGCCCAAGCGCAAACTCCGCGAAACACAAGGAACTCTCGAAACATATCCAGAAGCACTGGCAATATTTGCTTCATCAAAGATCCAAGCAAGATTTTGCCCCTTTAAGGATCGTGCGGTCAGTCTAAAATACCTTTAATGCCTTTTATATTTCCTTGTTATTTTATGTCTCCCCGCGCGCAAAGAATTTTTGTTTAAACTAGTGGTTTCGTTGGTGGCTTTTATTTGATTTTATTTCTTATTTTGTCCTCTAATTAATTTTAAGTGTCTTTTTTATCCCTTCGCCTGCTGAGAAATAGTTTTCTTTTTGCTCTGTACTTTTCTTTTCCTTCTATATGGAGCGGTGGCTCAATAAATAATTTTAATGAGGTCGGTTTAATTGCTTTTGGATGCGCATGCAGTTGAAATGTTGGATACATTATTTCTGGGTGGGAAGGTTCCACTTTACTTGTTGTGGCTCTTTCTTTCCAGGCTGCCAAAACTGACTCCAGAAGCCATGTTTCTTTGAAAAGCGTAGCTCATTTAATAGTCTCCCCCCCACCCCATTGCTTTTTCCCTTTGCAATTATAGGTGGCTAGCCGGTGAATTCATTCTGTTTTAAAGTCTCTTCTCCTCCACTCCCAGCTCTTTATGAAGAATCCCCCGCCACCTTTAAGTGTTTCTCAACATAATTTCTTGCCTCCTAAATTTAAGTTAGGCAGAAACTCAACAAAATAAACACGCCAGCCGGGAAAATAACAGCTCTGGGCCCGATGTGAAGCGCTCTTCTTTTTACCACAAAGCAAGGTATTAGCAGGCCAGAGCGCGGCCTGGGTGTCTAAGCAAAGTTCCCCCTTCCCCTAGTTTTGCTTACAAATTGATGGGGCCCATAATTATTCATCAAGCGTCATGGCCTGGTCGGTGAGCAGTTTTGCAAAAGGAGCGAGTGGCTTTTGCAGATTTGCCACCGGGTGCTAATGGCGGGATGGAAAAGGAGCCTGTTGCAATGTGCTGCTAGTGTTGGGGTTGGATAAGAAAGAGAAATTACAGTGGAGTCCATAGACAAACAGTCTCCATTCATTACCCCTGCCCTCCATATCTCGCCTAGCCGCAGTGTTCTTTCGAACAGAGAGTGATAAGGCCCTCAACCCAGCTTCTACTCACAGTTACTCCCCTGTCATTCCGGAGTCACTCCTTTGGCCTCAATGCGGAGTCACTCCGAAATGAGACCAGCGCGAGTGAGCCCACGACCAAATCAAAGTACCTTGGCTGGGAGACGTGAAAAACTGACCCATAAGGTCTCACCCTGCTCGTTTTATTCGTGCTCTCAGCATTCGGCCAATCGGAATAGGCTCCTGATGTCACAGTATGGCTGTATAAAAGGGGGTGGAACAAGGGGACCCCCCTCACCTATTCCCGTGCGAGGGCGTGTCCACACCCCGAGGCCTGCATCATACACAGGGGAGCCAAGGGGGACAGGGCAAGGCGACTGGGAAGGCGAAGTTTCAATGCACAGCTTACCGTAATTGGGCAATTCAGTGTCGGACCTTTTCTCTTTACACGGAGGGGGAGGCGGAATAAAGCGCCACAGAACCGGAGTCATAACTTTTAGGGCCAGAAAGGAAGACTATTGGGAATCAAGTCTGACCACAAGCCAGGAAGGGAGAAACCCAGCCAAGCGTTCTTTTTCCAAACCAAGACAGTCGGAAGAAGCGATAGGCTCCCAGTTATCTATGGAAAGAAAAGGGAAGCAGGGGGCCAATCCCAGTGGGCCGGCTTTGGCCAGTCAGCAGCTCCGAGGTGACAGCCAGAGAGAGCTACAAATAGCAAGGAGGCAGCTTCTGAGCCCCCTGATACTTGACACCCTGGCACCGACTCTCTTGCCTGACTCTGCCTGGCCACGACCCTCGCTTTCTCTTTCACAGAAACAAGCTGCTCGCTCTTCCACGCCAGTTCCCTCGCTGGGACACTTTCCTGTTTTGATTGAGTTCTCCGCTCTGCTTGGCAAGCCGCCTCTGCTCAGGGGGAGCCAGGCGGGTGGAAGGGTACAGGGGCTTGGGAATAGCCAAATAGGGATTTCCAAAATCCAGAGCTGGGGAGAGTCCGAGGTGAGGAGAATCTAGGTCCTGCCCATTGCTCCTCAGTAGACATGTCCTCTAAGGACCTGCCAACCACGAAGACCGCTTGCGTGGCACTAAATAACTAAACAATCCCCTTAAATACAATTTATTTCATCGTGTAAAATGTAACCTAATACTCAATCTAAGACGTCATACAAACCATTGTAGGGACAGGCAGATCCAAACTATTCCACTGAAATCAAAAGGTTTGGGTCCACCCATACTATTTACTACTTCGATTTCCTGCCCCCATGCGCCTTTACTTGCCTTGTGTAGGGATTGTCTCTTATCTTGATTGGTCTCGGTTAGGGCCTCACTGTACAAACACATGCCATTGTAGGTGAATAGCTTCTCACCTAAGACATGGCTGTGATCTTCTTCTTCTTCTTCTTCTTCTTCTTCTTCTTCTTGTTACCGTAGCACATACGACCCCAGTAGGCGCTGTACATTATTTATTAGATGTATTACAGTAATGTCTAGGAGCCCCAGTGATGGGCTCGGACCCCATTCTGCTGAGTGCAGGACAAACAAACCTAGAACAAAAGGATGATCCCTCCTGGTCCCCAAGAGTTCTACAGTCTAAGTAAGTCAATCTAACTTGTGTCTTCGGAATACAGTGTGATGGGGGCAGCACGAGGTGTGTTACATAAACCTCGGTGTTCATGAGAACAACCCACGTGATAAAAAACAGGGCAGAGGAGTGAAGAATTATGCTTTACACAACGTGGGTTTCCAAAGGTCCCCACTGGAGAGCAAAAAGGCCGTTTTAAACATTTGCAAGACAAGAGGTGGGCGACTAGTGTCTTTGCAGCTGTGTCAGCAAGCGATTAACAAAAAGTAGCACCTGCCACACACACATAGTACCTCCTTTGCCTTTGAGTGGCAAAGCCGGAGCAACTCACCTACCCAATGTTTCCCTCAGAGTGTTATAGAAATATGTGTTTCCCAATCAGCTGGTGGATTTCCCCAGGACTCTACAGCTTTCTGAATGCTCCCCACCAAATCCGTTTTTCTGGGACTTTTTTTTTTCATTTGTTTTCTTTATTTAAAGAACAAAATCTTTACAAATAAGTCGAGAGAAAAATGGGAGCAAAAGCCCAGGGACCTAAAAACTGGGGCTGGGGTTTTCAAATGAATCTGAGGGAGTCAGAACGCAAGGGTAATATTTCCAAAAGACCCTCAATTTAGGACCTTAAGGCTCATTTTCAAAGGTGACTTAGGAGCCTAAGTCATTAAGAAAGTCTTAGGTTCCTGAATCAGTTAGACACTGAAAATTCACTCCTAATACTATTCAGCTTGGATAGAAATGGAGCATCTGTTTCCCCTGGGTTCCTTTGAAAATATCAGCTCTATTTTTAATTTTCTTCAAGATCCCTTGCCCTTCGCCAGTGGGAGTGGGGAAGGGGGGGAAGGAATGTACCTCCTTGCTCATATCTGATTTCTGTATAAGACAGTGCAGCCAACCACCTCCCACCATCTCTTTTCCTCCTACCCCCCAATGTTAAAAGTCCCCCAGATCTTCATATCATGGAATATGAACCAGGAATTTCTCAACTTCTTCACTTAACTGGTAAATTCTCCTTCCCTCCCAAGGCCCAGCTCCAGCATCTCAGAACATAAGGACTTTCCACCCTGGCAAATCTTTGCAAACAGACCGATTTGAATAATGACGCCCTTTGCCTCCAGCAAGTTTTCTCAGTCCTTATTCCACCTTTCTCAAGCCTACAATTTTATCTGCCCAGCTAAGCGCTTTTGCTCCCATCAAAGCAACACCTCTCCCCAACCATAGGCGCCCATGCAGTCCCTGCCTCTTTTTGGGACCGCACAATCGCTTCCATGCGGAAGTATGACCTCATAGGTAAGCTAATGATTTCCCCCCTCAGGGACAGGCCATAGGAAAAACTCAGACTAAAGGCTAGTCAAGTTCCACATTGCAACACAAATATTTGCAGCCAAGGCAGGACACAAATAGCTGGCCAGGCCATTTGTTTAGTATTATTAAAACTTGTTATCTGTATTACCAGAGCACCTACGAGCTCTAGTCACGGGCCAGGACCCCTGTACAAATACAGAGGACTAGATATTGGCTTCAGATGGATCCCAGATCAGAATCTTCCCCATGTCTAGAGCTGTTTGGATTTAGGGTTCAGGTAACACTGAGTAGCTAAAATTTGCCCTGATAGCCTCTTGTTTATAATGGATCCCCTTATGATATTTCAGAACCCTCAAAAGGAACTAATTCCACCTGAGAAGTTGATTTTCATAGAATATCAGGGTTGGAAGGGACCTCAGGAGGTCATCTAGTCCAACCCCCTGCTCAAAGCAGGGCTGATCCCCAGACAGATTTTTGCCCCAAATCCCTAAATGGCCCCCTCAAGGACTGAACTCACAACAGTGGACTTAGCAGGCCAATGCTCAAACCACTGAGCTATCCCTCCCATCCATGATTTTTTTTGTTGCCTGTATATTTTTCCTTATTAACATAACAATACCTGTCTTGGAAATTTAGGCTGGGCATTTCCAAGAAACCCTAAGAGAATTAGATTCCCCCAAACTCCAGCCTTCCTATCCCAATCTAGCCAAGGGAGAGAAATTAATGGAGATCCAGTTAAGGGACAGAAAAAAGTCTAGGTTGGCTCTTTAACGCAATGCACTTATTCTTGGATAACTTGTTTCCCTCTAGCATTTACACACTGGCCCAGTTCCAGGCTTGGGTTGATTCATCCCGGCCAAGCCTAAAACACAGACTCTATCCAGACAGGCCGACTAATGAGGCAAACTGTTGAAGTCTTTTGAGAACAGCTGAGCTCATGAGATACCCACTGTCTTGAAGGGTGGAAAACTGGTGAGAATTAGGTGATGCCAACGAATATGCTACACCTCTTTACCAGATGTTCCATGATCTTGGGTTTACTGATGGGACATAGGATGTTTTCAACCAGCCTGGTTTATTACACTCTCCTGTAGCTAATCTGTTCATTTGCTTGGAGTTACGTACCTGGGAGGGATGTGGGGGAGGGAAAGAGTTTGTGTGGGTTTAAGCAAAGTTCTTGGATTTACATAACCGAGCTGTCTTCAAAGGGATCATTATGTCATGTTTTTAATTAAACATGTTTGGTTCTTTTACAAATATTACAGTATGCAATAAATCTGTTTTATTACTGCAAGTGAATGAAAGACACATTGACTTTGCAAATGTTGGGTCGAGGTACAAAGCATCTAGAATCAAATATGATCCGTAAAAAGTTACAGATGCCAGGAAGCAGGGGGTAAGAGGGTGAGGAGGAAAATCGACTTTCAACTATGTGTCAGATTAGATCAGTTACGTCTGTTCGGTTTCAGTCCATTTCATGGTTTCGTTTTAAAAGGCCCATCTTGACATCTTGCTTCCAAGTCCTTTTGGTGAGTTTTTAGATCTGGAATTCTCTTGTCACCCCATAGCACAGGTAGGCTAAGAAAATAATTGTTTTAAAAATAAAGGGCGTGGCTACAAGCAGGATTGAAAGTGGTCATTAGACTGAAAATCTAAACTCCCTTTTACTCCAAAAATCTAAACATTACATAATATCTCTCTCTCTCTCTCTCTCTCTCTCCTCTCTCACACACACACACAGGGAGAGAGAGGAAGAGAAACACACACACACATGTTTGATCCATGGCCATCATCTTGCATTCATTTGCTACAATATAAATTAATTATTCAGCCTGACACACATTATGACCAAATTAAGCACAACAAACAATAAAACGCACACAGACAGCGGCTCATTTTCTGTGTTCTCATAAAATGTCTAATGCTCACACATCAATTGGGAGCGCTGGTTCGCACAGCAGAACAAACAACAGGGAAACTTTAAACTTTCATCAGGGCATATATTTCACCTCAATAACACTTTTTTATGTGCTTGCACTTGAATACATTTTATTACTAGAGACTCAAATTAAAATTAAATTCAAATTCAAAATTCAAATAAAAAAGAATCCCTCTTGGGCCACATTTTTAGGTGGTGTAACATGGCACAGCTCCTTTGGAGTTGATGGAGCTGAGCTAATTGAAACCAAGGGGATCTAGCCCAGGGTTTATTATTTAGCAATATTTCCTAAGAACAAACACTTAGGGGGAAGTTTTTTGGGGGAAGTGGCACTTCATTTTCTGTAATAAAATTAAAAATAAAGGATGTTTCCCCTCTTTTTTTCCCCTTCTAGAAGTGAGATGAAGATGAGGGAAAAAATTCTTGAGATTTTCAAATGTGCCTAGGGATTTAGGTACTCAATTTTCATTGAAAGTCAATTCCCATTGAGTTGGAATCCCCAGTCAACTGAATTCCAGCTGGAATAGGCCCCAAAACTCATTTGAAATTATCACCTAAATTCAATGGATTTCGAACTTTCTTTTGCTCCTTTGAAAATTTCAGTCTTAAATTAGCTCCTTCTGAATAACAACCCTTGATGTTGTGGCGTGAAACTTTACTCAGGGCTCTGGCACTCATTCTAATACCATGAATCACAGTGACTGGTGGGTATTCACAGTAGTTCCACTGTAATAGAGTTTGAACAATGCTTATAAGAACAGTTTCCTTTGACCTTAGGATAATCTGGGTTTGACTTTATGGACTTTATGATTGTTTGTAAGAATTGTCCCTTTAAAGTCCCTCTGTCCAGTAGACTAAAAAAAACATGACAGACAGACAGACAATACACCAAACCTTGAGGAAAAAAATAGTAATGACTGACTATTAAATCCTGATGCTGGAAGTGAGGTGCTTAGCAGATCTGAATTAAGTTTCTAGAGGATTCAGATTTGAGGGTTTAAAGGGCCCAAATCCTGCATGTTTTTTCCAATGGAGTAAAATTCAAGTGATCAGCCTCACTGACGTCAATGGAGAGTAACGTTATACACAGATGATTAAGTCTGACAGATGCTTTATAGCCCACTGATAAATTGTACAGTCAATTGCTTGACCACACTTTGGTTCATTATGAAACATATTCAAAAGTCCAAATAACCAATATCAGTGAGGTTTATTGCTAAAAGTCAATAACAGTATAATACAGAAGGAAAGGTCAATACTATACCAATTTCCCAGCCGTCCTGTGCACGGTTGTTAAATTCACCTTACGCAGAGGGTGGTCTTCCATTCAGGAGCAGCGCCAGGGTTTTTGGCACCCTAGGTGGGGGTCCTTCCATGCTCCCGGTCGTCGTCGGCAATTCTGCGGTGGGGGGGTCCTTCCGCACTCCCAGTCTTCGGGGCATTTCGGTGGTGGGTCCCGGAGCGAGTGAAGAACCCGCCGCAGAATTGCCGCCGAAGACCCGGAGCACAGAAGGACCCCCCAGCCACCGAATTGCTGCCAAAGGCTGCAAAATGCCCCCCCCCCCAAATCCTGGCACCCTAGGCAACTGCCTAGGTCACCTAAATGGAAGCGCCAGCCCTGCTCCCATTAGGTTATGCTCCTAAAGCTATCATCCTGTTCACAAGTAAAAAGGCACTATGTGCATCATCTGAAACTAGATTCAACCAATCAGCTTTATACCTTGTTTGTCTGGTACCTTGGTGAACCCCTTATCTCTTTGTTCTGAGCACATGCATTTAAGGTAAGGGGCATGAAGGTACTTCCTAGGTTTGTACCAGGGTACAAAATCTTTGGGACATTTCTAATACTGGCCTGTGAGAGTAACTCCCTCGCTGTTGCTATGGTAAAACACACATATGTCCTGATCATGACAATTTTCCTATCTACTTAAGCCAAAACTTACTTCGGGGGTTACATGGATGAACAGAATTGTGGGGAAGAGTATAACCCATTCAGTCAACATAACTTCCCAACACTCATATTAATACTATGCCAAACATATATGTATTGGCTAACATAAGAACATAAGAATGGCCATACTGGGTCAGACCAAAGGTCCATCTAGCCCAGTATCCTGACTACCGACAGTGGCCAATGCCAGGTGCCCCAGAGGGAGTGAACCTAACAGGTAATGATCAAGTGATCTCTCTCCTGCCATCCATCTCCACCCTCTGACAGAGTCTAGGGACACCATTCCTTACCCATCATGGCTAATAGCCATTAATGGACTTAACCTCCATGAATTTATCCAGTTCTCTTTTAAACGCTGTTATAGTCCTAACCTTTACAACCTCCTCAGGTAAGGAGTTCCACAAGTTGACTGTGCGCTGTGTGAAGAAGAACTTCCTTTTATTTGTTTTAAACCTGCTGCCTATTAATTTCATTTGGTGACCCTTAGTTCTTGTATTATGGGAATAAGTAAATAACTTTTCCTTATCTACTTTCTCGACATCACTCATAATTTTAGATACCTCTATCATATCCCCCCTTAGTCTCCTCTTTTCCAAGCTGAAAAGTCCTAGCCTCTTTAATCTCTCCTCATATGGGACTCTCTCCAAACCCCTAATCATTTTAGTTGCCCTTCTCTGAACCTTTTCTAGTGCCAGTATATCTTTTTTGAGATGAGGAGACCACATCTGTACGCAGTATTCAAGATGTGGGCGTACCATCGATTTATATAAGGGCAATAATATATTCTCCGTCTTATTCTCTATCCCCTTTTTAATGATTCCTAACATCCTGTTTGCTTTTTTGACCGCCTCTGCACACTGCGTGAACATCTTCAGAGAACTATCCAAGTAACGAGCCAGGTATGAACATAGACATTGACTTTCAGTAGGCGTTGGACACCCAATTGTCCTTTATGCCCTTGAAAATGTCCCCAAAGGACTCTGCCTTGAAGAAACCTAAATTTTAAGTCTTGTCTACAAGGGGTATTTACACACCAATGTGTTAAGTGGATGCAAAATGCTACCATACTTTGATTGCAACTAGTGGGGTGTATTGAAAACTGTGTTAAAATTACAAGCTATCATTTCAAGTTTGTAAGGGGTTTCCTGGTCCTGCTTGCAGGCTAGGGGGATCTGTAGGGAAACCTGCAATCTGGGCCTTGAGCAGTCAGTCAGCAGCCAGTCAGCCTAGAATAAGGTGATGAGGATTGTGACTCTTGGTTTTAGGAAGCAGCCTGCTTTGTCTCTCTGTGTTTTGGGGTTCTGAATTCTAAGAAACAAAGCAGTGTTAGGTTGCAACCTTCCAAGAAGAGCATTTTAATGTTTTCATCTCTCGTCTCTGTTTGATTGCTTTGAACATAACAGAAAGTCATTTAAGGCCAGGGACCCACAATCTTTTTGTTCTGTGTTTATACAGCACTAGCACAAGGTGGCCCTGGTCCATGACTTGGGATTTACCTGTACTGGTGTGCCATAACTTGGCACCATACATTGGGTTTGCTGCATTATAATATGCATAACTTAGGTTAAGACGAATTTAAAGTCTCATTCAATGAGATTGTGAATGAAAGGGCAGAAACATTCTATGGGCCCCAGTGAATGGTGATTGTGAGGGGACTCCTGCTCAGTGTCCCCTCCCCTTCTACAGGGCCTCAGGAGAAAGGCTATAGAAGTGGCTGCTCAGGAGACAGTGCCTTTGAGAAGGGAGAGGTGGTTCTATACACCATGTTATAGGACTGGGTTGAAACCCAAGATGAGGAGTTTTCTCCTTGCCTTGTCATTACACCACCCTTTAACTCCCATGACTAAATGCCGGGGATGAGCCATCATTAGCTTTGACATTGTTTTTTGCCTATCAAAACACTACGCCTGCTTCCAGAAACCTACAGAATGAAAGGTCTAGAAAACATGACCCATGAGGGAAGATTGAAAAAATTGGGTTTGTTTAGTGTGGAAAAAAAAAGATTGAGGGGGACATGATAACAGTTTTCAAGTACATAAAAGGTTGTTACAAGGAAGAGGGAGAAAAATTGTTTTTCTTAATCTCTGAGGATGCGACAAGAAGCAATGGGCTTAAATTGCAGTAAGGGAAGTTTAGGTTGGACATTAGGAAAAACTTCCTAACTGTCAGGGTGGTTAAGCACTGGAATAAATTGCCTAGGGAGGTTGTGGAATCTCCATAATCGGAGATTTTTAAGAGCAGGTTAGACAAACACCTGTCAGGAATGGCCTAGATAATACTTAGTCCTGCCTTGAGTGCAGGGGACTGGCCTACATGACCTCTCGAGGTCCCTTCCAGTTCTATGATGCTATGATTCTATGTTGGTTTAGACTGCTCTCCAGTATGTGGTTGCAATTTATTTAGTGAAGACCGAAGAAAGATGGATCTTTAATAATCAAATCTTAGGTCGGTCAGTCTATCTATCTATCTATCTATCTATCTATCTATCTATCTATCTATCTATCTATCTATCTATCTATCTATCTATCTATCTATCTATCTAAAATGTTCTCTCTCTCTCTCTTTTTCTTATCTATAAATACTGAAGTACTAAGAGCAGTGACAGATCATCCACTTTCCCCTCACAACTGGAACAGACACATATCTACCAGATCTGGCTAGGGGGTGAGCAAAGGAAGTGTTGTCTCTATGGCATCATTCTACCCTTCCCCTATAGAAGCCCATTCATTGGTGCATCATAAGAACAGGTTTTTATGGAGTGGAGAGGGGTTAGCCAGTGGCAGGAATACCAGGTGGGAAGGACACATTCCATGGCATTGCCCCCATCTCCCTCCCCAAACTCCTGTGGATTCCCTTTGGAGACTCATGCTGACCCAGTTCACCATTGCTATATTGGAGTTTCCTCACCACACAATACCTCTCCTGAGGGAAATAGCCTTGTTGCAGTTGCAGATGAGGAAACAACTTGCCATGTTGGCCACAGAGGGCTGGTGAGCAACACAGAGGCACAGGGTATCCATAGATTTCTAGAGATCTTTGGGCGTTGATAGTCAACCCCTTTGCCAATTCCTGTTGGGGAGGTGGGAACTCCAATCACTCATTAGCCATGCAGGGGGAAATACATGCGACTGCTGTTCTGTTCCTGGCTCTTCCACTAGCCTGCTTGGTGACCTTGAGTAAGTCACTTCCCCACATGGTGCCTCAGTTTCTCCATCTGAAAACTGGGAATAATGATATTGACCTCCTTGAAAAGTTCTCTGAGACCCATGGGTGAAAGGCATGATCTGAATAATAAATAGCGAATAGGTGAACAAACTACAGCCTATTTTAAATGGTTTCCAGTCGCTTGTCCATCTGTACAAAGTGCATAATAGCACTGCCTTGCCTCCCAGAGGTGTTGTGAGAGTAAATCCATTAAAGGCCATGAAGTGCTCAGACTTCATGCACTGCCCGGGAATGCAATTCCCTGATTCACAAACATTTACATGCATTTCCATCCATTATCCCACTACTCATAGTAATGAATTATATGAGCCCACATGTCTATAACAATCCGCATAATTCATCATTGGAATAGATCACCAAAGGTTTGAATAGATTCTTCATCACCTGATAAAACCAATATAAGGAAATGCTTTTCCCCACATATGTAATTAGATGATGGAACTCATTGCCACAAGAAGCTGTTGAGGCCAAGAATATAGCACATTCCAAAAAGGGATTGGATGGTTATATGGCTAACAAGAATAGCCAGAGTTATAATGGTTACTACTAACAAAAATCCTGGAAGCGATCTTAAAACTAATGTTTCAGGATTTAAGCCAATCTTTAACTATTAGAGACCAGGATCAGACCTAACAAGAGAGGAGATTATCCCACATCCACTACTGTGGGGGTACTTACCACTTCCTCTGAAGCGTCTGGTTCTAGCCACTGTCAGAGACAGGATGCTGGGCTAGATGGACCTTGGGTCTGATCCAGTTCTGAAGTCTCTAACTGGAGATTGGAGCTAAGATTTCCAAAGCCACCTAGGGGATTTAGATGTTTAATTCCTATTAAAATGAAAGGAAATTAGCCAGACAAATTCCCCAAGGCAACGCTGAAAATTTCAGTCTGGCTGTCTTTCTGAAAGATACCCTCTAGCTGCACCCCAGGTTACGGGGCTGTATGCAGCGAACACTATGTGAGATTCTTTGGCCTTCTGCTGGGCAGGAGCTCAGAGTAGATGATCTCCATGGGCCTTTCTGTCCCAAAAAAATCTCTGGGTGAAATTCTGGCCCAATTGAAGCCAATGGGAGTTTGGCCATTGGCTTCAACTGAGTCAGGATTTCACCCTATGAATAAATTTGGCCTTATCATCTATTCATAGATTCATAGATTCTAGGACTGGAAGGGACCTCGAGAGGTCATTGAGTCCAGTCCCCTGCCCTCATGGCAGGACCAAATACTGTCTAGACTATCCCTGAACTCAAGAAAGCTCAACTCAGTGCTTTTACTTGGAAAACTGTGCACAAGTTAAAGGGGATTTTTTTTGAACACTTCAGCCAGCTCTAAGGAGTAGCTCCTAGCCCAGTCACTTTCTAAACCACACATACCTAGCTTGGTAACACTGCATGCAAAAAAAAAATGTATACCTACTCACTGTTTAAATGCAAAGCATGATAATGATGTTCCTCACCTCTTTCTTTTTAAATGTTAGGTATTGTAACCTTGCATACAACATCTCAGAACAATAAATGCTCAGAACTCCACCAGAAGAAAGTTACAAGGAAAAACCAACAATTATTGTCTAGACTCTAGGGAAACGACTCAATCAGGGGAAGCGAGGAACCGGCACTTTCACTTTCCTCCTGTCATTTCTCTTCTGTGCTTTTTTATTTTTTTGTAATAAATTATGGGCCAGACAGTAAAATGCTTTACTGGCAGCTTTTAAAACTGTCCCCCCGCCACTTCTCCCTAGGCCCTCATGCTATGTTATCCGTAAAGGTGTTCTCAAACTGTATTTTGCTGGATGGGAGGATGAACTTGGAGATGAATGACAAAACTGGGATGTTCTCATGTGATTTATGACGCGTGGTGAATCCAGAGTAAATTTTAAAAGAGTAAACCTCTGAATCCCAGTAATATGTACAAAAGTTGAACTACTTTAACTATACCGCTACAGTAAAAGCAATACAATCCTTCTAGTGTGGATGCAATTATACTGGTATAAATCTACTTATACTGCTGTAGTTGAGCTCTAGTCTACACTAGCACAGATATAGTTATACTGGTATATCTGTGCTTATTTCAGTATAGGTTATTCATGTTGGGGGAACCAGCATAAGCTATCTATCAAACTCCTCACTAACATAGTTATACCGGTACAAAAACTGTGGGTAGACCAGGCCTGAGACTCAGGTCTTGCAATTTAAGGAAAAGCTCCCTATTCAGGAAGGACACTTACTCATGTGCTTAATTTTAAGAAAGTGCTTAAATCCCATGTAAGTCAATGGGACTTTAGTATGTGCTTAAAGTTAAGCATGTGTTTAAGTGCTTTCCTGAGTAGGGACTAATTGAACAGAGACATCATGGGGTTCTCTTAATTCTTCCCCTCTGCCCCATTTACTACTGGTGAAAAAAAAAGTTTTCCACTATAAGGGGTTCAGTATTTATATTCTTTGGGTGAAATCCTGGCCCCATTGAAGTCAATGGCAAAACTCCCATTGACTTCAAGGGAGCAAGGATTTCCCCCTTTCTCTTCTAACACTCCTACTACCAACGGCTGAGGATCTGTGTATACTGATTGCACAAGGCCCCAAGGAATAAGATGATATGGCAGAATGTTTTGTTATAGAAGTTTCACCCTGCCTTGCATGTCAGTGTTCTAGGATATTCTCAAAGGCATGAACAGCTTTCATTATTTCTTAATGGAAAATACCTTGATTACAGGTTGGGTAATTACAGTTGCAGGGCTTAACTGTTGAAGTTTGGTGAGAGTCAGATTTTCTGAGGCTGCATGTAAAGTCATCTTAAAACTTTCAACAGGAAAGGCGTGTGTGTGTGTGTGTGTGTGTGTTGTGACTCACAAAGCCTTTTCTGCAAAGAACATAAATCACTTTTAGGCATTCATAAATCAATCTCTTCTCAAGCCCCCTGTCCTGCAAATGAAGTGAGGTGATTGAAAAGTTTGTACTTTGCAAACAGAATAGGACTCAGGCGAGGAATGAGTTCTCCAAATCCCTTTAAAAACTAATGAAAGGGGATTCAGCAATTTAAATGCAATTAATGAGACACATGTGAATGGGGTTCCAGGGCTTTAAAAGTAGGGTAACATAGTGTCCCCTCAATAACTACCCCTTCACGGTTAGACCAAAAAGTTTCTTTAATCTATAGACTAAAAAGATTCCATCAGTCAGATTGTCTTCAATGCATACAGGGGGGAAAAAAAAGACTTCAAGCCGAAGTGTGTGTGTATATAAAATGTAACTGATTGGTGCCTTACATCTTTATAAATGGACCTAAATGAATGCCCTAGTTTTCAGGGAAAACACAAATACACACTCCCACACACACAACAAAAGAAACAGGCCGCTTATTTAGCTGCTTATATATGCATTTAGGGGGGCTGATCAGTTATATCCTTTTTATACATATAAATAGCAATCATATTTATATATAAAATTATCTCATATATCATATATTTTATATACCTATATTATATATTTTAATTATTAAAACATTTTTCCAGATGTTGAAGGTGTATTAAACAGCCTATAAAACTCGCTGAATTAATCTCCACAATGTTCAGAGAAATAACAACCAAATTACCTTGCCTAATTGGCCTAAGAAAATGGATTTGTCAGTGGGAGACAAATTTTGATTTTACTGTGATGAGCAAATGAGAGACCACTTCAAAGAAGTTTATTAAATGCTCAGACTGAAGCGGAATCCTTTATAGCTGCACACACAGCATGGATGATATATGCATTAATGTGTCTGTGCCGTGTGGCATCATTCTTATTAAAAATAATTTATAGAGCTCCATAACTTGACATGTGTGCTGTATGGCCTGCATAAATCTTATCATTCTTCCATGGGCAAAATTCCCGTTGACTTCTATGAGAGTTTTGCCCGAACTGAGGATACAGTAACCCCCTCACTTGAATTGCACCTTTGTTCCCAAGGGCTTTTCCTTGTAGGAAGCATGTGTGTATGGAAAATGCATATTTCTCCAATCATGCTCATCTCCAAAAGATCTCAGAAGAAAGAAGGGGCAGGAGGGGGACTGAAGCCAAAGAGGGTGAATGGGAAAAAAATGTGACCTTTTTTTTAACTGAGCTGTTCTGACAGTGAATTGAAAACCAACTATAAATCTGATTCTTTTATATGCAGCTGTTTTAAATGGTTTCCAGTCACTCTGGAGCAGAGAACACGGAGCAAACGTGAGTCCTGCAGGCTTTCACAATTCAGGTGAAGCTGAGCAATGTGGGAACTATTTAACTCAGGTGCTGAGGTGTTCACTGCTAGAGCCCAAATCAAAAAGACAGAAGAAACTGGGAATTTTTTTTTCATTACAGACCAATATAAGGCAGAGTATATTTTACTGCAACTTTGAAATAGGATGGGGGTGGGGAGAGTATGTTCAAGCAGATACTTTAAATCTTCACTTGGCAAACCTGTAATATAGTAAATTATCCATTGTGCAATGCAAAGAATGCACCCAAGGAAGAAAAATCAACAACACTGAAGAAAGAAAGAAAGAAAGAAAGAAAGAAAGAAAGAAAGAAAGAAAGAAAGAAAGAAAGAAAGAAAGAAAGAAAGAAAGAAAGAAAGGATCATCTGAAACTGTTGAAATCTAGTTTAGACTACGGCTTTTTCTTCTCTCACTTTAGTTACAATACTTCCAAGATTTCGTAGATTTCAAGGCCAGAAGGGACCATTGTGATCATCTAGTTCTGCAGAACACAGGGCACAGCACTTCACACAGTGATTCCTGTGTCAAGCCTATATCCAGGGCCGGTGCAAGGAAGTTTTACCCTGCCCTGAGGCACCCCCCCGGCAGCTCCCCCCTCTACCCTGAGGCGCCCCCCCCCCCCCGCAGCAGCTCCCCACCCCCGGGGAGCCATGTGGCAGCTCCCCACCCCAGCTCACCTCTGCTCCGCTGCCTTCCCTCCCAGGCTGCCCACGCTCTAATTCTCCTCCCCTCCCAGGCTTGCGGCGCCAATTGGAGGTGGGAGAAGTGGAGCGGCGACCATGCGCTCAGGGAGGGGGCATAGGAACTCTGTAAAAAAATTGGGGGCACCACTTTTTTGGCGCCCCCAAATCTTGGCGCCCTAGGCAACCGCCTAGTTTGCCTAAATGGTAGCACCGGCCCTGCTTATATCTTGTTGTTGAGCTAGACAGTGTCAGAGAACAATGTCATCATGTCTCAGATCAGATACATTGCAAACCAGAGTTCAGCAAATAAAGGCAACATTTTCAAATGGGAAACATTTTCAAAGGCACCTAAATCCACAAGCAGGTATGTTAATAAATGGCCTCATTTTGAAAGGTGCCGAGAAGTCACTGCAGGGAGGTCCTCTTCACACTTTGGTGGTGCCCTTTGTGGGTGACCTCTGAGAAGATTCCTGTTTGCAGCCAATATAGGCCCTGATCCTGACAATACTCTAATGCTTCACTTTATGCCCTAAATAGTCCCCTTGAAGTCAATGGATCTGTTTGTGTGTGTAAAGTTATGCACCTGGGTAAGCATTTTCAGGATCAGGGCCCAAGCTTGTGGGTGGGCCTTCTGCCTTCTCAGCATGGCCTCCAAGCCTTTCAGATGGAATGTGAGGCAACTAGTGTCTCCAAACTGGAAAATAAATCAGGCTGCTTGCCTCACTTCAAGGCAAAGCCATAATGTCTCTTCTCAGAAAGCATTTTTCCTTCTCCTCTTCATAACCATCTTTTGAGAGGGCTAGCGCACCGCATATGGAGAACCCCAATCTATCTATTTTAGGATCTTATACTGTCCCCAGTATCATAGCATCCAACCATTTCACATGCCTTGCAACACCTCTGGGAAGTGTTATTACCCCCATTTCACAGATGTGGAACAGAGAGACTATGTGACTTGTCTAAGGTCAGGGGGGAAACCTGCCGTGGAGCAGGGAATTGAACCCAGCACTTATAAGTCACAGGCTTGCACCTTATCAGCTGAACCATTCTCCCTTTAAAGTGTGGATTTTTCAGCCTGGTCCAATTCACTCCCTCATCCACTAAGCATCTCTTGGAAAAAAGGAGAGGGAACAACAGCCATGGTCAAGTTGCTTCCTATTCACTGACATCCTTATTTATCAGTGCAAGCCGACCTCATGATGTGCATGAGGCGTGTTGTTACCACAAGCTCGCGCTAGTCCACAGAATACCTGTGTCTAACTGGATTCATATCCCCTGTCCCTCAGGAACAATAAACTAAAGTGTGGATTCATCCCAACCCTAGTAAATATGTGTATCTAGGTATGCAGCTACATCATGTGAACCTGCCATAATGGCACCAATGATAGGCTTTTCTGGCCTTTTATTCTACAGGGTAATGTGTGGATGATATCGCTACAATATGCCTTTGAGAACAGAATGCCGCATTTAGAAATGCAAGATGTAGCTAGCACCACCCTCTTTTGGACCATAAGCTTCACATGCCTCCCAGGATATGCGCTGTAATTCCGGGTAGCGGGAGGAAGCCCCTTCCTTCTCCATTGTTTAGTTCTTGAGAATGGCAAAAAGCACCAACACGCTCAAGGAAATCTCCTGTGTATCCTACTACAGGAGCAGGTTCCTTCTTGACTGTCCAGAAACTACAGATTGTTGTATGCCGTGTTGGTCCCAGGTTATTAGAAAGACAAGATGAGTGAGGTAACAGCTTTTATTGGGCCAACTTCCCCGGGGAAGAGAGACAAGTTTTCGAGCTTACGCAGACCTGTAGAAGATCTCTGTGGAAGCTCAAAAGCTTGTCTCTCTCACCCACAGAAGTCGGTCTAACAAAAGATATGACCTCGCCCACCTAGTCTCTCAGAAGCCAGAATTAGATACAGTTTGTTCTGTGTGCGACTATCTATTCTATTCCAGTCACACACACATAATACGATATCACAGTTATCACTCATGCATATCAAAATACTTTGCAGAAGTGGGCACATATATATAAAATCATTATTAACACACATGAACTTCCCATACAAGTATTAATAAATCTTATTCATAACCTTTAAAAGACCGATTTGTGTTTGCTCAGCCTCTTAGCATTAGCTATATATTTATTTTGTTCAGTTTCCAAGAACGGAACCCACTGATCATAAAATCTACTTGGTCCTGACATAAGACTCTCTGTCATTTTTGCCACAGAAAAGGTTTCCCTTACTTTATTTCTCTGTGCCACTAATATTGGGAGATCTGTCCTTTTCTTTAAACAGTCTATCGCAGCTCTGGGTGCTAGTAGTAATTGTGTTATCAATGGGTCCTCTCCGATCCCAAGTCAATATCCTCCTTTGGACTGCAACCTAATGGAATCACCATAGGTTCTAAATATTATAATAGTCATCTTACAGCTAGGGAAACCGAGGCAGAGAGAGACTGACACTCACTTTCTCAAATGTGGGCTCCAAGTTTGGGTGCTGTGTTTATGGGTGCTCGATGCTGGATGCCCATGGTCTGATTTCCAGAAAAGTTGTGAACCCACAATACCAGATGAAGTCAATGGGAGCTAGGGGTGTTCCAGTTCTCTGGAAGTCAGGACCTACGTTTCTAAAACTTGGCACCCAAAGTCCACTTTTGAAAATTTGATTCTAAGTGACTTGTCTCATGCCACAGAGGGGGTCATTAGCAGGTTGGGAGATAGAAACTAGAATAAACTATCCCTAGTGACACAGTGAAATGAATATTTCCGAAGATAATAATCTGTGAGCACAAAAGAGCAAGAGATACCTAAACCGACATGTGTTCTAGCCTTTTGACTTTGAGTTGTTTCTGGAAGATGTGGCTGGCGTTTCAAATCTCTACATATTTTGGTTCCTTGGACCAGATCCTCAGCTGATGTCAATAAGACATCAATAAGAAGTAGCTTTATAGATGAAGAGGAGTCATTCTTCCCTTAAAACAGTGGCCCTGCACTAGATACAGATTTTAACTTTCATACTTCTAATCAGTTCCAGTTTTGAAGAGAAATGTAGCGAGGTACAGCCATGCAATATGCATGCCACATCTTGTATGGACACTTTCTTCATAAGCTGTCTTAAAATATTCCCGCAGTGTTTTTCATCTGAGGATCTCATAGCATGTTTTACAAACACTGGCTAATTATGCCTCAGAGGGAGGTAATTATCATGAGACACAGCTCCTGTGTGACCTTGCACAAGCCCCGGTGTTCTTTGTGCCTCAGCTTCTCCACCTGCAATATGAGGATAATAATACATCTCTACCTCCCAAGGATGTAGGGAGGCTTAACTCATTACTGTGCAAAAAGTGCTTGGAAAGCGTTGAGATGGAAGACACCGCAAAGTATTGTTATTATTTTATTAAGTTGCAGCTGACGAAGCGGAGCCCAAGAGAGGACTAAGTGTGTCGGAGTTAGGAGCAGAGACAGACGTAAAACCACTGACCCCTAACTCCTGGTTTTCTGCTCAAAACCCTGGACCAGCTTGAAAAACTGGTAGCCAGGTAATCCCGATGAGGTGCATATATATGAGGTCATCAAGTGTTCATTGAAATTGAATGCTTAAAAAAATGTATTCAAATCAGCTTGGAATGAGCACACCATCAATTTCTGCCTCTTCTTGAGTCAGCACACATTTGCACCTCAACATTTCCTTCCCCATCAGTGAGGTCACAGAGTGTGTCCTTGTCATATTTACACACTGACAAATGTTACATTGATGAAAGTGAGTCTATTAAAAAATACTTGGGATGATAGAACTTTTCAATCAGCTGTTGCAGAGGTAGCCCGGTCCAATGGCTAGGACACTATCCAAAGTTTCAAGAGACTTCCACCCCAGCTCCACTATTGACCTACTGTCTTACCTTGAGTCAGTCATGTCATCCATATCATGGGGGTTTTTTTCTCCCTTTGTCTTGTCTATTTTTATTGGAAGCTCTTTGGGGCAGGGGCTGCTATCAGTTCTATAAATCTTAGGAACTTAAACACCCTCCATCCCTGTAGTGTATGAGCACTTCACAATTTTTCACTTATTTATCTTCCCAATAACTCTGTAAGTTAAGGAAGTCCTATTATTCCCCTTGTTCGGAGAGGCTAAATGACTTCCTAAGGTCATACAGGAAATCTGTGCCAGGGCAGGTAACTGACCCTGACTCTTCCGTATCCTAACCAAATTGCCTGGCCACTGAACCATCCATTTTCACTGTTTCTAGGTTAGCTAGCATGCTAGGGCCTGTTGATGTTACAATACAAATAATATCTACATTCTTTGGGTAAAATCCTGGCTCTATTGAAGTTAAAACTTGCATTTACTTCAACGGGGTGAGGGTTTATCCTTTCGAAAAGCTCTTGATTGCTTAGGGAGGGGAATATATATCATCATGGACTCTTCGGAGGAGTTGAAATTTTCATGGACAGACCATATTTGTCATTGGGTGCCAGAGCTCCTGCGTGCAACCTACTGTACTGTGCTTCTGACTGCAACTCACGGCTAAGTTTGTCCAGCTGTTTACCATCACGTCATCAACCACCCACCCACTGAATTGGACACAGAGTTCCAAAAATGTCAAAAGTCATAGGAAGGGGAGAAAGGGTTTGTTTGTTTGTTTGTTTGTTTGTTTGTTTGTTTGTTTGTTTGTTTGTTTGTTTGTTTGTTTGTTTGTTTGTTTTAAGAAACCCTGAAAATCATGAAACATGCAACTCCCATTGTGGCCTTTAAACATATCCAGCCATCCTCAGAATAGTCCTCCACCTCACAACTGGGGCTTAGCTACAGCTTAAAAAAAAAATTATGAAAAAAATATTTGCCGCGAAATGGTGTTCTTTCTCCTTTTGAAATCCATGTGGCACTTTCCCCACTGCAGCTGGTGCAAACCATCCTAGCTCCACTGAAATCAATGAATTTACACTGGCTGAGGATCTGGCCTTTTTAGAATCCATAACGGTGCCGAGGGTGAGTTCTGCTCTATGGTAAGGTTTATTTATGATCTCAAATCATTTGGAGCTTGTTTTCTATACTATGGACCTACCATGGTGAAAAATGTGCCCGTCCACAATTGCATAACTAACGTGGGTGAATCATTTTCTAAAAGTTGCTAATGCGTACACTGAAATCTTACCCTCAATTATCTGGAGAAAAGCAGCCAATGCTTCTGTCATCCTGTGTGTCATAATCCTTATGTAGAATGCAGGTCACTTTGCTCTAAGAAGGAATTAACCATGGGGAGGGAAGGGAGAGCTGTGAATTTCTCAGGTTCTCAGCAGAAAAACTTCTTAATGTGGCTCCTTGATCTATTGTGTTTGTCTTATAATTTTGAAAAGCAGGATCTCGTAGTAGATTTAATTCAGGCTATAACAGCCCTCTGATTACAGGTTTCTGCCTGGTTTCCAAGTAGGAGATCTACTGGTTGACACTTAAGAACTTGTGTATACTAGAAAAGTTGCACTGGTTCAACTGGATTAGTTAAACCAGAGCAAATCCTCTGTGCATACACACTTAAACCTGTTTAGCTTGTGACAGTGTGTGGCAGTTACCATCTTGGACAATGCAGTGGGGCTACAACCCAAGCTCTCCAGAGATAGAAGGACAAGCAGCTACTACTTAAGCTAAAGCTTCCAACATAAACTTCCCCCTCTCCTCCAGCCAAATTTATGTCCTCAGGATTGGCAGGAGTGTGGTTCTATAACATTCACCTGTGGGTTACACCAGCAGCTTACCAAACCATTTTAACCAAGAGTTAAATGGGTGTAGGTACACCAATTGTATGGGCTTGCACCATAGAATAGAATCATCGAATCATAGAGTATCAGGGTTGGAAGGGACCTCAGGAGGTCATCTAGTCCAACCCCCTGCTCAAAGCAGGACCATCACCAACTAAATCATCCCAGACAGGGCTTTGTCAAGCCTGTCCTTAAAAACCTCTAAGGAAGGAGATTCCACCACCTCCCTAGGTAATCCATTCCAGTGCTTCACTACCCTCCTAGTGAAAAAGTTTTTCCTAATATCCAAATCTCCCCCACTACAACTTGAGACCATTACTCCTTGTTCTGTCATCTGCTACCACTGAGAACAGTCTAGATCCATCCTCTTTGGAACCCCCTTTCAGGTAGTTGAAAGCAGCTATCAAATCCCCCCTCATTCTTCTCTTCTGCAGACTGATGTCTAAACAATTCCAGTTCCCTCAGCCTCTCCTCATAAGTCATGTGCTCCAGCCCCCTAATCATTTTTGTTGCCCTCCACTGGACTCTTTCCAATTTTTCCACATCCTTCTTGTAGTGTGGGGTCCAAAACTGGACACAGTACTCCAGGTGTGGCCTCACCAATGTCGAATAGAGGGGAATGATCATGTCCCTCGATCTGCTGGCAATGCCCCTACTTATACAGTCCAAAATGCTGTTAGCCTTCTTGGCAACAAAGGCACACTGTTGACTCATATCCAGCTTCTTGTCCACTGTAACCCCTAGGTCCTTTTCTGCACAACTGCTGCCTAGCCATTCAATCCCTAATCTGTAGCAGTGCACGGGATTCTTCCATCCTAAGTGCAGAACTCTGCACTTGTCCTTGTTGAACCTCATCAGATTTCTTTTGGCCCAATCCTCTAATTTGTCTAGTTCCCTCAGTATCCTAATCCCTACCCTCCAGCATATCTACCACTCCTCCCAGTTGTCATTTGCTGAGGGTGCAGTCCATGCCATCCTCCAGATCATTAACCAGTTCGATTAGATCAATTTGAGATTGATTTGCTGACACTTTTCTAGTAGAGACAAAACTAGAGCCACCCTTGCTAAAATGATGATCTCCACCTACTTCTAAACTAATTGACTCGATGAATGTTATGGGAGATCCAGTTGCTCCTGAGAAAATAAAGACCTCGAACCAAATCTGATCTCCTTCCAATGACCTATACAACCAACCAACGTTTCTAAAGACACAGATCAATCCCTTTGTGCTTGGCATAGAAGGCCCAATGTCCACTAGAGAAATCCACAGGTGGCTATACTTCCATTGGTGGGAAGTGCCATTGCATCCACCCAAAAATATGCTCTATTTGTTGTTTCTCCAGCCGTTACTAGATATACATTCCTTCAGAGTACAGGAATAAGGCAGTATCCCTTTAAAAAACCTGTAAGCCCCCTAGTGGTGCTCTCTGTGTTCTTTGTTTTTCAGAAGCCAGCTGAAACAGGCCAGGCCAGCAGTATGTATATATCTGTGCCTTGCATGTGCAGTATGTGGGTAAACACAGTTATTTGAACTCCACCATGCTATAAGTTACCCTGACTCCAGACTGGGCTATGTCTCCATCATTTTTAGCACCAATGCAAATCTATTTAATCAACTTGTCTAGACTCAGGGAAATTTGAACCAGTCATACTACTGTGGCAGATGTGGCAATTTCCTGAAATATCCCAGACAAACAGTATCTTAGGAGTTCATTGTATTAAAAATTCAAATGTGTATGTATTATTGTGGAATTGTGTGTAATATCTCTATAGGGGGAGACATGACTCATGTAAACCCTGGGAAGTGTTATAACCTTCAAAGGAACAGAGGGTCCTGTGGCACCTTTAAGACTAACAGAAGTATTGGGAGCATAAGCTTTTGTGGGTAAGAACCTCACTTCTTCAGCTGCAAGTAAAGGATTACTTGAAACAATCTGCCAGAAAATAATTACGTTTCAAACTTAAATGGGTTTCCCAGAAAATCTCTAGGAGTAGGTGCACGAAAAATGTAACCCCTTAGGATATGCAAGAACTTTGGAAACTTCTCCCACAGGAAGGCTGCTGATCGCCTGTTACATGAGGACAATATCAGAGGTCCCAACTGAATAAAGAAGTGACTCACAGATTCATGGGGATGCTTGTTCTGAACTAACAGCTGTTGTGAACTTGTGACCACAGAAAAACCGCTTGGTGAGGTTTGAAGGACTGATCACCTGCCAGAGCCCTGGATGGAGCTGCAGTGATCTCTGGTGAGCTTATTAGCTTGTGTGTGGGTTCTTATATTGATTTGATCTGTTTTCTCGGAAATGCTTTCACCTTAAGAATAAATGTGCTTGCTTAGAAAGAGCTGTGGGGTAGTTTTTAGCTGTGGGCAGTTATGTTGTTTATAGCCTCTGAGGAGAAAGCAAAGCTGCTCTGCTTAGGCAGTCTGACTTCCTAAGGAACTCACAGAGTAGTCAGGTAACGTGCAGCCTACAGAAACCCCAATCAGGAGAGAAAAAGATGTGGGTCTCTACCCAAGAAAGAGGTGATAGTTCAGGAGCCTAGCACAGAGGACTTTGCTGGACCATGGGGCGGGAGGCAAGGGGGGATACAGGTACAGTTGCTCTGAACTGTGAGACCTGCATTGACACAGCTCCATCAGTGCAAACCTTTAATGTAAACACGGTGCACTTACCCCAATATCTTTAAGTCAAAAAGGTGCAAGCCCCATCTTAACTGGTGAATCTACACTGGGCAGGGGAGGGGGGAGGGAGTTGTACAAGTGTAGCAAAAACACTGAGGCAGATCTTCAGCTGGTGTAAATTGTCATAGCTCCATTGACATCAAGGACACTCCCACCTCACTGAATAGAAAAAGACTTCTCTAGCCACAGGTAAGCTGCAATGGTGCAACTCGTGGTTCACACTAGTGCATTGGGTCTACATTAGGAGTCTGACTTGGTGTAGCTACACCAGATGATAACCCTTTCACGGCAAACACGCTCTCATTTTGTGTCCAGTGTCCAGCACAATAGGGTCTTGATCACTCAGGTTAGGCCTCTAGATGCTATTGTAATATAAATAATCAATCAATAAAGAATGTAGGCTTGACGGGGCCTAAAGCAAGGAGTCTTGTGCCCCCAAACGATGGAGAAGAAAGAAATAAGATTCATAGATTCCAAGGCCAGAAGGAACCATTGTGATCATCTGACCTCCTGTATAACACAGGCCACAGGACTTTCCCCAAAATAATTCCTTTTTGAACTAGAGCATATTAAAAAAAAAAAAAATCCAGTCTTGATTTAAAAATTGCCTGTGAGGGTGAGTCCACCACAACCCTTGGTAGAAAGAAAGAAAGAAAGAAAGAAAGAAAGAAAGAAAGAAAGAAAGAAAGAAAGAAAGAAAGAAGAATTGTTTAGCTAGCTAGATAGATAGATAGATAGATTAACATTTAAATATTATTTCAAAGATTATGTGAAAACAGAATCTATCTAATTTTGGTGTCAGGGGGATGACACTCCATAAAGACCCAAGTATCATATGTCTGAATGGAATCTGACATCAAGAAGAAGACCTGGGACACACCAAGTAAAGTGGCTTATGAAAGCTCTACTGGTTGCCAAAAAAGGAGCCTTTCCTAAAATGGAAATATCCAGCACCTCCTGAAATAATTGCACACATGAAAGCTATGGATGACCTAGTTGCTGTGGATTTGCACTCAATGTCAGCAAGAAAAGAAATGCCTTTAACCCAATCTCACCTCCTTTTCCTGACCTATATAACTAACCACTACTTTTTATGGAAACAGAGTAACTCCTCTGTGCCTAGATATTACAGACAAAGCTGTGTATTGTCTTTAACATGCATCACTGTTTCCAAGTCATCTTCCCTTCCTTATTTATCTCTGTATTTACCAAATCTCAATGAAACAACAGAACCATAACAAAGGAGGGTCAAGTGCCTCAATCACCCTGCAGCAGCACAAAGTGAGTGTGAGGGCTTGTCTATACTTACCGCGCTGGTTCGGCGGCAGGCAATCGAACTTCTGGGTTCGATTTATCGCGTCTAGTCTGGACGCGATAAATCGAACTCAGAAGTGCTCCCCGTCGACTCCGGTAATCCTGCTCGCCGAGAGGAGTACGCGGAGTCGACGGGGGAGCCTGCCTGCCAGGTCTGGACGGCGGTAAGTTCGAACTAAGGTACGTCGACTTCAGCTACGTTATTCACGTAGCTGAAGTTGCGTACCTTAGTTCGATTTGGGGGTTTAGTGTAGACCAAGCCTGAGTCTATGGATTCAGTAGCATTTTGCACTCATGCTGCACTGGTGTAGTGAAAACACAAGGGGCAGGGCAAAGAATACCTGGCCTAGAAAAATGAATGGTATTAGAGTGGATTTCAAATTTATACTAAAGAGTTTTCCTGGAGGTGCAAGGTGGATCTTAACATGCGAAAATGTATAAGAACACACTGCAAGAAGCAGACACCCTTGATTGGCAGAGGGTCTGCCTAATAGGTACTTGAATACCTAGCAAGATCTCCATTATTCTAAGGGTATGTCTACACTACGGGATTAATCCGAATTTATATAATTTGAATTTTGGAAACAGATTGTATAAAGTCGAATGTATGCAGCCACACTAAGCACATTAATTCAGTGGTGTGCGTCCATGTACCGGGGCTATTGTCGATTTCTGGAGCACTGCACTGTGGGTAGCTATCCCATAGCTATCCCATAGTTCCCACAGTCTCCTCCACCCATTGGAAATCTGGGTTGAAATCCCAATGCCTGATGGGGCCAAAAACATTGTTGCGGGTGGTTCTGGGTATAGCCTCCCCCCTCTCCAGGGAAGCAACGGCAGACAACCGTTTCACGCCTTTTTCCTGGGTGAATAGTGCAGACGCCATACCACGGCAAGCATGGAGCCCACTCAGCTCAAGACAGCAGTCATGAACATTGTAAACACCTCGTGCGTTATCGTGCAGTTTATGCGGAACCAGAACCTGCAAAACCAGGCGGCGAGAAGTAGGCTACAGCAGCGCGGCAGCGAGAGTGATATGGACATGGAATTCTATCAAACCGCGGGATCCGGTGCTTTGGAGATCATGCTGTTAATGGGGCAGGTTATAGCCGTGGAACGCCGATTCTGGGCCCAGGAAACAAGCACAGACTGGTGGGACCGCATAGTGTTGCAGGTGTGGGACGATTCCCAGTGGCTGCGACACTTTCGCATGTGTAAGGGCACTTTCATGGAACTTTGTGACTTGCTTTCCCCTGCCCTGAAGCGCCAGAATACCAAGATGAGAGCAGCCGTCACAGTTGAGAAGCGAGTGGCGATGGCCCTTTGGAAGCTTGCAACGCCAGACAGCTACTGGTCAGTTGGGAATCAATTTGGAGTGGGCAAATCTACTGTGGGGGCTGCTGTGATGCAAGTAGCCAAAGCAATCACTCAGGTGCTGCTACGAAAGGTAGTGACTCTGGGAAATGTGCAGGCCATAGTGGATGGCTTTGCTGCAATGGGATTCCCTAACTGTGGTGGGGCGATAGATGGAACCCATATCCCTATCTTGGCACCGGAGCACCACGGTACCCAGTACATAAACCGCAAGGGGTACTTTTTAATGGTGCTGCAAGCACTTGTGGATCACAAGGGACGTTTCACCAACATCAACGTGAGCTGGCCGGGAAGGGTTCATGACACTCGCGTCTTGAGGAACACTAATCTGTTTAAACGGCTGCAGCAAGGGACTTACTTCCCGGACCAGAAAATGACCGTTGGGGATGTTGAAATGCCAATAGCTATTCTTGGGGACCCAGCCTACCCCTTAATGCCATGGCTCATGAAGCCATACACAGGCAGCCTGGACAGGAGTCAGGAGCTGTTCAACTACAGGCTGAGCAAGTGCAGAATGGTGGTAGAATGTGCATTTGGCCATTTAAAAGGTCGCTGGCGATCGTTAGTGACTCGCTCAGACCTCAGCCAAACCAATCTCCCCATTGTTATTTCTGCTTGCTGTGTGCTCCACAATCTCTGTGAAAGTAAGGGGGAGACCTTTATGGCGGGGTGGGAGGCTGAGGCAAATCGCCTGGCTGCTGATTACACGCAGCCAGACACCAGGGCGATTAGAAGAGCACACCAGGAAGCGCTGTGCATCAGAGAAGCTTTGAAAACCAGTTTCATGACCGGCCAGGCTACAGTGTGAAATTTCTGTTTGTTTCTCCTTCATGAAAAACCGCCCCCTTTATTGACTCATTCTCTGTAAGGAACCCACCCTCCCCCTTCCCCCAGCTTGCTTTCAAAGGAAATAAAGTCACTATCATTTAAAAATCATGTATTCTTTATTAATTGATTATAAACATAGGGAGAGAACCGACAAGGTAATCTGGGTGAGGTTTGGGAGGAGGATAGGAGGGAAGTAAAAGGGCACTGAAAAAATTCAATATAATGACAGCCTTTTGGTTGGGCTGTCCACTGGGGTGGAGTGGGAGGGTGCACGGAGCCTCCCCCCCCCCGTGTTCTTACACGTCTGGGTGAGGAGGATATGGAACATGGTGAGGGGGGAGGGAGGTTATACAGCGGCTGCAGCGGCAGTCTGTTATCCTGCTGCCATTCTTGAAGCTCCACCAGACGCCGGAGCATGTCTGTTTGCTCACGCAGCAGCCCCAGCATTGCAGCCTGCCACCTCTCATCTCGAGCGTCCCTCATGACCTCACATTCACTGGCATCTTTCCTAAATTTAGATACCATGTCCTTCCACTCATTCAAATGAGCTCTTTCATTGCAGGTGCATTCCATTATTTCCGTGAACATCTCGTCTCGCGTCCTCTTCCTCCACCGCCTTATCTGAGATAGCCTTCGGGACGGAGGAGGGAGGCTTGAAAAATTTGCAGCTGCTGGAGGGAGGGTTGAAAAAAAGGAGAGAAGTTTTTTAAATGATACATTTTACAGAACAATGCTTATACTCTTTCATAGTGAACAACACTATTCACATTACATAGCACATGTGATTTCAGTACAAGGTCGCATTTTCCATCTTAATATTGAGTGCCTGTGGCTTTGGTGTTAGAGATCACAGACGCAGGTCCGGGCAACGGAATTCAGCTTGCATGCGGCCATGGTAAGCCATTGTCTTTTGGCTTCTGCGCCCTCCTTTCCCACATACCAAGCAAAGCCCGTTGACTGCTGAGGTTTTCCTGTTAACCTTCAGCAGCAGCAAACAAACTAACCCCCCCCCCCCACCATCCAATTCTCTGGGATAATCGCTTTATCCCTCCCCCAACCGCGTGGCTGGTATCAGGGAAGATCCCTGCAGAAACCAAACTAACCCCCCCCCACCCTCCCTCCCGCCATGAATTATCTGGGATGATCACTGTACCCCTCCCCCCACCGCGTGGCTGGTAACAGGGAAGATCCCTGCTAGCCAAACACGAAAAGCTCAGGGCCAATTCCCCCCCTCCCCCGCCCCCCACGCTTGGCTAACTGCAGGGAAGGATTTCTTTTCAGCCATGGGCAAACAGCCCAGTAGGAACGGCCACCTCTGTCCCCTTAATTAAATTCCCATATTTCAACCAGGTTACCATGAGTGATATCACTCTCCTGAGGATTACACAGCGAAATAAAGAATGGATGTTGCTTGAATGCCAGCAAACACCGGGCCATACGCTGCCAGGCTTTGTCAGGCAATGATACCAGATTACTTGCTGCAAGCATGGCGTGGTCAAGTGTCCTACTATGGAGGACGGAATAAGGCTGCACTGCCCAGAAACCTTGTGGCAAGGCTTTTGGAGTACCTCCAGGAGAGCTTCATGGAGATGTCCCTGGAGGATTTCCGCTCCATCCCCAGACACGTTAACAGACTTTTCCAGTAGCTGTACTGGCCGCGAATGCATCCCAAGTCCTCAGGGCAAAGTAATAATTAAAAAACGCTTGTTTTAAAAGCAAGTTTTATATTTTAAAAGGTAAACTCACTTGAGGTCCCTTCCATGGGGTCATGGTCTTGGATATTGGTTTGGGAGGGTTGGGAGGGTACTTCAGTCAGGCTGAAAAAAAGATCCTGGCTGTTGGGGAGAACGGAGTGCTGGGTGCTCTCTGCAAGCTCCTCCTCCTCCTCCTCTTCCCTGTCCGCAGAATCCTCAGGTGTAGCTCATGAGATTATCCCCACCTCGGAATCCACGGTCAGAGGTGGGGTAGTGGTGGCGGCCCCCCCTAGAATTGCATGCAGCTCGGCGTAGAAGCGGCATGTCCGCGGCTCTGACCTGGAGCGACCATTTGCCTCCTTTGTTTTTTGATAGGCTTGTCTGAGCTCCTTGACTTTCATGTGGCACTGATCTGAGTCCTTATTGTGGCCTCTCTCCATCATGCCCTTGGAGATTTTTTCAAAAGTTTTGGCATTTCGTCTTTTCGAACAAAGTTCTGCTAGCACTGAATCCTCTCCCCATATAGCGATCAGATCCAGTACCTCCCGTACGGTCCATGCTGGTGCTCTTTTTCGATTATCGGCCTGCATGGTTACCTGTGCTGATGAGCTATCTGTGGTCACCTGTGCTCTCCACGCTGGGCAAACAGGAAATGAAATTCAAATGTTCGCAGGGCTTTTCCTGTCTACCTGGCCAGTGCATCCGAGTTCAGATTGCTGTCCAGAGTGGTCACAATGGTGCACTGTAGGATAGCTCCCGGAGGCCAATATCATCAAATTGCGGCCACACTAACCCTAATTCGAAATGACAATATCGATTTTGGCGCTACTCCGCTCGTCGGAGTGGAGTACAGAAATCGATTTACAGAGCCCTTTATTTCAAAATAAATGGCTTCGTTGTGTGGACGAATTAAAGTCATAGTGTAGACCAGGCCTAAGAAACAAACATTCCAAGAGCTGTGGTTTGTTTTCTGATACCTTCCTGGTGACCCAAAGGGTTAGATTTTCAACCTTTCAGCACCCACAACTGGGGTTCAGCCCCCAATGTGCACTGCAGGCCCTGGATGCCTTTGAAAAAATGGCCACTTATTTTTGTGCCTCGCTGAGCAAATGTGAAGGTCTGGCACTAAACAGGAATAAGCCCCCAGTTTGTAATCTGATTGAATACTCCCAGGCAACATTACTTGGTGAAGAGACTACTGGAGTTACCTGTAACTCCTAGATGAAAGGGTGTGACCAGCAGCAATTGTTTTTGATGAGCGAACATGCTGGAGTTTGCACAAGACATGTGTAGAAATGTGTCTGGGGAGCTGGCTTGTGGGGTTACTGAGCACAGGAGATACTTGCCTGTCACCATGCCTTGGGTGTAGAAGACCCTTTGTTCTGCCTTTCTAGACCAGGCATGGCCAACCTGTGGCTCATGGGCTGCCTGCAGCTCTTTTACAATTAAAGGGTGTCTCCTGGAACCCCCTATGCACACCCCCATTCTCGGCCTACAAAACTGGGCAGGAGGGAGCTTGGGGCTTCTGCCCTATGGTGGGTGTAAGAGCCTTAGCCCCACCAGTGGACATTGGGACAGAAGTCCCACACTGGGCAGGTTGTGCTTGTCTTGTGGCTCTGGAACTTCTGAAGATTATTATATGTGGCTTGGAGGGGCAGTAAGTTTGGCCACTCCTGTTCTAGATTATCCCCCTTATTGATCCTTGGCTCAGGGTCTCCTACTTAGGGTGGTGCCAATGGAATTTAGATCCAGCAGGGAGGGGAGAGTAGCCAGTGCCTTTTCTGTGGGCTAAGATAACATTTTAGGGTTGGCTTGGCAGTGCAGAAGTGTTCAGCACTTTTTAGGGTACAATTACAGATTGGCTGCTTCTCCACTAATAAATCACCATCAAAGGCTCTCCCACGTCAGTAGGAGTGCACATGTACTTACAGGACTGTGTGGGTTTGATGCTAGTAAAAAACAACAACGATTAAAATATAGCGTGCAAGGAGCTTGCGGGTGCCAGAACACGTGTGCGCATTTGGGGAGGGGAGAGGGAGACCTGGTGGAGGACCACAGGACCACTCAAGGGACAGAGCTAATTCCATCAGTCTCAGACCCAAGCCCTGAATCCCTTTGCTAGAAGAATACGAAGCTGGGGTTTGGTGTTTTTTTTTTTCATCCTAAAGACCACCCCAGGCTCCCCCCAGCTTCTCCCCCCTCCTTCACTGGATTTTAGAAACATTAATCACACCTTTTGAAACTGACAGTCCAGCTAGGTGCAGCTATGATCCAAGCGCTTTAATGACACCATGGACCCAAGGTACAAATTAGACATGTCAGGATAAGAACAGCCTTCAGCTGGGACAGCCCATCGGGGCCAAAATACAGGCCCTGCTCCCATCCACTTGCCAAGCTGCATTCAGGCAAGAGAAACCTCTCCGTTTGGGAGCTCTTTGAACGCCCTGACAAATACTGTTGCAAAAAGGGGTCAGACTAGTAGTTACGTAGCGCTCAACTGGTTGTTGGTTGCCATTAAATCTCGTGGCTTATACAACAGTTTTTTGGTGCAAGCAAATGTGTGTGTGTGTGTGTGTGTGTGTGTGTGTGTGTGTACACACACACATGCGTACAGTTAAGAGAGACACAGTCGGGGTGATTTAAACTGTTCATTGGCATCTGCTTCTTGTCACACGCTGGGGGATTTCGGTGTGTGCATCCTCTAGTGTGATGCAGTCAGAATCCTAGAGCTGCGCTCAGCCTGTTTGTTCCCAAGAGGGGGTTCACACCTTGACTGGTGCAGAGGCAGGGCCTTTGATGGGAATAATGGGGTCGGTGGGAATGGGCATGGCGAATTCATCCCCTAAAATACCTGCAGCAGCTGTGGGAAATGAACAAGAAAACCACAATTGCTCTGTTTGAACCCTTCATTTTACACACACACATTCTCTATAATCGGAAGAAGGGAGATTTTTATCCACCAAGAGGATTTAGGGGGGAAATTTTCAACAGCGCCTAAGGGATTTAGGAGCCCTTAGACCCGTTGGAAAGTATTTCTGTTCTTAAATCCGTTAGGCGCTTTTGAAAACGCCTCCCTTTAGTAAACATGACACTATACCAGGCCCGATCTTGCGCTACCTACGCGGGCAAAACTACTGCTGAAGTCAATCGGAGTTTTGCCTGAGTTACCCGTATTGGATTTGACCCTTAACTAAAACATTTGGAGCCCATTAAAGAAACTGGGAATTTTCCATTTGCACAATCGAAGCTTTCATCTTAAATTCATCTGATTGTTCTTTGTCCTGAGGAAATTGAGACCTCAATAACGCGGTTATTTATAATCACGAAAGCAAGAAATATTATTAATTATTTGTTTTCAACTCCCTGCATGTTTTTCAATGACTTATTCTCAAATCAAACACAAAATATAAAATCATGTAAAAAACTCTCCAGCAATTCAGGAATTTGATTTGGATTCATTCAGAAAAAAAGACTAGACTAAAAACTGGCTGATGGTTTACGGTCTGATTTTACTAGAAATAATAATAATAAAAATGCATGTGAACACAGGCAATCGTAAAAAAAATAAAGCCGAAATATTGTAAATTAAAATCATTCGCTGATATCCACGTTCCCCGGAAGAACATCTCCACACTTTAGTGCGGACAATGCTACACATTGTGTATCTTTAATTTAATAGAACCGTCGATATCCAGATTTGTTAAAAAAACAAAGTATTTAAAGTATTTATAAAACTATCCCATATGGAAAATAGCCTTCCTTTTTCAATGCCTGCAGTGTGGGTGCTGTAAGTTGTTAAACACATCCGAAGTGATGCTTAATATTTATACCGCGTTCACAGTTCAATGAGTATTATTATATTGTTACCCCATTGTTGTTACATACATTGTAATTACGCATACAGCTTGCTCGCAAAACGCTCTTTCTCCAGCTACACACATAATAAAGTGCTGGCATAACTGTAAGGGGAACCGGCGAAAAAGAATTGCAGATGAACGTCATAAAAATCTACTCTGTAGGAAGAGCTCGAGCCGGATTAACACTGCTTTGTATTTACACTTAAAGAATTTACATTTACCAACAGCAAGAGTTTTCTTAGAACTTTTTGTTGACAGGGGAGTTCAAATTCCCATTATAATTATTTTTTGCAACCCTAGGTTGGTTTTCAAATCCTCAAGTGGTTGTAAGCCAAAGCACTCAAGTAATATTTCCACGATGATCCCGGGTTTGTATCTGGTCCAGCGCCTAGTACTCAGCTGCTAAAGACCTGGTTCGAACTGATCCGCTGCATATTAATACAAGACATTATCACCAAAGACTTGTCAGTTGCACCTACCGAACCCGAGGATAATGACCCTGGAATGCTCAGAGACAATGATTGCAAGTGAAATTTACCAGATGAGAAAGGCATTTGAACACATTTTTAAACATTTCCCCTAAGAATTTCTTGCTCTTCGCACACTTATTTAGACACGCCAGCTCCTTAGCTATGATACAACCTACACACATTCTTCTATTGCATCCAAATTTCTCCTACCTAGGTCTTTATATTTCAAAATGCTTGTATTGGTCTGCGCCGATCCAAAGACAACACCACAATCCGCTTGAAAATGGAATTTTTAACCTGTGACAAAGCTTGCAGATGGGCGAATGTCTGTTTGGACTAGCAGTGTTTTGACATTTGTGTTTGATATTATTTTTAAATACTCTTATTCCATATGTACTTAAAACAAAAACAACAATAGTAATCAGGATCTAATAACAATAGTAGCGATCGTTGTTGTTCTTGGCATTTTTAAGTGTTTAAATAGAAAATGTTATGTTGCAAAACCTCTCTCTCTATATATATTCTTTCTCGGGAAATGCCAAGTTTTTAATATTTTCTGTAAATTGTCTTTTTATCAAAAGGGAACCTTTTTTGGAAAAAAAATCAGTTTGAGGAGGCATCCGATGACGTCACATTTCGCGGAATATAGTTTTCCTTGCGTGTTTTGGAACTTCGGTTAAAGGGAAGTTTGTAGCTACTGAGGAGGTGTGAAGTTTGTGTTGTTTTCTGAAATCTCTAGGACGTGCTAATATTTTTTCTGTGTGTTATTGCTCCAGGGGAAAATGAACTTAAAAAAAATAGCAGAGGCAGGAATTTACACAGATTTTCCTGTGGTTTTTTTAATTTATTTTATTTTATTTTAATGAAAGAACAGGTTGTAGGGTTTGCTTTATTGATATGCAGGCGAGCGCGGACACAGACACACACACACTTTTCCCTCATCTCAACAGGAAATGCATATTCTTAGGACTCCGGTTAATTCCTTTTTAAGACACTAAACTTTTTATACGCACTTTGAAAATACGCATTCAAATCTTTTAGGCGCGGCGCGGATATAGAAAAAAAAGCCTCCTTTGCGAAAAATTCATGGGAAAACACGTGTGTTTCCTCCTGTGCAAGGAATATTCTCTGTGTAAAGATTTCATAGACTATTGGGGGGGGAGACCCCCAAATCCGAATGCCAACGGAAATTGCTCAGGGCTACAGCCCGAAACACGGTCACACTAGGTCAGAATTCGATCTTGCGCGCCCATGGAAAGGAAGAGTAAATACGGTTCAGGATCCCCCAAATACCCTGAGTTTGCTGTTTATGAAAGCGAGAGTTTAGTGAGCACAGAAGTTGCTGATGCAAAAAGCCCATTTTCTCTAATGGGTAAATTTTTCAGAGAACAGGTAAGCGGCTTAGGAGCCTGGGTCTCATGGATTTTCAACGGACTTAGGGCCCTCAGTGTCTAAATAAGTTCTCAGTGGGACTTCGAGGCTTTTGAATAATTTACTATCGATCTATTGATCTATCCCCATACATAAAATAACACCAAAAATGATTAAAGGTCTGGAAAACATGACCGATAAAGGAAGATTGAAAAAAATGGGTTTGCTTAGGCTGGAGAAGAGAAGACTGAGAGGGGACATAACAGTTTTCAAGTACATAAAAGGCTGTTACAAGGAGGAGGGAGAAAAATTGTTCTTCTTAACCTCTGAGGATAGGACAAGAAGCAATGGGCTTAAATTGCAGCAAGGGTGGTTTAGATTGGAAATTAGGAAAAACTTCCTATCAGGGTGGTTAAGCACTGGAATAAATTGCCTAAGGAGGCTGAGGAATCTCCATCATTGGAGGTTTTAAAGAGCGGGTTGGACAAACCCTGTCAGGGATGGTCTGATAATACTTAGTCCTGCCTTGAGTGCAGGGGACTGGACTAGATGATCTCTCGAGGTCCCTTCCAGTTCTATGATTCTATGATTCTATACTCATCCATCTCTCTCTCTATCTAATCTATCTATCCCTGTATACATGCAAATATATATTGATTCCCTTTTCTGTAATTGGTGTATAACTGGTCTGTAATTGAGATAGATGGAAGGTTTGGAGGGGGTTCATCCTCCCTCCCTGCACAATTTAGATCAGGGGTGGGCAAAAAATGTTGGCCCGAGGGCCACATCTGGGTATGGAAATTGTATGGTGGGCCATGAATGCTCATAAAATTGGGGGTTGGGGTGTGGGAGGGGCTGAGTGCTTCGGCTGTGGTGGGGCTGGAGATGAGGGATTGGAGTGCAGGAGGGTGCTCTGGGCTGGGCCCAAGGGGTTCGGAGGGTGGGATCAGGGCAGGGGGTTAGGGTGTGGCAGGGGGTCAGGGGTGCAGGCTCCAGGTGGCACTTACCTCGAGCAGCTCCCGGAAGCAGCGGCATGTCCCCCCTCAGGCTCCTATGTGGAGGCACAGCCAGGCAGCTCGGCGCGCTGCACCATCCACAGGTGCTGCCCCTGCAGCTCCCATTGGCCATGGTTCCCGGCTAATGGGAGCCCTTGGCTGACCCTATGCATAGGATCCGGAGGGGGGACATGCTGCTGCTTCCAGGAACCGTGCAGAGCCATAGCACATGTGGAGTAGGGCAAGCCCCCAGCTGGATGCTGGAGCAGGGCAAGCCCCAGACCCCGCTCCCCAGCAGGAGCTCAAGAGGCAGATTAAAATGTCTGAAGGACTGGATGTGTCCCCTGAGCCGTAGTTTGCCAACTCCTGCTTTAGATGGAGGGAAACTTAATTTTTGTCTTGTCTATTTAAGACACAAATGAAGAAGAAGGAAGAGGAGGAGGAGGAGAAGCCCTTACCCTCCCAAAGGGATCTCAGAGTCTCTAGGGTTTTTATAGGGTCGCAGCCTTGGAATGTTGCAATGCTTTCTTCAGACACCTAAGTACAGCCCCCAGAGATGCCCAGGTGTGGGGTTGGGCAGCATTTGTTTTGGTGGGGGTTTAGCTCATACACACACATGCCAATATATATTTGCTTGCTTCAAACAATTTTGCCTGAGCCCTGCCTAACCCAGAGAGGCATGGGAGTGAGGCGAGTGAAACAAAGGACGGGGAGTTCTGGGGCTGGAAAAGACCTTGAAATGCCCCGGTGAAGCTCTCTGGCTGCATGCTATGCAGAAGGCAGGCATAAAGTTTATGTAGGGTTGCAGGTCCAGGGGAGCTATTCACCACCCAGGTTATGACTCTACCTATGTGGGAGGCTGGAGAGAACTTGCTTAGCAATAGGCAAGCCTCCCAACTCAGGCTACATTTGGAAATAGTTTACCCTAAGATAATACTTAGTCCTGCCTCAGTGCAGGGGACTGGACTAAACAACCTATAAAGGTCCCTACATCTTTAGGATTCTATCAAAGCAAGACACTGGTGGATGGGATCCCAGCCCTCCCTGTCCCACCCCGAGATGGGATGGGGAGGGGAGTACAGAACCCTGAATATGGAGGAAGTCAGCACTGCTGGTAGGAAAGACACTGCCAGTTTTCTGGTGCCTTGGGTGCTATATGCTGTGAGAGGTGCAAGTGGCTGCTGGTGGAAGGTAATCGAGGAGCTGCAAAAGGCTCCTACATGGGCAGAGGTGGGAGGAACTAAAGGAAAAGCAGTGGAGTAGAAAAGGGGATGGGGGAAGAGAGAGGGGCTTTCAGGCCTGGGAGAAAAAGGAGGGAGGGGTGTTATAAGGATAACAGCTGGCCAAAATTTTTCATCTGGAACTTTCACCCCCTGCAAATAATGGATATTTGGTGACACCAAATCATTTCACAAATTCAGGGTTGTTGTAGCTCTGTTGGTCTCAGGATATGAGAGAGACACAATGGGTTAAGGGCTATCTTTTATTGCCCCGACTTCTGTTGGTGAAGGAAACAAGCTTTCAAGCTCCACAGAAGACCTGAAGAAAAGCCCCGTGGAGCTGGAAAACTTGTCTCTCTTAAACCAACGAAGTTGGGCCAGTAAAAGTTATTACTTCCGCCACCTTGTCTCAAAAATTCATGTCAGTTTCACTGAATAGTTCATTAAAAACAAAAACAAAATATTAAAAAAAAGTCAAAAACTTTCAATTTGGGGAGGTGGTTTGTTTCAAAATTTCCTTCAATTTGATTGTTAAATTAAATATACTTTAAAATGCCTGAAATAGAAAGGAAACATTTTGCCTGACTTTTTAAAAAAACACTTTCATTCTCAAAAAAATTCAGAAAAAAAACACTTTTGTTTCAACCCAAAATGATTATTTTTCTGATTTTTCGGAATTGTCAAAAATTACAGTATTTGAAAAATTCTAACAACAATACATTATCCCCAAAGATTTGTCAATTGCGCCTACTGAATATATGGATAATGACACTGGAATGCTTAGAGACAATGATTTCAAGTGAAATTTACCAGATGAGAAAGGCATTTTAACACATTTTAAAAATTGCTGGAAAGAAAACTAACTCCAGATTGTAATCCCCTTGTAAGAGGAGTAATAAAGAAATACATTCAAACACAGTCTGTAAATTGCCTCTTTTTACTGCCTTTCCTCTGACCTCTGTCAACTTACTTGTCCTTAGACTTGGGGAAGAGACTGTCCTCCTTAAAAGTCTGGAAAGTGTCTCACACATAATGGGTGCTTCTGCAAACAAACTAATATAACACTAATTAACACTCCATGATCAAATTAAGACATACGCAATAAATAATAATAATGCAACTAATGTTTATTAGTAATTATTAATTAATATGAATTAATAACACTACTTTTATGTGACAGCACCTGCTTCTCGCTCTTTATCTGCCCTCAGTTCCTTTTCTACCTGGCAACATTACCCAAGAGAGCTGTACAGACAATCCAATTATTATAATAATTGACATTCCCAAAGATAAAAATTAAAATAAAATACTAAAAAGCCATGATGTTATTATAAAACAAAACAGTAATTGTCAATGTATGGAAATCTATTTATCTATTATTTTCAACAACACCAAAGAACGGAGAAGAGACTCAGGCCAGACAGGTGGAGGGGATAAGAAGGAAAGCATATTAAGAATTGGCCCTTGAGGTTGGCTGCAGCAAAGCCATAGCTGATGATTTGAGTCTGGATTTAACAGTTACCTTGAAAGGGTGCAACATGGTGACATTTCATTCTGCATTTGAGAAAGCGAGCCACAGCACAAGGCATGTGCCTGGGGAGGCTGACACAATGGCCCAGGCATGTGGTGCCCAGGGAATAGATATATTTAGTTCTGTTAGAAAGGGAAGCTGTTTTCAAGTCCCCCAAAGCCATACCACCTGGAAGCCAAAATGCACCCTTCCCCAGAGATTTCCCATTGGGGTTCAGCACCTCAGAGCAGCCTGCAGCCACGATTCTCCTGCATATTCCTACACAGTGAATTTGGAGGTGAGGGGGCCTCTGCTGCAATGTATGGTCATTATAATCAAGCAGGTATACGTTTGCGCTTGGATAGCCTGGTGAGTATGGAGGACGGTAGGGGATGCCTTGGAAGTCTTTGATCCCAAATGCTCTCCCATTCTGTTTAGTTAAGCCTGCAGCTGGCATCCACATCAGTCAAACCAAGGATTTCCTCTGAGGGAACCCAGAATGCCACAAACAACCTGTCTCTCAAATGATTCAGTGTTTTGGTGGGTACCACAACTTGTGGTTGCCTGCCATAATCATTGGAGGGGGATGAAAACAGAAGGCAGGCAGCCCAGTGACTCAGCACTGTTGTGGCCCCATGGCTTAACACTCTATTTTCCACATGCGGCATGTTTCAACCCACAAAGTGCTATGTCTGCGTGGAACCCTACCAGTCTTGACAAGAAACGCTTTGCAACATCACAGTAAATAATATGTGGCCAAGTGGACAAACAGCTTTGTTGTGACAAAAGACCTGTCTTCGCCGGGTGCTCTGCCAGAAACAAAAAAAGCATTTCTAAGTTCCTGGCAACTGCTTTTGGAATGAGGCTGCTTTCTTTCCTCTAGATCATGCCAGGATCCAACAACAGCCAAGAGTCTATCCAAGTTGAAGGGCTATAAACACATAGTTTCGCCAGCCAACCTCCCTCTCTGGGAGTTTATCACTGGCAATAATTTTTGAAACAGCTTTGGGAGGTGACAAATTTAAGACATGTGCCTTATCATTTTGTGCACTGCCTGGACTTGCTGCTGCAGGATTTTGTGGTTGATAATGGCAGTGCAATTGGGAAGAAGTGTGATCTAGTGGTTAGGGCCCTAGCCTGGGCTTTCAGAGATATGGGTCCTATTCTCAGCTCTGCCATTGGCTAGCTGTGTAACCATGGGCAAGCTAATTCCTTTCTCCGTGCCTCAATCTATTGCTTGTATGGTAAACTTTTTGGGGTGCAGGCCGCATCTACCACAATGGAACACTGATCTCAGTTGGAACTTGGTGGTGCTATCATAAAAATATCCTAGCTGGGCAGAGGCTCATTACAAATCTTGCACCTGTTTCAAGTCACATGCAAAAGGACCGGAAAAGCCTTGGGAAACTGTAAGGATATGTCTACATTAGGGCTGTCGATTAATTGCAGTTAACTCACACGATTAACTCAAAAAAATTAACTGCGATTAAAGAAATTAATTGCGATTAATTGCACTGTTAAACAATAGAATACCAATTGAAATTTATTAAATATTTGTGGATGTTTTCTACATTTTCAAATATATTGATATCTATTACAACATAGAATACAAAGTGTACAGTACTCACTTTATATTAGTTTTTATTACAAATATTTACACTGTAAAATGATAAACAAAGGAAAGTATTTTTCAATTCACCTCATACAAGTACTGTAGTGCAATCTCTATTGTGAAAGTGTAACTTACAAATGTAGATTTTTTTTGTTCCATAACTGCACTCAAAAACAAAACAATGTAAAACTTTAGAGCCTACAAGTCCACTCAGTCCTACTTCTTGTTCAGCCAGTCACTAAGACAAAAAGTTTGTTTACATTTATGGGAGATACTGCTGCCTGCTTCTTATTTACAATGCCACCTGAAAGTGAGAACAGGCATTCGCATGGCACTTTTGTAGCCAGCCTTGCAAGGTATTTACGTGCCAGATATGCTAAATGTTCATATGCCTCTTCATGCTTCAGTCACCATTTCCAGAGGGCATGCTTCCATGCTGATGATGTTAGTTAAAAAAATAGTGTGTTAATTAAAGTTGTGACTGAACTCCTTGGGGGAGAATTGTATGTCTCCTGTTCTGTTTTACCCACATTCTGCATGGATGCATGTCCTCTGGAATGATGGTTGAAGCACGAAGGGACATGTGAATCTTTAGTGCATCTGGCACGTAAATATCTTGTGATGCCGGTTACAACAGTGCCATGGGAACGCCTGTTCTCACTTTCAGGTGACATTGTAAACAAGCAGAAGGCAGCATTATCTCCTGCAAATGTAACCAAACTTGTTTGTCTGAGCGATTCGCTGACGTAGGACACAGTGGACTTGTAGGCGCTAAAGTTTTATATTGTTTTATTTTTGAATGCAGTTATTTTTTTCTACATAATTCTACATTTGTAAGGTCAACTTTTATGACAAAGAGATTGCACTACAGTACTTGTATTAGATGAATTGAAAAATACTTTATTTTGTTTATCATTTTTACAGTGCAAATATTTGTAATAAAAATAAATATAAGGTGAGCACTGTACACTTCGTATTCTGTGTTGTAATTGAAATCAATATATCTGAAAACATCCACAAATATTTAAATAAATGGTTTTCTATTATTGTTTAACAGCGCAATTAATCACAGTTAATTTTTTTAATCGCTTGACAGCCCTAATCTACACTGCAGTTGAAAACCTGTAACTGGCCTGTTTTTTTATTTTTATCCCTCGCCCATCACAGGGTCCTAGATCCCAGGCTCCCTGCCCAAGCCCAGCAGTCTATACTGCAATTGAACAGCCCCTTAGCCCAAGCCCTGCAAGCCCAAATCTGCTGGCAAGAGCCAACTGTGAGTATCTACTTTGCAGTGTATACATCTCCTAAGCGAGCAATCTGCCCCAGGTCTGAATTAAATGTAGCAAAACACTCAACTTGGAGGAGTCCTGTTTTCACATGCTGGTAGAGCAGGAGAAAATACCATCTGTGAATACGTGGGCTGAGAGGATGGTGTAACTTCTAGGTGGGGGCAAGATCAGCTTGAAACAATCAGCCTTTGGAAGAGGCCAGCAAAAAGTCAACTGCTATTGGTGAAACCTGGGCTCCTGCCTTGGTCTTTCAACAATCACAGCAGCAGCTTTCAGGAGGGAAGGTGAATCTTGAAGGAGGAAAAAGCTGCGAAGCGGAGAGATGTTTTATGCACCCAGATTGACAGCCGCATAAACATTTGCAGCTGGAATGGGCCCTCCCTTTATTAATCTATTTAGCCAATTTGCTCCACGAATCACATTGGAGGCTCACATCTCAAGAAGGTCAGCCTAAAAAAAAAAAAAACGAAAGACACATAAGCAAACCCTGCAGCCCTCACCCTGCCAGACAGGACATCAGAGGTTGTTTTTACCTGAATTAAGAACTAAGGACTGTAAGATTTCAGAGCCTCAGTACAACAGCAATGGGCACCAAGTACACTAACAGAATTTCCCATCTCAGGAATGACAAACTCTCTGGTGACTGGGAACTTCTTCTTTGTTAGGCATCTGTGCAGTAGCTAGCACCAACAGTGATCTCGGATGCCTCCGTTTTTGGGTGCTCAGCTTGAGACATCTTAAAGAGGCTTGATTTTCAGAGGCTGGCGTATCATGCTGCCTGACAATCAGACCTCTGTAAGGCGTCTCAAGATGAGCGGCCAAAAAACCAGGCACTGAAAATCACGTAGTACCGATGAAAATCTTGGTGGTGATCCTTGATTGGGATAAAAATAATAATTTCTACCAACTAAATTTATCCTAAAAAATTGTATTAATTTTTGTTTAATCTAGCTAAACTGGGGCAAACCCCCAACATCTTACATTTGCTATGTGCATGGAGATTATTCATACTTTATTATTATTTACATCTCTACCCCGATATAACGAGACCCGATATAACACGAATTTGGATATAACGCGGTAAAGCAGTGCTCTGGGGGGGCGGGGTTACGCACTCCGGCGGATCAAAGCAAGTTTGATATAACGCGGTTTCACCTATAATGCGGTAAGATTTTTTGGCTCCCGAGGACAGCATTATATCGGGGTAGAGGTGTATTTATTATTTTTAAAAATTGTTACACAAGGCAGTGTGACTTGGTGGATAAAGCTCTGGGTTGGGACTTTAGAAACCTGGGTTCTGGTCCCATATTGGTTGTGGGTCCACTAAATTACCTTGAGCAAATCACTTCCCCTCTTTCTGCTTCCGTTCCCATCAGTAAAATGGGGTTAGATTTGTGTTCATAGCATTTAAGTTCAGACGGGACCATTTAGATCATCTACTCCGACTTCCTGTACATCACAGACCTTTAAATGTTACCTGTTACCCCTGTTTTGAACCCCATAACTTGTGTTCGATGAAAATATAACTTGTGTTTTGGCTAAAGCATATTTTAACATAGAAATGTAGGTCTGGAAGGGACTTCAAGAGGACATCTAGTCCATTCCCCCCATTACTGCTGAGGCAGGAATAAATACATGTAGGTCATCCCTGACAAGTATTTGACTAACCTGTTCTTAAAATCCTCTAGTGATGGGAATTCCACACCTTGCCAGGTAACCTGTTCCAGAGTTTAATTATCCTTACAGTTAGCAAGTCTTTCCTAATAGTTAACCTGAAGCTCCCTTGATGCAAACTAAGCTAATTATTTCTTGTCCTACTCTTGGTAAACATGGAGAACAATCGATCACCAGCCTCTTTATAGCACATGGGTGGCGGGTGAAGCTTCCCCTGGGGGAGGCTAGCTCCCTGGCCCTCCTCTTCCACCGGTGGTCCTGCCCAGACTCCACCCCCACTCCACCCCAAGCTCTGCCCCCTCCCCTACTTGCCCCCCACTAGGCCCTCCTGCCACCGCTTGCTGCAGCCCTCCTCTCCTCCCGCCTCCCACCCGCTGCAGCCCTCCTTTCCTCCAACACCAGCCGCACGAGCAAGGGGGTGAGGAGGGACGCAGAAAGCAGCGGTTGGGGGAGGGGTGAGGAGGGACGGGGCGAGCGGCAGGCGGGGGGTCTCGCGGGGAGGGGATGGAGGAGAGGAGGGATGCTGCAAGAGGCGGGGACCTCCGGAGAGGGGGTGTAAGGGTGCGGACTCACCCCTGCGGCACCTCTTGCTGGTCATCTGGGAATTAGCTCTTCCAGCCTCCGGAGCACCCTCTGCAGGCCGGTGATCCACCTTATCTCACTCTGGTCCCCCGTGTCCCTCCCAGGACCCGGTGCCCGTTATCTGGGGTGCTGCCCCCTGGCAGTAACCCCACAGTTCTGAGTCTCCCCCTCCCAGGGGAACCCCCACCCACTATCCCCACTTTGCCTCAGTCTTGGCTACTGCCAGTCATCACTTAGCCCTCGTTCACTGGGGCAGACTGCAATGTATCAGCCACTCCTCACAGGCAAAGGGGTTTGGACCTGCTGCCTCTGCCTATCCTTGGGCTGCCCCTTTGCAACCCCAGTACCCAGTTGGCATTACCCTAGGCCTGCAGCCTAGGGGGTTTCCAGACCGGAGCGCCCCAGCTCCTCTTGCCTTCCCCAGCCCTGCTCCACCTTAGGTACCCAGGTACGCTCCCTAGCAGCCAGGCCCTTCTCCTTCTAAAGGCAGAGAGAGGCTCCTGGCTTCCCTGGCCTTTATAGGGCCAGCTGGGTCTGTCTGGGGCATGGCCAAAGCTGAGGCTGTTTTCCCCCAATCAGCTCAGCTTTTCCCCTGCCACAGCCCTCTCGGAGGGCTGTTTTAAGCCCTTCCGGACAGGAGCAGGTGACCACCCTGCTACAGGGGGGTGTAGTGGAGGAGAGGAGTGACTAACCCGGCAGCGGTGGGCGGTGGGGGCCTTGGGGGAAGGAGCGGAGCAGGGAGGGAAAGAGGCGGAGCCCAGGCAGGGCCACCATGGCCCAGGCATCCATTGGTGGGTCAGCCAGCTGCGCCAAGGGAGGCTTAGTCTCCCCTGGACTATATACCTGCTGCCCATGTAATGCCCTTTTATATATTTAAAGACTGTTATACTGTCCTCCCTTCGCCTTTTCTTCTCTAGCCTAAACATGCCCGATTCTTTCAGCCTTTCCTCGCAGGTCATGTTTTCCAAACCTCTTATCAGTGTTGTTGTTCTCCTCTGCATTCTCTCTAATTTGTTCTCATCTTTCTTAACATGTGATGCCCAAACCTGGACACAGTACTTCAGCTGAGGTCTCACCAGTGTCAAGTACAGTAGAACAATGACCTCCCATGTCTTACCCATGACCATAGGAGCCGACTTCGTGGGTGCTCTGTGGGTGCTCCTCCCCGCCAGGCCTCCTGCCTGACAGTGGGCCCAGCCAATCAGCGCCTCCCTATCCCTCACCGCCCGTCTCAATCAGCTGTTTCGGGGCATTCAGGAGGCTCTGGACGGGGAAGGGGAGGAGCAAGGATGCGGCGTGCTTGGGGGAGAGGGCAGAAGGGGGTGGGAAGAGGTAGGGCAGGGGTGGAATGGGGGTTGGAAGAGGTGGGGGTGGGGCAGGAGGTCGAGCACGCCCCAGCACATTGGAAAGTCAGTGTCTGTGCCCATGAGCCTCCTGTTAATACATCCCAGAATGACATTTGTCTCGCATCTTTTTCACTGCAGCAACACACTGTTGACTCATGTTCAACCTGTGATCCTCTGTAATGCCCAAGTCATTTCCTGCAATACTGCTGCCCTGCAGGAAGGCATCCAGTCATGAACCAATGACCTCAGGAGATGGAGAATCCACCACTTCCCTAGGGAATTTGTTCCAACAGTTAATCACCCTCACTGTTAAAAAGTTGTGCCTTATTATTTCTAATTTGAATTTGTCTGGCTTCAGCTTCCAACAAGGTTCTGGATACGCCTTTCTCTGCTGACCTTCTTTGGAAAGCACTCTGAGATCTATTGAGGAAAACTGCTAGATAAGGTATTGTTAGTTACCACGCTATGATTGAAGAGCTGGTAAAATCTGAGGCTTAACTGCAAATTGCAGGACTTTGTCTTTCCAAGGACACACAATAAGGTACAACCTTCAGCCTCCTAAGCATCTAGATGGAGTTCAGAGCTGAGCATTCATAACCTCCAGATAAGTAGGACCTGATTCAGCACAGTGTTAGAGGCACAGTGCTGCATATCAAAAGGTGAGGATGAACGTTCCAGTTAGGACAGGGACTGCACTGGAGAACTACACCTGAGCCTTAGCCTTCCCGATGCCCACACAGAGCCTTCACTCAGACTTTCACATGCTGCTGTGCATTGCCCAAGGGTTTCCAGGATCAAGGCTGTAGGCAGTGAGAATGTCAAACAACCGCTGACTCAGAACCGCATTCTGCGGCCACTCAGAGCTTCATGGGAACAGAGGGCTTAGAGCCTGCTCCAAATTTACATGCCACTTAAGAGAAAGAAGAATCTCCATTATAAGGTCTACTTCACACAGCAGAGCAGTTCTGATGCCACCAAATAGAAGGTTTATATACTTGGCTGGTGTGTCTTGCTCACATGCTCAGGGTCTAACCAATCACCAGATTTCAGGCCAGGAAAGAATTTTCCTCCAGGTCAGATTAGCAGGGAGGTCAGTGGGGATTACAGCATGGCACGTGGATCACCTGGGCACATCCCACCTAATCAATTCCCTGCCATTACAGGGGCTTTGGGCATTGGTGGCACCTCAGTCTTTCCTGATCTGCCAAATGCTCATTCAGGCCCCCGTGCATGGGTAGATTAGAAGATTGATCAATAGAAAGGATGATCCAGTGGTTAGGGCACTAGCCTGGAACTTGGGAGACCCTCCTCCAATATATACTTCCTGTGTGACCTTGGGCTAGTCATTTAGGGTACGTCCAGACTACCCGCCGTATCGGCGGGTAGCGATTGATTTATCGGGGATCGATAATTCGCGTCTCGTTAAGACACGATATATCAATCCCCGAACGCGCTCCCCGTTGACTCCGGAACTCCACCGGAGTGAGCGGCGGTAGCGGAGTCAACGGGAGAGCCGCGGCCATCGATCCCGCGCCGTGAGGACGGGAGGTAAGTCGGAATAAGATATGTCGACTTCAGCTATGGTATTCCCGTAGCTGAAGTTGCGTATCTTACATCGACACCCCCCCCCCAGTGTAGACCAGGCCTTAGTCTCTTTGGGTGTGTCTACACTTCAATAAGAGACCCCTTGCATGGCTGCAGCTGGCCTGGGTCAGCTGACTCAGGCTCACAGGGCTTGGGGACTATACAATTGCTGTGTAGACATTCGGGCTTGGGCTGGAGCACAGGGTCTGAGACCCCACGAGCGGGGAGGGTCTGCAAGCCTGGGCTCCAGTCTGAGCCTGAATGTTTACACTGCAATGTTAGCCCTGCAGCCCAAGCCCTAGAAATCTGAGTCAGCTGACCTGGGCTCTGCGATTCGGTGCCACAGGGTTTTTATTGCAGCGTAGATGTCCCCACAGGGTCTCAGTTCCCCATCTGTACAATGGGGCTAATAGCACTGCCTCATGAGGATAAATACATTAACGATTGCGAGATGCTCAGCTAATTTGGTGATAGAGGCCAGATAGATCCCTTCGCTAGATAAGTGAGCATAGAGATGGGCGTGTATCAGAATAGATCGACATTGGCCTGTCATGATGAAACAAAGCGGCTCTCATTTCTGCCTCAGCTACTTCCGCCCCCCAGCTCCCTGGCAGGGTGGGGATGTTACTAATGTCTCTGCTGTGCTTTTTCCTGTAGGTGTTTCGCTGCTCCCCACCCTCGTCTGCCTCTGCAGCTTTAAATTTTCCTGTCTGCGGCGGCTTTTTGGCCTTTTTCATAGAGACCGAGTGAAACTTGTTCTAGAGGCTCAGAATGCCATCTGGTGTAAATTGACGTCAATGAGCTGAGGCCGGTTTGCGCCAGCTAAGGATCTGACTTGCAGCAATTAAAAAATATGTGTGAGATAGGACTTGAATCTTACTTAAATGAAGGCCCCCTTACACCATTCTCGCAGTGTAGAGGGACCATCGTGTCAAGGAGAACCAGGGCCTGAGTGGTTTTGACCCTCAGTCACATGCACCCAAAGTAGCTAGCACAGAGCAAATTTCCTGACAAGAAATTCAGTCGCTCAACAAAGTCTTCAGTCTCCCTCGGTGAGACTGATTCTCATTTAGGGTCTGTCTACACAGCAACCAAGGAGGCATGACTGCAGCATGTGTAGGCAAGCCTGAGCTAGCGGTGCTCCTGCTAGCCTGCTAAAAATAGAGTTGTAGCCATGGCAGCATGGGCTAGCTTCCCCTAGTAAACCCAATCCTCGGTAGGTACTTGGGCAACCAGCCCATGGCGCTGCCCATGCTGCCGTGACTACCCTGCTATTTTCAGCAAGCTATCTGGATCAACGCTAGCTTGGGTATGCCTACTCACTATTGGCACAGCATGTGTAGGCTTAGCCACGCTAGCGTTGTTGAGCGACTGAATTTCTTGTCAGGAAATTTGCTCTGTGCTAGCTACTTTGGGTGAGAGACAAGGTGGGTGAGGAAATATCTTTATTGGACCAACTTCTGTTTACACACACACACACTGGCAGCGTAAATGGACCTTTAAGCATGTTTCAATGTAACTTGCACCTGCTTCATCGTCCTTTTTACACCGCCAGAGTGGTGTTATGGGCTTTAGTGAAAATGAGAATCAGGTCCCATATCTCCATCTGTCACTGCTTAGCATTCTGTCTCTTTATCGTTGAATCAAATTCTGTTTACTCTGGGATACATCGGGAGTAACTCGGTGGAGCCAGACCTTGATCTTTACACTAGTGCAAGTGCAGAGTAACTCTAATGAAGCACATTGAGTTACTCTGGATTTACACCCAATCCAGTGACGTCAATGGAGTTAGTCTGGATTTATATCAATTCCACTGAAGTTATTCTGGATGTATAGCAGTAAATGGGGCACAATCTGACCCAATGTTCCCCCGAACCCTGCTAATTTTACCTCTTCTTACCCTACCTGTATTATGGTTATCAATTTTCCAAGAACAAAGAGCACATAGTGGTCCTGATCCTGCAAACACTTACGTACACGCTTACCTTTAAACAGGAGAGCAGCCCCACTTTAACAGCACGTCTGATGTGAGTAAAGTGAAGCACGTGTGGATGTATATACCGGGTTAGTGCTTTAATGTGGTCATAAGGAGGGCACCGGGAATCCTTTCATCTCTAGAACACTGCTTTGAATTTGACCCTGGGGCACAGCAACCCAAAGTCATTCTGATCCAATGGCTGTTTGGTGTGATTTGTGAAATGAGCTGTTGATCTCGGCACATTACACTCAAACACTCTTATCAGACTTTGGGGAAGTTCACATCATTATTAGTTACAATAGGGTAGTACCTAGATTTTCCAGTCAAGATCTCTGTGCTGGGTGCTGTACAAACCCACAGTGAGAGTCAACCCTTGTCCCAGTGAGCTAACAGTCTAAATAGACAAGGGACAGAGGAGGGGAAACAGGCTATGGGTATGTCTCTACTGCAATCGAGGTGTGAGTGAAGCTCAAGTCGACATACCTGAGCTAGCTTTATGGTAGCTAGCTCAAGTCCTGAAGCAATGAAGCTGTGGCAGTGCACACTTCAGCGGGGCCTACACCCCAAACCCTCATGGGACTGCTGTGGCTTCCCTGATCCTGGGCCCAAGCCAGGCAGATCAGAGCTAGCTCTGGTATGTCTACCTGAGCTGCAATCGCACCCTGTGATTGTAGCATAGACATACCATACAAGGCTGCAGTTGCTACTCCAAACAAAATATCTACCAGTGCCCAAAACAGTCGGCTTCACTCATTTCACAGGAATAAATGTTTTATTGGTACAGCAGAAAAATAAAGAAAAGAAAGCGATGGACGTTTCGAACTTGCCATGCCACTGCTGTGAAAAGTGCAATGCACGTGAGCTGAAACCTCAAAGACATACTGGGGAGACCCTAAAATAGCATCGGGCCCCTCTCCGTGGGCATGTCTACACTGGAGCTGAAAAGTGTCATACCTGTGGGAGCTCTGACCGAGCTAGGGGGCTAGAAAGAGAAGCCATGTGGCAGGAGGGGCTAGCTGTGCTGAGCATGATCCTGCCCAAGACCATAGGTATGGAATAGGAGTGGCTAGCCCGTCACACCCCCATGGCTACACTTCTGTTTGTAGTGCCCTAGCTTGATCAGAGGTATGTCTCCTCACGCTGGAATTTACACATTCCAGCTCCAGTGTAGACATACCGTGCATCTGAACTGTAGTAGCCTGCATCCATCCATAGCTCCCAAGCAGCTCTCCTTGCCTCCTGGAGGATATGCTCCAGTCCCACTCATACTCTGTTAGTCCCAGTTTATATAGGCAGAGTCCTTCATATCTCCCTAGGGGATGCTGAGCTATCTGAGTCTTCATTTAGTAAAGCCCTTTAACTCTTGCTTAACTTGTGTTAGGTGGCTAATCCTGTATGCTAGGGCTGATCATTAGTGTGCAGCCCCCAGGTGCACCAGTGCAAACCCCGATGTAAGCCTCTACTTACATCAGTGCTGTTTGCCCCAGTTTCAAGAAGGAGTAACTAGCCACTGGTGCTTATAGCAACCTTGGCTATTTGCACTATGGGTTTGGAGTAGGGCAGCTACTCTGCAAGCTGCAATTAGAGCAAATCACCAGCCTCATTTACTGGTCTTTCATCCTGGTACCTCTTGAATTGGGTACCCAGACCTTCCTGCATATTCTTCGGATAACTCTCTTTTGTATTGCTAACAAGTCTGTGTGACGCTTTCCTAGCCAGAGCCCCGCTGATATGCCAATAAAAACTCTCCTTTAGGATGGAACATCTACACAGCGGCTGCAAGGCGTGATTCCCAACTCAGGCAGACATACACCTGCTAGCTCTGCTCAAGCGAGCATGCTAAAAATAGCAGTGTAGCCACAGTGGCCGCTCGGGCTTCCTGCCCCAGCACCATCCAACCTCATGCCCTGCGTATGCACTCAAGCGGCTGGCCCAAGTGGCCACCCGTGGTCACACTGTTATTTTTAGTGTGCTCGCTTAGGCGCGGGCTGCGCTGGGAACTTTTGCTGGTTGACGTTGCTTAGGTAAGGGTGTGATTTTTTTTTTTTACAGGAAGACAAGGTAGAGTTAAAACAGCAAAAATAAAAAGTCCTTTTGCTGCTATAGCTTATTTCAGGGGTGGCCAACCTGAGCCTGAGAAGGAGCCAGAATTTACCAATGTACATTGCCAAAGAGCCACAGTAATATGTCAGCAGCCCCCCATCAGCTCCACCCCCCCCCCCCCGGCTCCACTTCCGGAGCCTCCCGCCAATCAGTGCCTCCCCCTCCCGCCCCGCACCCTCCAATCAGCTGTTTCATGGTGTGCAGGAGGGTGGGGGTGGGGGAGGAGCGAGGGCACGGCAGGCTCAGGGGAGGGGGCTGGAAGGGGTGGAGTGGGGACAGAGACAGGGGTTGAGCAGTGAGCACTCCCCGGCACATTGGAAAGTTGGCTCCTGTAGCTCCAGCCTTGGAGTCGGTGTCTATACAAGGAGCCGCATATTAACTTCTGCAGAGCCGCATGTGGCTCCGGAGCCACAGGGTAGCTACCCCTGGTTTATTTCATGCTGGGAACTGGTATTAGCTCTACTGGCATAAGCACCCTTTTCCTGGGGTAAGCTGCATCTACAGTAGGAAGTTTGCTGGTATAGCTATATCAGAGATGTTGTCTGGTGCAGACAAGGCTTTAGAAGTTCTGCGGTAAGCAGTAATGTGAGACGTTTCCTCTTAACCTTCAATGGCATGAGTCGTTTAGGAGGCAGTTTTGCCTAGTGGATAGAGCACAAGCCGGGGGGACGCGGAAGAGTCAGGTTCTATTCCTGGCTCTGCCACTGCCCTGCTGGGTGACTTCAGACAAGCCACTTCCCTGCTCCGTGCTTCAGTTTCCCCAGCTGTATGATGAGGGATAATAAGACTGACCTCCTTTGTAAAGCACTTTGAGATCTGCTGAAGAAAAGCGCTCTATGGGTATTATCATTACCCAGCATTTTTCAGCGGTGGAGCTCAGAGTGTTTTGTGTATTACAGACAGGGAAATGGACGCACAGAGACTTAGTCAAGGTCGCACAGCATAGCAGGGAAGAGAAACCAGACCTCCTCTCTCCAGGTCCAGTGCCCTGTCCTCTCAACCACACCGCTTCATAAGAGCAAATGATGTTTCTTCTCCCAGTCTCCGGGGAAGAAGGAAGCACTGAAATGCGCAGAGATTTAGTCCTTTCTGCAGCTCTTTTAATCATTGCTTCTTGGATGCTTAATTCTGTGCACACACTCCTCTACCCAACAGCACAACCCACTTCAGAGCAAGGTCATGATTCAGCTCAACAGGGCCGGTCCAGACGCTAGCATGCGGCTGCAGCAGCTGTCCTGGCTTCTGCAATTGGTGCAGGCTGAATTGCTTGGTGCCACATTCTCCAGCAAGGCTTGTTTTAATTACACCATTGGTATAATCATAGTAATTCACACTTTTAGAGGGATTTTTCATCCCAAAGGACTTTACACATGCAGGCCAACATTGTCAAAGCCGGGAGTCTAAAGCGAGGCTCCAAAATCCACAGTTAGGCACCTAGGGAACTATTTTTGAAAGGCCAAATGGCAGGTTAGGTGCCCAACTTCCGTTGGAAGCAATGTTGCCAACTCCAGATTTTATCATGAGTCTCAATGTAACTGGCACTTTTTAAAAACCCCCAGCTCCTGGAGTCATGTGATTAAAAGAGAATCTCAGCTCTCATTTTATTAAAGAATGTACATTTCCGGCTATGGTAGCTGCAGAGAAAAGCTTGTAAATGTGAGCCACATGCATCAAGTTGAAACTACACCAGAAAAGCTTTCTGAGCATGGTGTTACAGGTAGAGGTATACCAGCAAAGGTCCCCTAGTGTAGATGCAGCTAATGCCAGCTCCCTGAATGAAATAAGCTACACTGGCAAAGCACTTTTATGTCAGGAAAACTGTGTCTGCACTACGTCTTTTGCCAGTATAGAAATGTTGTAAAAAACTCACACCCGTAACTGACTTTCCATACTATCCAATGTTTTAAATGCACACCTAGTCTCAGAACCAGAAGGCAAATAGAAGACAAAATTGTGGTGGTGGTGTGTGTGTGTGTGTGGGGAGGATTATCTCATGATTTTAAGTTAATCACATGATTTTTTTGGTACCTGACTCATGATCTCTGAGTCAACAATACTGAGACTGGGATTTAAATCATATCCCACCGTGATAGAGGGCCCTTGACAAAATGTCGGCTGTTCATCACAAGCAACTCTTATCTTAGAACTGGCAAACTCACTACACCAAACAGTATCAGAGGGGTAGCCGTGTTAGTCTGGATCTGTAAAAAGCAACAGAGAGTCCTGTGGCACCTTTAAGACTAACAGAAGTATTGGAGCATAAGCTTTCGTGGGTGAAAACCCACTTCGTCAGACGCAGTGGGTATTCACACACCAAAGCTTATGCTCCAATACATCTGTTAGTCTTAAAGGTGCCACAGGACTCTCTGTTGCTTTTTACACCAAACAGGTGTCTTGCAGGGTATTTATCCATAAGGGATAGCATGTAAGGTATCTGTGGAAAGCTCATAACTTCTCAAGACTCATAATCATTGTGAGATGTATGTATGGGTAATACCTAAGGAATAATTTAAGTATATTGAAAGTATGTTTTATTATTTTGGAGTAAAAGTTAGCCACCAGGGATAAAATAGATTGGTGGTGGCCCATTCAAGCAAGATGGAGTCTTCACCCTCTCTGGTTAGCCAGTGGTATAATGCAAGGAACTGGAATGGGTTATCTAGGGAGGTGGTGGAATCTCCATCCTTAGAGGTTTTTAAGGTCAGGCTTGACAAAGCCCTGGCTGGGATGATTTAGTTGGTGTTGGTCCTGCTTTGAGCAGGGAATTGGATTAGATGACCTCCTGAGGTCTCTTCCAACCTGAATATTCTATGATTCTATGATTCTATGCAAGACTCAACTGTCTAGCCTGCTCCATCCCAAGACAATCAAAGGAAAACTGCAAACAATCGAAACTACTTGGAGGTACAAAAGGAACATTGCAACAGACAGAGGATTGCCCCATCTATGAAGAAAAACAAAAGGCTGTTTCAGTATAATACGGAATGGGAAGAGATCCTCTGTATGCACTCACTGAGGGAACATCTTGTGGAGCATGGGTGTCCTCATGAAAGTTTGGCTCCTGGTTTCTGTGAAGCCAGCCAGCTCTGCACCCCACTGAACTCTGGGTGGGGGAGAAACCTGCTTTATTAAATAGGAAAGGTAACTATTAATGATTGTGGGCCCGAGTTGGTGTTTTATGATTTTGTTTTGCATTGGAACCATTTGTTTCCATTGCTCTCTCGTGTTTCCAGTGGAATTGCTGTTCCTTCTTAAATAAAGGTTCTTTTGTTTCATTACAAGTACTGGGTGTTATACAGGAATAGTGATTTAAAGTAAAACTGGGGCATGGTGCTCCTTGGGGGCAGAGGATCTGGGACTTCTATGAGTAGCCAGTGTCAGGGGCTGGATATCACAGGAAATGCTTCAAAGGGACTGGGGTGCCCCTCTTGTTAACCTGCAAGGGGAAGACAGGGCTGGTATAGCTGAGAGGAGAGTGCTTGACAGGCTGTGGTGCTAGAGAGCTGACACCCCAAGTAAGATTCCTTAAGGCAGGGGGTCACAAAGTGACTCACAGCCCTTGATACCCCAAGAGCATCATATAATACCAGGGTTGGAAGGGACCTCAGGAGGTCATCTAGTCCAACCCCCTGCTCAGAGCAGGACCCATCCCCAGACAGATTTTTGTCCCAGATCCATAAATGGCCCCCTCAAGGATTGAACTCGCAACCCTGGATTTAGCAGGCCCATGCTCAAACCACTGAGCTCTCCCTCACCCCCACGCCACCCTTAAAGCCATACACCCATGGGAGGTTTCCCTATTGTCCAGTGTCACAGTCGCAGCCGTGCAAGGTAGGTCAACATCTGCCGTTGTGCTTTGGTGGCTTTTTCCACTCAGTTTGCGCTGGTGTAAATGACGACCCCAGGAGCAGGGAAATGGCCTTTACAGAGAGGCCGTTTTACACCACTCTGGCAGTATAAAGCGGCCTCTAAGGGTACGTCTATACTTACCTCCGGGTCCGGCGGTAAGCAATCGATCTTATAGTTTCATAGATTCATAGATTCTAGGACTGGAAGGGACCTCGAGAGGTCATCGAGTCCAGTCCCCTGCCCACATGGCAGGACCAAATACTGTCTAGACCATCCCTGATAGACATTTATCTAACCTACTCTTAAATATCTCCAGAGATGGAGATTCTCTAGGCAATTTATTCCAGTGTTTAACCACCCTGACAGTTAGGGGATCTTCTGGGATCGATTTATCGCGTCTTAGTTAGATGCAATAAATCGATCCCGGATCGATCCCGGAAGTGCTCGCCGTCGACGCCGGTACTCCTGCTCCATGAGAGGAGTACGCGGAGTCGACGGGGGAGCCTGCCTGCGCGTGTGGGCCCGCGGTAAGTTTGAACTAAGGTACTTCGACTTCAGCTACGTTATTCACATAGCTGAAGTTGCGTATCTTAGTTCGAAGTGGGGGGTTAGTGTGGACCAGCCCAAAGTGAGGATCAATGGCATTTGCATGCACATTAAGGACCCTTCACACTGCCAGCGTGGTATAAAGAGGCCTTAGTGCAAATAAGAAACGGTCATGTTATGGCTACTGGACCTCAACATCCACCTCTGTAAAACAACAAACTGCGCTAACAACGTTTATAAGCCGTTTGGATGAAGGATGAACTAGCTATGCACACTAGGGGCTGGTCTACACTGGGGGGGGCATCGGTCTAAGATACGCAACTTCAGCTACGTGAATAGCGTAGCTGAAGTCGATGTATCTTAGATCGACTTACCTCCCGTCCTCACGGCGTGGGATCGATGGCTGCGGCTCCCCCGTCGACTCCGCTTCCGCCTCTCGCTCTGGTGGAGTTCCGGAGTCGACGGGGAGCGCGTTCAGGGATCGATTTATCGCGTCTAGACAAGACTCAATAAATCGATCCCCAATAGATCGATTGCTACCCGCCGAGTTGGCGGGTAGTGAACACGTACCCTAGGACTCAGGCGAGATGGGATCTAGTCCCAGCTCTGCTACTAGCCAGCTGGGTGACCTTGGGCAAGTCGGTCCCACCTCCCTGTGCCTCAGTTTCCCCAATTGTAAAATGAGGATAACAATACTGACCTCCTTTGTAAAAGTGCTTTACCATCTACTGATGAAAAGTGCTGTCTAAAAGATAGGTGTTACTAATTATTACAATCAAGTCAAGCACCAAGGGATCTTAAAAGTAGACTTACCAGTATAGCTGTATCTACACTAGGGGTCTTTGCTAGCCAGCCACGTTAGTTAGGGATCACACCCCTCACCAATAGTGCTATCCCAGCAGACCTGACCTTATATCTCAGCCCTGAGGCAGCAATTCCCCCAGAACAGCGCCCCACAGCCCATTGGTGTAGCTCTGAGACCTGGGCTATACTTAAATGTTTGCCAGCATAGATATATTGTTTAGGATGTGGGAAAAAATCATACCCCTAACCGGCTAAGCTGTGCTGGAAAAAGCCCAAGGCCAGGTCTACACTACGGACCTACTTTGGTACAACTGCGTCACTACGGGGGTGAAAAATCCACACCCTGGGCAATGTAGTGCTAACGACCTAACCCCCAGTGTAGACAGCCCTACGGCAAGGGGAGCGCTGCTTTGGTAAACCTAGCTACTGCCTCGGCACTAGCAGGATTTGCCAGTAGACCTATACCATCGAAACCTTTCTAGGATAGAAAGGGCCTGAGTCAGAGGGTACGTCTACACTACCCGCCAGATCAGCAGGTAGTGATCGATCTATCGGGGATCGATTTATCGCGTGTAGTGTAGACGCGATAAATCAATCCCCGATCGCTCTCTCGTCGACTGCTGAACTCCAGCTCAGCAAGAGGCGGAAGCAAAGCCAACGGGGGAGCGGCGGCCGTTGATCCCGCACCGCGAGGACGCGAAGTAAGTGATTCTAAGTCGATCTAAGATACATCGACTTCAGGCTCGTGTAGACCAGGCCAGAGAGTGGACTGTCATACTGTTTCATCTGCCCCGCTTCCCAGATCAGGTAGGGCCCCCAGTTCGGACCTTGCCCAGTTTTGCTTAGCTTCTCGATGCAGGTGATTGTCCAGGCCAAGGAAGCACAGCTCAGGAGCTGAAACCAGGTGTCTTTCTTTTTTGCTCAGGAGGGACCTGTGCTCTCTGTAGAAATATTATCCCGCAAAACAGTCATGAGAGTTTGCGCCTATGGAGGGGCCTGTTCCCCAGAGACAAAATTGCTGGCAAATGACTGCAATGCTGAGCGTTTCTCCTCAGCCCTTCCCTCGCTGAGAGCGATGTCAAGGCAATTATTAGAGCTACTCCTGGGAGGAAGGGGAAAAAAACAACAACCAACCAACCAACCCCACAGCAACCCGGAGAGCTGAATGCTGCTGCACGAATGTGCTTTTTCAACAAGTCTCTTTGGCACAGCTGTTTGCCTAACCTGATGTATCACCCACAGTCTGCAACAAGCTATAATCAGACATTTCAGGGTGTGGAGCTGGGCACTAAGTATGTGCTGAGATAAGTGCACACATTGTCCCCGAGCCAGGAGACAAGAGGCGCAGGCAAGGAACCCAACGCTGACTCGAAAGACGGTGGAAGCAAAAAAAAAAAAAAGAGAGAGAGAGACAGACAGACAGACAGAACCCTCCCTCCAGGCACGGTGGGGGGCGGGAAGCCTGTCAATTTCACCTTCGCTGTTTCTGTGCTATACACCTTGGGGGAAGAGAGGAGAATGAGAAGGGATCCAGCGGGGGAACAGAATAATTGCTCTTGCAGGGCCCTACCTCTCCATGCCAAAAAAACTCCACGTAAGTGTTAATGGCGTCGTCTCGAAAAGGTGATGCTTGTCAAGGATAAATCATCCCGTGCCTTTTAGCGGTGGTGGTAATTACACAGTGCCTTAACGATCAGTACAAACTGTCAAGGGAAAAATATTGTAAGTAAAAACTTGGAGCTCGCTAGCAGGGAAGCGTTAAGGTGTCTTAACATCGCTCGGCACAAAGGAACCTTGTCTGGGTTTAGCTGGAGCCGGGAATGATGAGAGGTAGGATTCATGTCCTTTCTTGTCCATCAGGAGACACTTAATGCGGTTGTATAATCCTAATGGTTTTGTTAAAAGGAAAATTAGAGAAGCTGAGATTTGGGAAACACACGCCACGCGGGCGGGGGAGCAACTCATTTTCCCCCCCCTCCCCCAAAAGCATGGACCATGTCTTAATAGAGAGCTTTTCTCATGGGCATCTCCCTTCCCATTTGCCTGGGCCTCCATCCCTCCCCTTTGTGGCGGCCTTATTAAAAGGGCATTGGGTCGGTATCATTACTCTCCAATTGCACATGGGGAAACTGAGGCACGGAGAGGCAATGACCCACCCAAGATCACCAAGTGACAGATACAGAAGCAGAAGCAAGATCTCCTGAGTCCTAATTCAGCATCCTGCCCACTAGACTTCTCCCCACTCCGGCAGCGTGTAAACCTATTTATTCTATTTGTAGGGCAGATTAGCTGAACAACAGTAGCAAATCATTAATGATCAGAAAAACAGTTTTTCCAAAGCTTAGACCATCCAATCAGGGAACAGGAACAATGCCACATGATGGAGGCGACCGATTACATGGTGCAGATAATGAGTAGCCGCCATCCACAATGTTAAAATTTGTTGTTGATAGTGAACTGATCTGGCAAAAACAATGATCTGTGCATGGCCAGACAAAAGCAGGGCCGGCTCCAGGCACTAGACGAGAAAGCACGTGCCTGGGGCGGCACATTGTAAGGGGCGGCATTCCGGCCAATCTTTGGGGCAGCATATTCCGGCCGCCCTGCCAGGTTCTTTTTTTTTTTTTTTTTTTTGCTTTGGCAGCCCGGTCCACAGCTCTGGAGCCCCCGGCCGGCTCCCCGCGCTCCACCAGTCCCAGCCCAGCCCTGCAGGGGCATGGACCCCGGCCCGGGGGGGCAGGAACTAGTGATCCCCGCTGCTCACCATGCCGCTGGGCTCCCTGGGACGCACTACTCCCCGCCACCTGGACCGGCCCTCGCCTCCCGCGCTGCTCTGAGCCCGGCCCAGCCGAGCCACCTTTAAAGGAGTGGCTGAGCCAGCACCTCCTGCAGCCCCCGGAGGCTCCACCTGCCCGGCCGGGAGAGGCACCCCAAGACCGGAGGGGGGAGCCCCTCTCGCCCGGCTGTGAGGTGCCACCCTTCACCCCCCCCCGCGAGCCGCCTTGACTGCCCTCCACACACTCCCTGCGACTGCCGTTTGTTTGGTTTTTTGCTTCGGCAGTCCGGCCGCCCTTTTTTTTTTTGCTTTGGTGGGGGGGGGGGGGGGGACAAAAAAGCTAGAGCCAGCCCTGGACAAAAGAGCTCCATTGGTGTGAGCAGGTCCCCCAGCAAGGGTGGTAAGGTGCAAAGAGACTGGGTGCTGATACGTCTGGAAGGCACATTCTAACATGCTAACTAGTTTATTTTATGGTGCCCATCACCATAGTATCTGGGCAGCTGGTCATAAATCCCTGGTAGATGGGTTTATAACAGTAACCCATCTCTTTGGTGTTCATGGAGGTTGTTATAATACTGAGGTGAGTTGTTTTGTTTTTCTCTTCAAACACGGTCCAGGGTTTGGGACGGGTCAGGAACTTCAGGTCTTGCTTTGCCTTTCCTGTTTTCTCTGGATTCCCTTTCCTCTTCCAGCTCCTGGTTTCAGTGAGTTGGAGGCCTGGTCTAGGCCAGTATAACTATTTCAGTTGGGGTGTGATTTTTTTACCACTACTGTTATACTGGTACCGACCCTAGTGTGGACTGAGTTATAACAGTATGACGGTGCCTTATACAAGTATAATAATGCTAATAACTGGGACTTATATAGAGTTTTCCACCCACAGATCTCAAAGCGCTTTTCCAAAGGAGGTCAGTATCATTTTATAGGTGGGGAAACTGAGGCACCAAGTGGTGAATTGCCCAAGGTCACCCAACAGAGCTGGGAAAAGAACCCCAGTGTTCTGAGTCCAGCCCTCTAGCCACCAGGCCACACTGCCTCCCACCTCTCCTATATGAGAATAAGCTCCTTTATATCAGTATAAATGCATCAACATGAAAGGGGAGTGTACGGCTTTAGCTATTCTGGTATAGTCAAAGCACTACAACTTTTGACGATAGCCGTGCCCTCGGTGTGATGTTCAGATCATCAGGAAAACCTTCCAGGGCAGAAACCTACTCATCATTGGCAGAGAAAGACCATTTTGAAATCCGTTTTCGGTGTGGGGAAGGGAGACGCTGAGTCTGCTCCTCCCAATCCCCACATTGCACATTCCTTCCCCTTGCTTCATCTACTTGATTCTCATCTTCGGGAGACTTGTGCACGTTGCAATCTGCTTTCCTAGACGAAGGCTCCCTAGTTATTAACCGGAGCTGGAGAACACTGCAGGAGAGCTCAGACTGCGTGCTCACACAAGCTTAGGTCCCACCCTTGCTTGCTGGAGCAGGGATGAGCTGTGGCAGAGAGAGGTGTCAGGCCTTGTAGTGACTGCTGCAACTATCCTGCTGTAGTAGGAAAAGAGCCTAAAACATAAGCCCTTGTATTAGAGGCCTTGTATGAGGCAGGACCTGCTCACAGAATATGGCAAGAACCGGGCTAGTATTGCAAAAATACACATTTCTAAAAAGTGCTAGTCACAGAGTACTTACATAAACACATCCCGATATCAAGTGGTACCAGAACATCCTGATATCAAAGATGGTACAAAAACATTCCGCAAGGATAATAGGAACACACTGACCCCTCCTAAAAGATAAGTCAGGATGGCAGTACGTACTAGAGATGTTTTGATCAAACCAGCATGTACAAGATGATGGGTGATAACTAGTCACGTCAGGGGGCAGTAACTGTGTCAGAGGGGCAGTACTAACTTTTTTGTATCAGGGTATAAAGGGCATCTCAGAGGGAGTATATTTGTCTGGCACAGGGAGGAACAGAAAGTTCTGCCATTCACTAAGCTGGTTCGTTGTTATGGGCATATGTGTATATGGTCCAGTAAAGTCTGTGAGATACTAGTACCGTGCTTTGTTGACAATAATCCTGGCTGGGTACCTTCATCCCTTAACGGATCTTGTGGTCATTGGGTGATTTGCTTGAGGTCTGCCATGCCAGGTGTCTGCGCAGGGCTGCGGCGGCACACAGAGGGAACACACACATGCAGCCAAACATCTATCAACATCTAACCACACCTGCCAGTGCTGGACTGGGTGGTTCAGGGATGGGGCCATGTGTAACCCACACACCTCCTGGGTGTGGTGTTCTGTCCCATCTAGTAGCACCAAGACCACTTAGCGAGAGCAAGATTGATGAGTCTGCTCTACAGCCTTAGCGAAGGGCCATATGGCTTTTAGATCATGCAGTAGAGGCTCATATATTTAGCTCCAGAAGTCCGAGGTTCGATCCTGCCCGCCGACAACTGGGGTCTGTTGGCGTTACACATGCATAAAACAGCATATATAATAAGGATGAGACACACAAAAGAGCTGCTAAGAGCCAGGTGTTTATTGCCCAGCCTGGACCTAGACACGACACGGATCAAGGCTCCAGTATGATGGGTGGAACTGGAGAAAGAGAGTTAGATTTCAAGAGGGATCTAGTTTGGCACAGCACCAGGGGCTCAGGAATTTAAGCTGGGGTCAGACTGCTACGGGACAAACACACGCCCCTCAACATGGCCCATTAGTAGCCCCTATACAATACAAGAACCCCAACCGTGCAAATTCATCAATAACCTGCGAGGTATTTGGCACAATGATTCACACAGGAAGTAGCTTAAGCCAGCATAGACAAAGCTGTGAGGAGGAACTCTTTTGATATCCGTATAGCAGAAAAACATAGACAGTACGCTCCTGATTCTCCGAATAGCATGGGGGAGGGGACACGGCTTTTATTTAGATAATCCGGTATTTGGCTAATGGAGAGGGCAGGACCCCCTCTGCAGCTCTGGTGTCATGGCCTCACTCACGCACTCCCGTAACTGCAGGGCTGCAGAGGGCTCCCTGCACTGCTGCAGGAGCCAGTCAGCGGCAGGGGGGTTTCCAAAACTTTGCATTATCTGAAGCCCTTCCTTGGGGGACAAGGAAAGGCTTTGGATAATGAGGAGGTTTGGATAATAGGGTTTTGGAAAATCAGTAATATACAGTAGTGGTAGGGTGGCCAGGTGTCCCGTTTTCAACTGGAAAGTCCGGTCAGATCTACTGCGGGCCGGGGAGGTGGGAAGGCACCGAGTCATCACCTGCAACAGTCCCTACTCAGCCAGGGCCACCTACTACCTGAATTGTGTGGCTGCAGATCCCAGCCCCGGCTCTGTAGGAGAGTCTGTCCCGACTCACGTGGTGGGGAGGGGGAAGAGGGGAAAAGCAGTGAGCAACAGCGGGAGAAGGAAAGAGGAGCGAATGGGGGCAGGGCCTCAGGGGAAGGCATGGGTCCTAGGGGGAAGGGGAGGTTCCGGCACTCCTGCTGGAGTGTTCAGTTTTTAAATAAAAAGAACAGGAGTACTTGTGGCACCTTATGCATCTGAAGAAGTGGGCTGTAGTCCACGAAAGCTTATGCTCTAATAAATTTGTTAGTCTCTAAGGTGCCACAAGTACTCCTGTTCTTTTTGCGGATATAGACTAACACGGCTGCTACTCTGAAACCAGTTTTTAAATATTATAAAGTTGGCAACCTTATGTGTGGCGTGATACTCCATATTATTCATAGAAATATGTTTAAGATATGAATATGGTATAACTAAGATATACTTTATGCAAGCTGTCTCATGTAAGGTATCATTGGAAAGGTTATGATTTACTGACTGCGATTATCCAATTTGTATGCATGTATCATTTCTGTATCTGAAGTTGGGAATATTGACTTTGTAACAATGACAACTGGGTGTGTATTTGGGGAAACGCCCACCAGACAGTCAGCAATCAGCCTGGATGAACCATTTAAGAAGGACAATAGGAGATACTAATCTCCCACCATCCTGAGGAGTTTCCTGGGATGTTGCTTGGATACCGCAGGTTCATCTGATGATGTCACTTGGTACGGAGACCCACCTTGGTCCCTGCTGGTTCTTTTCCACTGGAAACAAACGCTTCCCGCCTTATGTAAATTCTATGTATGACTGTGGGTATGTCTACACTGCGAATTTGTCGACAAAACTTTTGTCTTTCACGGGTACTTAAAAAAGCCACCCCGCGAAAGACAAAAGTTTTGTCGATGCAAATGGCAGTGTGAACGCGGCCTTGTCGGCAGGAGCGCTCTCCTGCCGACAAAGCTAACACCGCTCGCGGGGCTGTAAGTATTTTGTCGGCAAAAGCACCGACAAAGTGCATTTACACATGCTGACTTTTAGCGACAAGGCTGTGTCGACACAGCCTTGTCACTAAAAGCTGTGTGGTGTAGACAAGCTTTGTTTCCCAAGCATTCTCCTCTAGGGAGGGCAGGTTTATTTCTTCCTCCGCGGTAGGACGCTTTCCCATGCCAGTTCATGATACCTTCGGCAGGTACCATTGCAGCACACAGGCTCACAGCATGTGGGCTCAGGTGGCTTTGGGATGCCAGCAGCAGCTGTGATCTCTCTGCCTTTGTTACCCTCAGGAGTGAGATATCAGCTAAAATCTAAACACCCTGTGGAAAATGGTGCCAGGATTCAGTGTCATTATCCTACGCTCATAGCTTCATGCAACTGAGTAATTCTTCATTTCCCTCACCGCTCGCGGGCTGTACTCTTCATGGCTGGTGCTGTTAGTGGTGCCACACACAGGCGCTCCGAAGCAGAAGTGTCAATAAGCCGATCTTGTTTAACACTTCAGGGGCGCAAGGGAAGGGCGGAGTTCTGAATCGTAAGTTTCACTTGCCATTCCTGCTATCCTGACAAAGGAACCTCTGTGCTTTATTTGTAGCTGCAGCCATCGCAGCCTGGAGGGGTTCCCCCTCCACCAGTTCCCCTCTAGTTTTTCCCACGCATGTGCAGAATGAATTTTGTTATGTGCCCCAACATGGAGGTGATGTGTCACACATCACCTTCATATTGGGGCACATAACGAAATTCATGTCGTGGGGTGGGGCTGAGGGGTTTGGAGTGTGGGAAGGGGCTCAGGGCTGGGGCAGAGGGTTGGGATGCTGGGGTGTGAGGGCTCCAGCTGGGGATGCAGGCTCTGGGATGAGGCTGGGGATGAGGGGCACAGGGCTGGGGCAGATGATTGGGTGCAGGGGGTGAGGGCTCTGTCTGGGGGTGCAGGCTCTGTGGTGGGGCCAGGGATAAGGGGTTTGGGGTGCAGGAGGGTGCTATGGGACTAAGGTGGGGAGAGAGGGCTCCCCCCAACTCTCTCTCCCCGCAGCAGCACTTGGACCGGGGGGAGCGGGCAGCTACGGGGCTGGGTCTGCAAGATAGGCACCCCTCCCCCGGCAGGTCCAGGCTGGGGCTTGGTTCAGGTCGGGGGAGGGGCACCTCGGCTATGGCTGGGTTTGGGCCTGGCCTGGCTGCCCCAGCCATGGCTGGGTTCGGGCCGGGCTGGCCCAGACGCAGCTGGGGCCGGGCTATCCTGGCCACAGCTTAGTCCAGGCTGGTATAGGGATGCACTGGCCGGTCCAGATACCCCAGCCGCAGCAGGTCCCCAGGAGGGTTCCCTGAATGCCTGCGTGGCACTAAGAAAGCTACTGCACGGCCACGCGGCTTACAGGGAACTTAGCCCTCCACACCCACGGAACGCCTGAGCCAGATAAGGAGAAGAAAGAAGAGGACTTGGGTTGACACGTTCAGTGGGATCCTGCAAGCCAGTGCTGCATCAGACTGTGAGCACAGTGCCTGGAAGGAGAACATTGCAAACAGCCTGGAGAAGGAAAGAGTGGAAAGGAGAAAGGTCCAGGAGTTCCAGCAGGAAAAGGACAGGGAGATGCACCAGGACATAATGGGGCTTCTCCATCAGCAAACACAGATCCCCCATACTGTTGTGGACCTACAGATTCAACAATCCCAGGCTTACCTCCCTTTGCAGTCCGTGGAGAACTCTAATGCAGTACCTGCCTACACCCACCCCTCAACATTCCCCATGGCAGCCGGGGCCACGGCCCAAATCCTGCCACTTCACCCCGGGGGACATTAAGGACAACCATATCTTCACATACAGTTGCTGTATGCATTCATAAAATGGACATGAATGTTCTTTGCCCTTGATAAATTCTGTTCTATTAATGTATAAAGTTTTTAATGTATTTGCTTTTAAATTGCACAGATCTGTCTTTGCACTGGCTTTGTTACTGAATAAAATTCTATTATTTGGAACATAGTTCATCTTTATTAGTTCACAACATATGCTGCAGAGTGCCTAGCAGTTCTGAAAGCACCCACGTACTTGTTACCCTACAGCATGACACAACTCATAGGATCAGTGACAAACAGTGTAATAATCATAAACGTACAGCAAGCACTGCAAAATTAATAGGTGAATTGACAGTGTTATGCTCATACGCATACAGCAAGCACCACAAAATTCCTAACAGGCCCCGAAACAGCAGGACCAGGTTAAAGCACAGTACATCACAATGCATTACTGTGGCTCACTGTTAAAGTGTTCCTTCAAAGCTTCCCTGAGCCAAATAGCTCTGTGTTGAGCTCTTCTAATAGCCCTTGTGTCTGGCTGTTTAAACTCAGCAGACAGCTGCTCCACCTCCACCCTGGTAGTAACTTTTCCCGCTTTGCTTCGCAGATATTATGCAGGACACGGCATAATGTTGTTTTTTTCATTGAGAGCCAAGCTTTTGAGTAAATAATGCCAGTGTCCGTTCAATCTACCAGAAACGCATTCCACTGTCATTCGGCATCTGCTGAGCCAGGAGCTAAATCTTTCCTTGCTTCTGTCAAGGTAGCCGATGTATGGCTTTATGAGCTAGGGGAGCAAGGGGTGGGCTGGGTCCCCCAGGATCACTGTTGGCATTTCAACATCGCCAATGGTAATCCACTGGTCGGAAAAGAAAGTCCCTGCTTGTAGCTTTCTGAACAGCCCTGTGTTCTTAACTCTATGTATTTTGCTGCCCCAAGCACGGCAGTCCGGCGGCTTTCGGCAGCGCGCCTGCGGAAGGTCCGCTGGTAACGCGGATTCGGCGGCATGCCTGCGGGAGGTCCCACAGTGCTGCGCCTTTGGCGTACCTGCCGCCGAATTGCAGCCGAAACTGCGGGACCGGTTTGGGGCAAAAATCTAACTGGGGATTGGTCCTGCTTTGAGCAGGGGGTTGGACTAGATGACCTCCTTAGGTCCCTTCCAACCCTGATAATCTATGACCGGTGGACCTCCCGCATGCATGCCACCAAAGGCAGTCTGACTGTCGCCCTCATGGTGACAGGCAGGCCGCCCTCTGCGGCTTGCCACCCCAGGCACGCGCTTGGAGCGCTGGTGCCTGGAGCCGCCCCTGGTTCTTAAAGATGTAAGCCTCATACACCTTTCCTGATCAACCCACACTGATGTCAGTGAAGCGTCCCCAGTGATCCACCGGATGCAAAAGTAGCCCTATTGATGTACTCTGGCAACGTGGTCTGTTGCCAAATTAGGGCTGTGTGTGCCATCTATCGCTCCACCGCAGTTCAGGAATCCCACTGCTGCAAATCCATCTGCTACACCCTGCATATGGCTGACATGACAGTCACAGTCCTGTGTAGCAGGAGGCAATTAATGGCCCTGCACACTTGCATGACAATGGCCCTTGCAGTGGATTTTCCAACTCCAAAATGATATCCCACTGACTGGTAGCAAACTGGTGTTGCAAGTTTCCACAGTGTGGTTGCTACTTGCTTCTCCACTGGCAAGGCAGCTCTCATTTTGGTGTCCCTGCACTAGAGGGCTGGGGTGAGGTTGGCACACAGATTCCAGGGATGTGGCCTTGTGCACCTGAAAATTCTGCAGCCGCTACTTATCATCCCAAGCTTGAATTACAATGCGATCGCACCAGTCAGTGCTCGTTTCTCAGCCCCAGAAGTGGCGCGCCAACACCTTTGAATTGTTTCTCGCTATGTCCTCCAGCAATCTGTCCTCCCGCTGATTCAATTCTTCCTGCAGCTTTGCAAATACCAGAGGATCATGCATCTTGTGCTTGCAACACTTGTGACAATAATGCAGAGCTGTGCAGGCTCCAATTGCTTTTGTCAGAGATGACAGATAGCGAGCAGGGCCACGTGGGTTTGTGGAACTCTTCCTCCCACTAGAGGGCAAAACTACCAGTGCTGCGTCCTCACCACAACTATAATTCAGAAGAGCAGCTTCTCAATGTCACCAACAGACCAACACCTTGGGCTTACCAGCTGGACAAGCCAGAAGGACACATTCATGTTACAGATAGATTTAAAAAGAGGGTCTTTATCACCAGCAGAATTGACCGATATTTGGAATTTCCATCCTGCAGGAAATTCCAATGGAAAATTCCCAACCAGTTCTAATTATAATTGACCCAGGTAACTACACCTATAGTTAAGATTGCCTGATAGTTCCCATGATAAGACCCTGTTTTCAGTGGATTACAAATTTGCCAAATTTTAACCATTCAAGCTGAAATTTTCCATGCTTAGATGTCTGCCTCAGGCTGAATTTTGTTGGAAACTTTCAGCAGAAATTGTTCAGCCATTTCCAATAATGAGATATGGGGGAAACATGTTGCATTAATAACAGAATCACAGAAATGCAGAGCTGGAAAGGACCTCAAGAGGGCATCTTGTTTACCCCTCTTGCACTGAGGCAGGAATAAGTATACCTAGACCATCCTTGATAGGTGTTTATCTAACCTATTCTTAAAACATCCAATGATGGGGATTCCACAGTCTCCCTAGGTAACTTGGGAGACCTTAATTAACCTTGAAGTTAGAAAGATTTTTTCTAATGTCTAGTCTAAATGTCTCTTGCTTCAGATTAAGCTGATTACTTCTTGTTCTATGTTTAGCAGATTTGAAGAACAATTGATCATGCCCTCTTTATAACATTCCTAAGTTTTGTCCACATGAACAAATTGTTATAAAATTGGTTCTAGGATTTTTTATTTACTTATTGAGAAGATTTACACCTCCCATGCTTTGAACTCCTTTCTCTCTCCTTACGCTGATGGCATGGCTGGTACAAGAGGTGGCGAAGATACCTCCCGCACTGCTTTATCAGCAGAATTCCACTGGATAGTTTGACTTCACCACTGGTCTTCTCCAGCTATGCTTCTGTGTCCCAATTTTTAATAGGTTTATAGAGTTGAAGGCCAGAAGAGATCATTAGACCATCTAGTCTGACCTCCTGGACATCACAAGATATGAATTTTCACCAAATACCCCTATCCTCAAGAGACTGAAGTGTTGTCCGCCACAAGCACATGTCTGAAGTCCCTGCAGTGGCAAGGAATTGATTAGGTGAGACACACCAGGTGACCCTAGTAGGTGATCTATGCCCCAGGCTGCAGAGGAAGGTGAAAAACCTTCCAAGGTGCTTGCCAACTTGACCTGGGGGAAATTCCTTCCCGATGCCAAATATGGGGTGACTTTATGTGACTGAAGAATCTACCCAACTGTGTTCTTCCTATGCCACAAAGAGGTGAATCCTTGCTTTCAGCAACAAAATAAGCCCCATGCTAACAACAGAAGCGCTACCATTGTCTTCGCAATACATATCTTGCCCTGCTGCTTGGTGGTTGCATTATGGGCTGGAAGAGAAACCTCATTTCCCCGTCAGCTTCCCCACGCAACACAAGGCAGGATTTAGCCCATACTTTGGAAAACTCATCAGTATCATCACATTAATTGCCCTTTGAGACCCATCTACCCAACATGAACACAGCAGGCATCTGGTGTTCTAATTAACCCATGTGCAGTTGTCTCGGAGGCAATTAACTCCTCAGGTGCCAAACAGATGTGTCACACTGTGCCAAGCACGTGGATGACAATGATAGCAAAAAAAGATCGATTAAAAAGGCTTCTTGAGCTGAAGACCTACTGACTCCCAAGGATTAGCTGCTAACCTCATCCTCTAAGAATGGTGTTCATTCTTTTCCTATGTTTCTTTTCTGGTTTTGGAGAGTTTCTTTTTCATTTGCCTTTTATTGCAAAAGATATTTGCATGGAAACTGTTTCCTGCTGTTTCCTTCCTGCTCCAAGTCATAATCCTTGGTTTGTGATATTATAGTTTCCATGGCAACTGGTTCAGATGCCACAGAGGGCTGCGCCAACTTCAGGTGGGCAGCTGAGCAGATGGAGCTGAAGAGAAACAAAACGAAAAAAACAATCCTTTTTATTTCTTTAACAATAAAAAGCAAAGGGGGAAGAGAAATAGACACAACATGATGCAAGTTTAGGATGCTCTCTCAAAGGGTTACTTTTGATTATTAGGTTCATAGATTCTAAGGCCAGAAAGAATCATAGAATATCAGGGTTGGAAGGGACCTCAGGAGGTCATCTAGTCCAACCCCCAAGAACCATTGTGATCATCTAGTCTCACCTCCTGCATAACACAAGCCGTAGGACTGCCCTGAATGAATTCCCCATTGAATAATAGCAGTTCTTTTAGAAAAACAGTCAATCCTGATTTAAAAATTGACAGTGATGGAGAATCCACCTCAACCATCGGTAAGTTGTTCCAATGGTTGATTATCCTCATTATTAAAAATGAACATTTTATTTCCAATCTTCAGCTTCCAGCCTTGGAATTTTGGAGGTTTATCATCATGGGATCCCATGCCTCTGGGTCTCCGTACCCGGGGGTGGTGGCCATATTGAATTGAGTTTCAAAATGACAAGCAAAACATGTACCTCTGGAAGCTTGTGTATTAGGATGAATTATCCAGTAGTAGCCACAGGGCAAGGCTCGTGGACTAGAACTGGGCAACGTTTTTCAGCCAACACTTTTTTCTGCCAGAAAATGCAGTTCGGGATTGACTGAAATTTGAAAGTTTGTGAGTTCGTGTTGCATTTGCTGAATGGTTGTGGTGGCGGGGAAAAAACCCAAAGCAAAAACAAACATTCCAAAAAAATCAAACATTTTAATTTTTTTCTATTTGAAAGGACTTTTCATTTCAAAATGCCCTTCCATTTTGTTTTTTAAAAAGTAAAGAAAACTCTATAAAATGAAGCAAAATATTCCATTTCAGGTCAAAGGAAATATTTCATTCATCCTGAAATAAATAAAACAAAAAACCTTTTCAGTTCACCAAAACATTTGAAAAAGTTTCATTTCGCGTCAACCCAAAACAATTTTTTTTAAATATTTTCTGAATGGCCAGTGAATTGAAAAAATCAGTTATTCACACTGCTCTAGTCTGAGCAGCTCACTGCAAATCAGGGAAAGAAAGAGGAACTTCATCATCAGGAAAAGAGAGAGAGAGAAAGGAATGGCAGATGTAGAGGGTAGAGGAAAGAGAAATCAGAAATATGGTCAATGTTTGAGTTGTCATAGCTTCTTAGAACGTAAAGCCAGAAGAGACCATTAGATCATGTAGTCTGACCTCCTGGATATCACAAGCCATTAAATTTCACTCAGTTTCACCTATATTGAGCCTGATAATTTGTGTTTGGCTAAAGCATCTCTTCCAGAAAGGCAGAAAGCCTTGATCTGAAGCCTTCAAGAGATGGAGAATCCACCACTTCCCTTGGTAGATTATTCCAATGGTTAAAAATGTGTGCCCTGTTTCTAATTTGAGTTTGTCTAGCTTCAGCTTCCAGCCATTGATTCTGTCTTTCCCCACTAGACTAAAGAGCCCCACAAGAATTCCGAATGGCATTGTGTTCTGTGGAATGTCAAGCATTATGAATACTGCACTGGTTACCTGTGGGTGTCTGGATAGATTGTTAAGGTGTTAGCTTTGACTTATAAGCCATAGACACCCATGTGTAGCCCACTGCGGTGAAGTGACTTTCACCCATTATGAATGGCTACATTAGCGTGACACTGAGGTTAAAGGTTGAGTCTGAAACTTGATTGTAAATCTAAGGAAAATGACCTTTCCAGTGATTTGTTCTGTAATCTTCCGGATTCTAGTAGTTCAGTAGAGATCACGCCACACCATCACTAATGCATTCAGAACGCCCAGATTACATTATAATCTGGTCTGATTTACGCCCCTACTCTTGAGTTAAAAAACAAAGGCGAGGTCCTCAACTGGTGTGGATCAGCACGGTTCCATTAAAGTCAAGGGGACAGATCCCCAGCTGATGTCAATCGGCATCACTTCATTGAACTCGGAGGCTCAGTCCTGCAGGGATCTGGGCAATCTGTTTCTGACCCAGCAAAGCATTTAAGTGCGTGCTTAACATTAACCATGTGAGCAGTCCCATTGACTCACATGCTTAAAGTAAACGTGCTTAAGGGCTTTGCTGATTCAGAGCCAGAGTGAGCGCTCAGCGTCTGCCCATATCAAACCCCAGCTGGGGATCTGGCCCATCATGTATATTTTAATACATTCATTTCCCTTCCCCCAAAAGATTATTCCAGAAATTATTAATACAGAAAGAATTTAAAAAATTCTCTCTGATTAAGATGATAATTATCATCGCATTCATAGGCCCCACTCAAGATTGGGATCCCGTTGTTCTAGGCTCTGTATGAACACATAGGTTCCTGGCTCTGAAGAGCTTACAATCTAATTTAATCTAATGCTTTTCAAAGTGCATTAGGAGCATAGGCCCTTGAGAAGCTTCTGAAAAAAATCTCACCCTTTACGCAGGTTGGAACCTTTTGCATTTGCCTCAAGATGGACAATAAATCTAGATTAGTCAATTTCACTTTTCTAGAGCTTGTCTTCACTGAAGCGTTAGCTTGCGTTAGGATGCGTGGCGCCCCGTGCCACGTCCCCTCCCTGTAGCTCGAGTGCGGTGGTGATTTTAACTCAAGTTGGTTCAGAGGCTATAAGCTAAAGCTAGAGTTAGCACAATTCGTCAGCGGCTAACGCGACCGCTCTGTAATGTGAGCTCAGGATAGCCTAACTTGGGTGGCACTAGTCCTCTAACACCTTTCCCCAATTCCCCCCATGAGCCCAGGAAGGATAGACAAGTTCTCCCATAACTCACTGGGAAAAAATTCACAGAGGGGGTCGGCTTATGGTAGGATAGGCTCCCCTAAGGCTGCGGGTGAGAGCAGCACCGGTATGAATACAGCAGCTCGGGTGTTATCTGACAGTGGGGTTACTCTCATTCGAGCTAGGCTAACTTGAGGGTAACTCAAAAACAGATAAGTCTAGTCAACCCCACAGTGAAGACATCCCTATGGCCAATTCCAATTTCATCTTCAAGATCTCATGGAGGAGGAAGGATGTCCCGTGGTTAGGGTGCTGGACAGAGACCTGGGTTGAATATCCTCAATTTTATCCTCATCAATCCTGGGTTCAAATGCCTGTGATATAAGGGAACATTATCTTATAGATGCAGAACTGAAGCAAAAGGGGATTGAATGACTTGCCCAGAGTCATATAGGAAATCTGTGGCAGAGCTAGGTATTTAACCCCTTGAGTTCTAAACCAGAGTCATAGACACTAGACCAACCTTCACATTTGCCCATGTCTGGCCCCTTTGATTGAGGTGCTCAAAGTTCTCTAACCATTAGAGACCAGGATGAGACCCAAGATGGGGGCAGATTCTCCCACATCTGCCCCTTCAAGATTCATACACCGTGCAATGAAGAAGCTGGTTTCTTGCTCTACCTGGTTTCTTTGTGGGACTGGGCAAGTCCCTTCCCAGAGAGGCTACATAAGTTGCCCAAGATTATACAGGCAGTTTATTGTGGACCAGGAAACTGAATCCAGGTCTGTCATTTCCAATCCTAGGCACCGGCATTAAAGAGCATGAGGAGCACAGATGCTACAGGGATGGCAGCCAGAGAAGCACAATTTTTGCATTGCCACAGGGACTGTTTAGTCAGAAAATGGGACAAAACGGTGAACTTCCTGGAACAAAGGACTGGATTGTTCTTGTGAAAACTGCTGACTGCTACAATAGCACATCTTTAGCGGTGTATTCCTGCTTACATGAATCTCTGAGTAGACCTACTTTACCATATGCCTTTACTCCCTTGCTCTGTGTTGTGATGATTTCTCATTGCTTCATTCAATTAAATGTTAACCATAAACCAAACCTGGAGTGAAAAGGAAGGTGGGAATGGAAATATATTAGAGTTTTCATAAAAGCTGTTTACAGTTCATTTACAGTGTGTTAAACCCAATTTGAGCCCAAATTTGACCACAGAGTGTCTCTTTAAATTAAAAAAATAGCCATTTCTGGCTCCCTTTGTAAGTCACAGTGGAACAGTCTGCTCATCCGTTCAAGGTATAGTCTATTCATACGGTAATTAGAAAGCTAGGAATGACTGGCTGTTTAACGATGGCTGTAATGTGTACCTGTATGTAGCATGACAGCTGGTGGAATGTCGAATGCTTCTTTGAGAGCGGCTAATAGGAAAATTCTGATCTAACAAGAAAATAAATCTCCCCAAGGCAAAACTTCTCAGAAAATCGCTTGATGTGCAGAGAAAGGAATTTTAAACAGCTGGGGCCAAATTCATCACTACTGTAGTTGTGCTGTCTCCATTAGACATGGATTTAGCCTGTTTTGACCCTGATTTACATGAGCTCCCAATCTGGATCTCTGTCTTTTGGAGGTTGTGGCCTTATCCTCCTCTCATTCCCCTTGTTTGCATCACTTACACCACCCAAGCCAGTGGAAAACCAGTGTCAATTCAGGAGGACGTTTGTACTCAAGGAACCAGTGTCTAATACAGTGGTTCCCAAACTGTGGAGTGTGTCCCCCTAGAAGGACATGGAATAGGGTTGCCAGGCATCTGGTTTTCGACCAGAGCACCCAGTTGAAAAGGGAACCTGGTGGCTCCAGTCAGCACCACCAACCAGGCTGTTAAAAGTCCGGTCGGCGGTGCAGCGGAGGTCCAGGGCTAAGGCAGGCTCCCTGCCTGCCCTAGCTCCACGCAGTTCCCGGGAAGTGACCGCCAGGTCCTGCAGACCCTAGACGCACAGGCAGCCAGGGAGGCTCTGCGTGCTGTCCCCACCCCGAGGGTCGGCTCTGCAGCTCCCATTGGCCGGGAACTGTGACCAATGGGAGCTGAGGGGGTGGTGCCTGTAGGTGCAAGGGCAACACACGCAGCATCCCTGGCTGCCCATGCATCTAGGGACTGCAGGATCTGGCAGTCACTTCCCAAGAGCCATGGTAAGTGCCGCCGGGACCCTACACCCCGAACCTTCTCCCGCACCCCAACCCCCTTCCCCAACCCAGAGTCCCCCTCCCACACCCAAACTCCCTCCCAGAGCCTGCATGCCCCCAACATCCCAATCCCCTGCCCCAGCCCTCTTCTGCACCCCAAACCCCTCATCCCCAGCCCCACCCCAGACCCCCAGCCAGAGCCCTCATTGCCCCTGCACCCCAACCCCCTTCCCTAGCCTGGAGCCCCCTCCTGCACCTCAAACCCCTCATCCCCATCCCAGAGTCCACACCTCCAACCGGAGCCTGCACCCCCTTCTGCACTCTGAACCCCTCGCTTCCAGCCTGGAGCCCCCTCCTGCACCCCAATCCCCTCATCCCCAACCCCACCCTAGAGCCTGCACCCCCAGTTGGAGTCCTCACCCCCCCACACATCCCAACTCCCTGCTCCAGCCCGGAGCCCTCTCCCGCACCTTGAACCCCTCATTTCTGGCCCCACCTGGAGCCCGCACCCCAGCCCAGAGCCCATACCCCCACATACACCCCAACCCTCTGCCCCAGCCTGGTGAAAGTGAGTGAGGGTGGGGGAGAGCAAGCGACGGAGGGATGGGGGATGGAGCGAGCGGCGGTGGGGCCTCGGAGAAGGGACAGGGAAGTTGCGGGGCCCCCGGGAAGGGGTGGGTCCGGGGTGTTCAGTTTTGTGCAGTTAGAAAGTTGGCAACACAACATGGAGGAACATTCGTGGGGGCATGGCAGGGCGGGGCCAGCCTCCACATGGGCAGGGATGGAGTGCCACCCAGCCCCACTCTGCCCCCAGTTCTGCTCTGGCCTGAGCCCCCATCTGTGGCTCTGTTACTGGCCCTGCCTCGAGCTGCGGCCCCGGCCTTGGCCCCTGACCCCTGGCCACAGCTCTACAATTGCCCGTGCCTCTGCTCCTGGCCCCACTCCTGGCCACAGACCGGCCACCACCTCCAGCCGCAGCCTCGGACCCTGGCTCCTGGCCTGGCCACGGCTCCAGCCTCAGCCCCCAACCCCGACCGTGGCCCGCCTCCCAGCCATGGCCCCAGCCCCAATGGTGGCCCCACTCCCAGGCCCGGCTCCCAACTGCGGCTTGGGCGTGTGTGCATGAACAGGAATAAGAGGGGACGCAAGATAAAAAGGTTGGGGACCACTGGTCTAATAGAGGAGGTATTTCTATTGGGGGGGGAGGGCCTGCATTTCAGTGAAGAGCTGAAATTCATCCAGAATCCTGCGTCTGTGCACTAACCGCAGAGATCGGCTGCTCATGAAACGCTTACCTTTCCCCCTTGCAAACTTCTATCATAGGCCCTTATATGACCCGCCACCGTCATAGTCTCTGAGCACTTCTCACCACCTGGCTGTGAGGTAGGGCAGTGCTTTACCGCCTTTGTACAGAGGAGAAACTAAGGCACAGAGACGTATCTGCACTGCCATGTAAGCCCGGACTCAGACTCAGGCTTGAACCCGAACCACCCTTCTGTCTACACACAAATCTCTCAGGCTCAGACCTAGGCTCTTAGGACTCTGTGGCAATGGAGGGGCTGAGCCTGAGTCAAGCCAGGCCCCATGATTCGAGCCCTATTGCTTTCCAGTGTAGACGAAGCCCCGTTTGACTTGGGTCTGTGAGTCTGCCAAAAGTGTCCTGCAATCTCCTGGTCCAACTTCCTTTGCCCTCTCTATCCCAACAATCTCTAATCCACTCAAGTGAAAACAGAAGCCACCCTCCCTTGGTGTAGTGCAGCAGCTCAGTGAGTCAGCATTCACACTTCCATTGGCTTCCGAGCTGCAAACAGGCCATCAGGGAGCCTTTCTGTGTTTGCAAGGGGGACTGACCAGAACAAGCTTATTTAGAAAGCACGCTGCTTCATGGCCATGGGAGCACAGCCAGATTTTGGTGATGAATGTCTCATCCGAGGCCAGCAAAACTGTAGACTTTTGTAAGAGTACCAGGGATAACCATGCATACCCAAAAATAGCGAAGAAGCAGGCAGCTTTGTAAATTTACCAGACTGGTAACCAGTGCAGGGAGCTGATTAAGTGGCTCAAGAGCAGGTACTGGAAAACCAGGGACCAAACCTGCACCTTGGGCAACTAGGCAACATTATGCCCATTTTATGAGAAGTTTGACCTGGGGCTGGGCACTGTGCCTAGCATGGAGCCAACCATGGTGTCTGCTGGTGCCCTGCTGGCCCCAGAATCCAGCGTGCAGGCTGATGGGAGCTAGCAGCAGGTACCAAGTGAGGACCATGTCGTCATTCTATTGCTAAAATTGATCCCAGAGAAGACTTTGGAACAGCAGCAGCAAATTCTGGGTGCATACTGGGAGGAGCGGTTTGATGCATCTCCTGAAGAGGGTGCAGTTTTGGTTCCAACCCCACTACAGAAGGGATGTGGACAAATTGGAGAGAGTCCAGCGGAGGGCAACGAAAATGATTAGGGGGCTGGGACACATGACTTATGAGGAGAGGCTGAGGGAACTGGGGTTATTTAGTCTGCAGAAGAGAAGAGTGAGGGGGGATTTGAAGGAGGGTTCCAAAGAGGATGGAGCTCGGCTGTTCTCAGTGCTGGCAGATGATAGAACAAGGAGCAATGGTCTCAAGTTGCAGTGTGGGAGGTCTAGGTTGGATATTAGGAAACACTATTTCACTAGGAGGGTGGTAGGGTGACCAGATCGCAAGAGTGAAATATCAGGACACATTGGGTGAGCGGGGGGGGGGGGGGGGGGCAAACAGACACAAGTGCACAGCCCCGACTGGAGCCAGAGGTACACTGATCCGCCTGGCCCTGTGCTACTAGCATGCTCCATCCTGTTGGGGGTGGGCCCATGCTGTGTCACACAGCTCCCCTGCCCACCGCCCCCTGGATCACTATGCCCAGAGCCCCCCTACAACCCTTCCACCACAAATGCAGTGCTGTGCACACACACCCCGCCCAGCACCCCTCTGCCCACAACACCACCACAGCTGCCCAGCACCCCACACAGAACCCCCCACTCGCTAGTTTCCCAATACACACAGATTTCCCCTCCCTCCCTTCCTTCCTCCCTCCCTCCCAGTGCCCTTCCCCACAGCCTCACCACCACAACTACACAATGCTCCACACAGACCTGCACTGCCCAGTGCCCTGACACACACAGATGTCCCCCACTGCCCAGCACCCCCCAACAGGCCCCCACTGTCTAGCACCTCAAAACACACAAACCTCCCCCACTGCCCAGCACCCCCCACACACCTCCCAGACACTCACTCCATCACACCCTGCCCCTTCGCAGGCCACACTCACCAGCCCTGCTGGGAGGTCTCTGGCTCCTAGAGTGAGAGCGGCAAGGGGAGTCTCCAGACTCTTCACGTGCTGTGCGCCCGCCACAAGCGCAAGCTCCGTGGCTCCCATTGGTCGGGAAAAGCGCCAATGGGAGTTGCCGGAGCCATGGAGCGGGGCTTGCAGGCGCCGGCAGCACGCAGAGCCCCCCCCCCAACAGCCAGAGGGACCTGGCAGGGGGCGAGGTGGGGAGTCCCAGCGCTGCTTACCTGGGGCAGCTCCCATCCCGGGAAGCATCCGGCAGGCTGGTCCCTCTGGCTCCTAGGGTTGTGGGTTAGGTTGGGTGTGGGGGGGGCAGAGGGCTCTCTGCCTGCTCCTGGCACCTGCAAGCCCCACCCCTGCAGCACGCGGTGCTCCTGCCAGCGGGTGGGCACTGGGAGCTGCCCCAGGAAGCACCGCGGCTGCGGTCTGGACGGTCCCGGATATCAGAACAAAGGGTGTCCCGACCGATGTAAGGTCAGGACGCAGGGCAAGTCCCCTAAAATTGGGACTGTCCCGATAATATTGGGACGTCTGGTCACCAGAGAGGGTGGTGAAGCATTGGAATGGGTTATCTAGGGAGATGGTGGAATCTCCATCCTTAGAGGTTTTTAAGGCCTGGCTTGACAAAGCCCTGGCTGGGATGATTTAGTTGGTGCTGGTCCTGCTTTGAGCAGGGGATTGGACTAGATACCTCCTGAGGTCTCTTCCAACCCTAATCTTCTATGATTCTAAGAACAGGATACTGCTGAGCCTTCACCAGACATGGAAGGGACCGAAGCTGAGATGCATTTGAATGCATTGAGCAGAAGGTTGCATCTGTTTATATGAGCGTTTGAAGTTACAGTTTCTTTCGCAGTTGCTTCTCTGGAATCGGCTGTTATGTAGTGGTTACTATGTTTTTCTTTTCCTCTATGCCATACAGAGTCGGTCAGCCATCACGGCTCCCACGGCGTATACGTGTCTGTGGTTACAATCAGGAATTTGTAGTATGTCCACAATACACAACAACTGGGGACGAGGGTGGGAGCTCAAGAACCTTCTTTGCATGAGAGTAGCACAAGAACCTTGCAGTCCTGGTGGGGAAGAGGAGTCTACTACAATTGTGAGGAATCTGAACTACTAAACTGACAGCAGCGAGGTGACACGGGCTATACTGGGAAAATGGAGGCCTTTGTCAATGCCAGGGTGGACTGGCCCACATATAGAGAGAGGCTGGAGCAGTATTTTGAAGTAAACCAGATTCCCCCAGGAAAACACGTAGCAGCTACTGAGTGTGATGGGAGGAAAAACATACAATTTATTATGGATCATCCCAGAGAAGCCAGCCAGCAAAACATTTAAAGAGAGAGTGCAAATTGTTCATGAGGACTTGTCACCCAAGCCCCGGATTATAGCAGAAGCCTTCAGGTTTCAGAAGCGGAATCAGCTTGAAGGTGAATCTATTTCCTCCTTTGCAACAGAGTTAAAAAGATTATCAGAAGACTGTGCTTTTAAGGATGGGCTTAATGAGACCCTAAGAGAGAGATTTGTGTGTGGACTGCTTAATGAAAGCATACAGAAGAGGCTCTGAATTGAGGAAACTCGTACCTTTAAATGCACAGCAGAAATTGGCAATGGAAACTGCAGCAAGGGATGCAATAGAATTGCATACCAGCACTACAGCAGAAGTAGGAATGTATACATTATCTGTAACCCAAGGCAAGAGCCATTCCACTCAGCAGACAGACACATGTGGAAAAGGGTTCCATGCACCTTCTATTGACTATTTCAAGATAGCAGTAGCTGTAATAAAATGGTCATGCCCAAGCAGTTCGTTGCGCTAAGAGAAATAAGGAAGAGACCAAATCAGGATTTAGGAAAAGGAATATCAATGACAAAGTTCCTCCTCTACCTTGGTGGGTCCTGCGCTTATTGGCGGATTTGCTCGCTTCACAGATTCACCCTGTGGGTCAGGACACAGTCCAGAGACCTTCCCCTCTGGTAGAAGCTATAATCCAGGTCAATTCCTCCTGTGTTTGATCAGGAGTTGGGAGGTTTGGGGGGAACCCGGGCCCGCCCTCTACTCCGGGTTCCAGCCCAGGGCCCTGTGGACTGCAGCTGTTTAGAGTGCCTCCTGGTACAGTTGCATGACAGCTACAACTCCCTGGGCTACTTCCCCATGGCCTCCTCCCAACACCTTCTTTGTCCTCACCACCGGACCTTCCTCCTGATGTCTGATAACGCTTGTACTTCTCAGTCCTCCAGCAGTATGCCTCTCACTCTCAGCTTCTTGCACACCTCTTGCTCCCAGTTCCTCACGCACACTTCCTCTCCTCTGGCTCCCCCTGGCTGAGTGAGCCCCTTTATAGCATCAGAGGGGCCTTAATTAGAGTCAGGTGCTTAACTGCCTCACCTGACTCTTAGCAGGTTAATTGGAGTCAGGTGGTCTATTAGTCTGGAGCAGCCCCTGCTCTGGTCACTGAGGGAACAGAAAACTACTTATCCAGTGGCCAGTATATCTCCCTTCTACTACTCTGCTGTTCCCAACTGGTCTGGGTCTATCACACAATGTACACTCTGTAGACAGCGGTAGTAGTGACACAGACTGTGAGAGTGGAGTAGCCAGTCTAGATATATGTAATGTGAGCAAAAATGACAAGTCAGCAATCTGATTAACTCTCTGGGTGGCAGGAAAACTGCTCAAAATGGAATTAGACACAGGCTCAGCGGTGTCCATTATCTCACGTTCGGAGTATGCGAAAACTTATAAAAATACCCAACTGAGGGAGAGACCAATGTTACTAAAAAATTTCATGGGAGAAAAAATAATGCCAATTGGACTGATGCAAGTGAATGTGAACTAAAACAATAAGCAAAGTTAATTACACTTATATCTCATTGAGAAAGAGAGACTGGCCCTGTGGGGTCATGAATGGTTACACTGGTCTACAATTTTTGAGAAGTCGTCTGCTTCAGAGATAAAATGTGCTATTTAGTATGTATTTTGATGTGCTGAATTCAAATATGACAATTAAAACAACTGATTGGCTACTGTTTCTAAGATATTTAAGTTTTTACATTTTATGTCTATGTATATTGTGTAGATAGTAGAGTTTTAATCATAAATTGTAAACCTAGGTCTTTTCATGTGTTTATGGTTGCTTTACATGATAATATTTCACCTGTCCTGTTTATGTAACACTTTAAAAATCAGCAAAAGGGTTATATAAATCAAATTTATCATGAAACAAAAGGCAAAAAACTATTATGTACATAGTTTAGTCCTATTCAGTGTCTACTCGGCGCTTCTTGGCTTCTTAAATGGAGCATCTCTTGTCACTGTCCAGCAATAGTCTGCATTGATGGGCTCCATTTGCCCTGATAGCGTTTCTCCATTGTTGCAATATCCTGGTGAAATCGCTCGCCGTGCTCGTCGCTCACTGCTCCGCAGTTCGGTGGAAAAAAATCTAGATGAGAGTGCAAAAAATGTATCTTTAGTGACATGTTGCAACCAAGGCTTTTGTATGCCTTGAGGAGGTTTTCCACCAACAACCTGTAGTTGTCTGCCTTGTTGTTTCCGAGAAAATGTATTGCCACTAACTGGAAGGCTTTCCATGCCATCTTTTCCTTGCCACGCAGTGCATGGTCAAATGCATGATCTCGAAGAAGTTCACGAATCTGAGGACCAACAAAGACACCTTCCTTTATCTTAGCTTCACTTAACCTTGGAAATTTTCCATGGAGGTACTTGAAAGCTGCTTGTGTTTTGTCAATGGCCTTGACAAAGTTCTTCATCAGACCCAGCTTGATGTGTAAGGGTGGTAACAAAATCTTCCTTGATTCAACAAGTGGTGGATGCTGAACACTTTTCCTCCCAGGCTCCAATGACTGTCGGAGTGGCCAATCTTTCTTGATGTAGTGGGAATCTCTTGCACGACTATCCCATTCGCAGAGAAAACAGCAGTACTTTGTGTATCCAGTCTGCAGACCAAGCAAGAGAGCAACAACCTTCAAATCGCCACAAAGCTGCCACTGATGTTGGTCATAGTTTATGCACCTCAAAAGTGTTTCATGTTGTCATAGGTTTCCTTCATATGGACTGCATGACCAACTGGAATTGATGGCAAAACATTGCCATTATGCAGTAAAACAGCTTTAAGACTCGTCTTCGATGAATCAATGAACAGTCTCCACTCATCTGGATCGTGAACGATGTTGAGGGCTGCCATCACACCATTGATGTTGTTGCTGTCTACAAGATCACCTTCCATGAAGAAGAATGGGACAAGATCCTTTTGACGGTCACAGAACATGGAAACCTTAACATCACCTGCCAGGAGATTCCACTGCTGTAGTCTGGAGCCCAACAGCTCTGCCTTACTTTTGGGTAGTTCCAAATCCCTGACAAGGTCATTCAGTTCACCTTGTGTTATGAGGTGTGGTTCAGAGGAGGAGGATGGGAGAAAATGTGGATCCTGTGACACTGATGGTTCAGGACCAGAAGTTTCATCCTCTTCCTCTTCCTCGTTTGACTCAAGTGAAAGTGATTCTGGTGCATCAGGAACCGGCAGTCCTTCTCCATGGGGTACTGGGCGTATAGCTGATGGAATGTTTGGATAATGCACAGTCCACTTTTTCTTCTTTGACACACCTTTCCCAACTGGAGGCACCATGCAGAAGTAACAATTGCTGGTATGATCCGTTGGCTCTCTCCAAATCATTGGCACTGCAAAAGGCATAGATTTCCTTTTTCTGTTCAACCACTGGCGAAGATTTGTTGCACAAGTGTTGCAGCATATGTGTGGGGCCCACCTCTTGTCCTGATCTCCAATTTTGTAGCCAAAATAAAGGTGATAGGCTTTCTTAACCATAGTGGTTATACTGCGCTTTTGTGATGCAAAAGTCACTTCACCACAAACATAGCAGAAGTTATCTGCACTGTTCACACAAGTACGAGGCATCTCTGCTCACTTTGGCTAAACAGAAATGTGTCCCTTTGCAAAATCAAACACTGACAAATAAGAGAGCACCACACTGTATGATTTCTAGAGCTGATATAGGGCAATTTGTTCAGCAGAGTGATGTAAGCTTCGTTATGATTGTATCATCCATGACTTCTAGGAATAACATGATACAATTCATATCATGTATGACGCAATACCAGCTTCAGATTGCATCATTCATTGTTTTGCCTAAAAACCAAGTACTGTCTAAACCCAGTCATAGATTTATTCATAGATTCAGTCAAAGATGTATTTTAGTCATTTCTGGTTTAAATTGAGATCCCTTCCCTTTATAACTCACTTATCCTCCGCCATTCCCAAGTCAAGGGTCGTATATATTGACCCAATAGCATATCTTGAAAACTAGAGCCAATCAACAATTTTAAGCATAATTTTTGTTCTCAGTGACCCAGAATTAGTAAAGTTTGACTACATTTATTTCAGAAGCATTTTGGCTGTAGAGCAGTGTTACATAAGGTTCCTCTCAATTGGAAATCTCTAAAGATTCTGCAGACACTTTCAGCAGACTCCACAGAAACAGTCCAACAACAGCTGGAAAGGATACTAAGTCAGGCATCAGAAGTATTCAAGGAGGCCATAGGAACTCTAAACCACACGAAGGCTAAAATAATCCTGGATGAGAAGGCACAGCCCAATTTTCACAAAGTTTGGCCTGTTCTGCTCAAAGGTAGATGCTAAATTGGAATGTCTGAAAAGGGAAGGCATACTTTCAAAAGTGTTCTGGAGCAAGAGGGGAACTCCTGTCTTTCCAGTTGTAAAATAATGTGGTGCGGTAAAGGGATGTGTGTACTGAAAATTGGAAAATACCCCTGGCCTCTAATTGTAGATATTTTTGCAACACTGACAGGTGGACAATGATTCAGCAAAATTGATTTGTCACTGGCGTACCTACGGATGGAAGTTGAGGAAGAATCTAAGGTATACCTCACAATCAACACACAAAAAGGTCAGTACCAGTACACCAAGCTAATGTTTGGTATTGCTTCAGCCCCTGCTGTATGGTAAAGGGCAACAGACCAAATTTTGCAAGGTATCCTGAGAACACAGTGTTTTTTGAATTATATTATTTTGACCGGTGGAAGTGATGAGGAACTTCTGGAAATCTTGAAAAGGGTATTAAAATGTCTGGAAGAATACGGGTTACGAGCTAATTGCATAAAATATTAATTTTTCCAGGACTAAGTATCTTATTGTGGGTACGTTATTGATGCTCAAGGCCTACATAAATCTCAGGATTCAGAGTGGTAGCCGTGTTAATCTGTATCAGTAAAACCAACGAGGAGTCCTTGTGGCACCTCAGAGACTAACAAATGTATTTGGGCATAAACTTTCGTGGGCCATAACCCACTTCATCAGATGCATGGAGTGAAAAATACAGAAGCATATATATATATATATATACAGCACAAATAGAGACTAACAAGTTTATTTGGGCATAAGCTTTCGTGGGCTATAACCCACTTCATCAGATGTATGGAGTGAAAAATACAGTAAGCAGGTATAAATATACAGCACATGAAAAGATGGGAGTTGCCTTGTCAACTGTTGGGAATGGGCCCCATCCACCATGATTGAATTGGCCTCATTAGCACTACAAAAAATAATTTCCCCTCTGTTGCTATTTACCCCTTCTTGTCAACTGTTGGGAATAGGCTAAATCCAACCGAATTGAATTGGCCTTGTTAGCACTGACCCCCCACTTGGTAAGGCAACTCCCAACTTTTCATGTGCTCTTCTTAGCTGGTTACGTCTAGGACACTGAGTTCAAAAGAACAAAAGCACATGCAAATACAAATGGGCTCTCCCACCGGCCCATGCTACTGAAATACAACCTGGAATAGAGACGGAATCTACCAAATTTGTCAACTTGTTTCAGATTGAGTGTGCCCCAGCGACTAGTAATTTGATTGAGCAAGAAACCAAGCAGGATCCCACACAAGCTCAGGTTTATGAAGGTTTATCCTAATATGGCATCCTTTTATGCACGCAAAGGTAAGCTTACCATACATCAAGAGTATATCATGGGGGGAATTTGTGTCATTATACCTAGTAAACTGAGCACTAGAGTCTTAGAAGAGCTCCGTGTAGGTCACCTAGGGGCAGTAAAAATGAAGGCACTCACCAGAAGTTTTGTAGGGTGGCCAGGCATTGACCAACAAATAGAGCAGCTTGCTAAGGAATGTTCAGGATGCCAACAGGTACAGCGCATGCCTAAACCAGCCCTTTACACCGCTGGAAATGGCCATCAGCTTCCTGGCAAAGTCTGCATATTGATTTTGCAGGACCATTTTTAGGAATAACATATATAGTAGTGGTGGATGCCCATTCCAAATGGCCAGACGTTTTTTGCATGAAAACCACCAGAGCTGCACAGACAGTAGAGAAACTATGACGTTTGTTTGCAAGAACTGGACTGCCAGAGCAAGTTGTGAGTGACAATAGTCCTCAGTTTAGAGTCGTAGAATCATAGAACCATAAGGTTAGAAGGGACCACAAAGGTCATCTAGTCTATTCCCCTGCCAAGATGCAGGACCTGTTGTGTCTAAACCATCTAAGACAGATGGCTGTCCAGCCTTGGTTTGAAAACCTCCAGTGAAGAAGCTTCCACAACTTCCCAAGGCAGTCTGTTCCATTGTCCTACTGTTCTTACAGTTCGAAAGTTTTTCCTGAGATGTAATCTAAATCTTCTATGCTGTAGTTTGAGTCCATTGCCTCTTATCCTGCCCCCTGTGGCAAGACAGAACAACTTTTCTCCATCTTTTTTATGGCAGCCTTTCAAGTATCTGAAGACCACTATCATGTCTCCCCTTAATCTCCTCTTTTCCAAACTAAACAAATCCAGTTCCTTCAGCCTTTGCTCGTGTGGTTTGCATTCCATCCCTTTGATCATCTTTCTCGCTCACCTCTGGATCCTTTCCAGTTTATCTACAACTTTTCTCTACATTGGTGACCAGAATTTGACACGGTACTTCCACTGAGGCCTAACCAGCGCTGAGTAGAGCGGTACTTCACCTCCTGTGACATGCATGCTATGCCTCTGTTAATGCAACCTAAAATTGCATTTGCTTTTTTTGCAACAGCATCGCATTGCTGACTCATGTTGAGGTTGTGATCCACCACAATTCCCAGATCCTTTTCAGCAGTGCTGCTGCCAATCCAGTTATCCCCCATTCTGTATTTGTGCATTTGGTTTTCCTTCCCTAAGTGTAGCACCTTACATTTGTCTTTGCTGAATTTCATTTTCTTGTCTATAGCCTAGTTCTCAAATTATCAAGATCCCTCTGAATTTTAGCTCTATCCTCCAAAGTATTGGCAACCCCTCCCAGCTTCATGTTATCTGCAGACTTGATCAGTATGCTCTCTTTACCTACATCCAGGTCATTAATAAAGATGTTAAACAAAACCAGACCCGGAACAGATCCCTGTGGAACCCATTTGAGACCTCCCTCCAATCTGACACCATTCCATTAAAAAAAAAAAAAAATTTAAAAAATAATGGAGATATCCTATCTCCTAGAACTGGAAGGGACCTTGAAAGGTCGTCAAGTCCAGCCCCCTGCCTTATCCCTTCATCCTACAAGTATTCGCAAATCGAATGTTTTATACATTGCTCTGGTAGCTTCCCAGGTATTGAAGTCAGGCTGATTGGTCTATAGTTCCCTGGATCCTCCTTTCCCCCCTTTTAAAAGATGGGCACTACATTAATCCTTCTCCAGTCTTCCAGGACCTCTTCTGTCATCCATGGGTTTTTAAGTATTATTTTCAGTGGCTCCAAGACTTCTTTAGATAATTCCTTCAGAGCATCCAGCCCCGCTGACTTGAATTCATTCAAATTGGTCAGAAGATCTCTGACATGTTCTTGATTTATCTCAATCAGTATCCTTTCCCCTTTGTTGTTTATGGTGACTTTGCTAGTCATCTGGTCACCTGTTATTTTTTGTGAGAAGACTGAATCAAAGTAGGCATTGAGCAGCTCTGTCTATCATTTTCTGTTACCACCCTTACATCTACGCCGCCGCTGGCAGTGGCGCTGTCTTCGGAGCTAGGTGGCAGGAGAGCAGCCAAAATACAAGTTCTCCCAGGGCCCCATTTTCCCTAAGGCCGGCCATGACCAGCACCTCACAAAAGCTCTGCCTGTTTCCTGACACAGGAGTGAAAACACAAGAGAACGTTTTGAAAAGGGGTCTCCTCCATGTTGCTCAGCAGGCTGCGGTGGCGGGCTGTTCAAACTTCCTTTAACGTGCAGTAAAGTTTTCCCACAGTGCACTACAGTCAAAGGACTATAGCAGCCAAATTTTGAACAGATGCTAGGGAATCTGGGATATGGTAGATTTGACTTGGGTCTGCGTGCTGCAGCATGGATGCCAGAGCCCCAGGGTTGAGCCCGGGTTAGACAATTCATAACATAGGGTTAAGAATCAGTGTAGACACTCAAGTCCCGGGTTCTCTAACAGGGGTCAGCTGACTCAAGTCCAGTGCTTAATTTTCCCAGGGCTGAGCCCCAGCCCTCTAGGCTTGGCAGTTCATAACCCCAGCATCACTGGGCTCACCATGTCTGTTATGAAAGTAAAAAAAATGTTTGAGTCCTGGCACCTCTTTCATTACAAATTAAGCACTGCTTGAGTCCTACTAATCCTGGGCTTACATTGCAGTGTAGACATACCCAGAGAGTCTGAGCATATGTCTACACGGCTCACTAAGCCCAGACTCTGACTCAGGTTTGAGCCCAAGTCCCCCTTTCGTCCACACACAGATCAGTCTGACTCAGGTCAGCAAGTGGCTCAGGTTCTGGGTCTTAGAACACTACTAGGAGGGTGGGTCAAAGCCCAAGCCCCATTGTCACTCAGGTCTAAGCCAAAGCCCTGCCATTTTGCAATGTAGACTCAAGTCAGGCTGCAGACCTGGGTCGGAAGGTCCATGTGGATGCATTAGCATGGCTTTGAGAACCAGGTCCAGCCATTGTAAACCCAGATTTGCCATACAGTCTGGAGTCTGAAGCATAGGCTTGGAACCACCGAGTCCCACAGATCCAACAGCATGCTGTGTAGATGTACCCTAAGGTTACGTCTAGACTTCAACAAAAAACCCTGGGCACTGTGTCTCAGAGCTCGGTCCATTGACTCAGGCTTGAGAGCCTGGGGAAGTGGGGCTAAAAATAGCAGTGTAGATGTTTGGACTTGGGCTGGAGTCCCGGCTCCAGGACCTACCATGTCTGCAGGGTTTCAGAGTCCAGGCTCCAGCCCTAGCTCGAACGTCGACACTGCTCTTGTTAGCCCCCCGGGCCAAGCCCCGCAAGCCCAAAATAGCTGACCCAGGCCAGATGCAGCCATGCTGCAGGTCTTTTATTGCAGTGCAGCGCAGTGCAGTGCAGACGTACCCTAAGTGACTTGTTCAAGCAGGAAGTCTATGGCACAGCAGCAAACTGAGCTCAGGTCTCTGATAAGCAGCCAAGTGGCTGGACCATTCTTCTTCTCTGCAATTTAGCCTTTGACCAGTTCAACATACCACAGAGAGCAACACTGAAGTTGACCCAACTGTCTCAATGCACCCACATGCTTCATGGCTCACAACCATGGCTGTACTGGTACAGTCTCGGATTCCAGAAGCCTCTAGCCCAGCCGCTCTCAAATTTTTGAAAGCTGAGCTCTCCTTAGGAAAATGAAACTAGTCATGCTCCTATTATAAACCTTCCCTATGTTGCTAAAGGCCTTCCCAAAATTAGCACTCACTCAGAGTAGATTGTGTAGATCTCCACAGTCTCCTTCGTCTCCTTTCCAATCAGAGCTGTTCAGAAATTTTTTAATGAAACAATTTTTCCTCGGAAAATGGCAATTCATCAAAACCAAAAGGGAACGGTTTTGACAATTTATTTTTCCACTTCCAGGATGGAATTTTTGGTAAAAACAAGAGAGAGAGAGATCATCAGAATGGCCAATGGCCCACTGATTAGGACAACATCATAGGTGCTAGAACTGGGGGTGCTGCCATGCCCCGTGACTTGAAGTAATAATAACAACCCAAATACATGGTTTCTGCCTTCAGCACCACCATAATAAAAATTGTTCCAGCACCACTGAGCAGCGTTTCTCAAACTGCAGGTCCCGACCCAAAAGGGGGTTGCAAGGCTATTATATAGAGGTCACCAGAGTGGTGGCTGCTGGCCAGGCACCCAGTTCTGAAGGCAGCGCTGCCGCCAGCAGCAGGGCAGAAATAAGGGCGGCGTGGTATGATATTGCCACCCTTCCTTCTGCGCTGCTGCTGGCGGGAGCACTGCCTTCAGAGCTGGACGGCCAGAGAGCGAATGTGGAAGATGATTTAAGGGTCTGCCTCAGTTCCCTGGAGCCAGGATTGAAAAAATGGTGTGTTTCAAAACAGCAGCACTCCTCACATTAAATGTCCAGAAACTTGTTTGTATATACTTGTGTATAAAACCACAATCCTCGGACAACGTTATAATTATTACCACAAATTGGACAATGATGATTATTGCCACAATCACTGGAAGCTCACCAAACTGTATCCTGTTGTCTTCCCCCCCCCCTAGAAAACGTGTTTCTTAAATGTCCACGTATTTATTCCCAAAAACTGTTGCTACACTAGAGAGTTTACAGTGGTGCAGCTGCACCAGAAGCTCTTTAACGTAGCCACTCTAAGCTGACCGGAGAGAGCTAACTACTCCAGCCTCCATGAGCTGCAGAAACAATGTCGGCAGAAGAAGCTCTCCTGCCAACATAGCCCTGTCCACACCGGCACTTATGTCAGTGTAATTTATGTCGCTCAGAGAGGTCATTTATTCACACACACACACACACACACACACACACACACACACACACACACACACACAGAGTGACGTAAGTTATGCCGACATAAGCTGTAATGCAGACATAGGGTATGTCTACACTACCCGCCGGATCGGCAGGTAGTGATCGATCTATCGGGGATCGATTCATCGCGTCTAGTGTAGATGCAGATAAATCAATCCCCGATCGCTCTGCCGTCAACTCCGGAACTCCACCATGGCAAGAGGCGGAAGTGGAGTCGATGGGGGAGCGGCGGCCGTCGATCCCGCGCCGCGAGGACACAAAGTAAGTGATTCTAAGTCGATCTAAGATACGTCGACTTCAGCTACGCTATTCTCGTTGCTGAAGTTGCGTATCTTAGATCAACCCCCCCCATCACCACCACCAGTGTAGACAAGGCCATAGCCTTACACTGTTTGAAAGGCTTCAGTGCCTTTGACTGCAGGGATAATGATGACATGCTTCATTTAGTGCTCCTAAGAGTATGTAAAGTAATTTGCTACCACTTTTTTGGGGGGAGGGATCATCACAGCCTGAAATATTTTCAAAGGGGAGACCAGCAGAAAAAGTTTGAGAACACCTGAATTAACGTACAGAAGTAGGAGACACAGGTTCAAGTCCCTATCCTGCATGATTTGGAACAGGAACTTGAACTTGGCTTTCTCATATCCCAGGAGCATACCATAACCACTGGGTTATTGGTTATCCTGGGTGGGTCTCTCTCTCTCTCTCATGGTTTTTCCCGAAAGGTCTAGTTTTCATTCCAAAGTGGAATAAACAAATGTTGAAACCTCAAAATTTTTCACAAAATGGGATTCTTTTTTTCCAGCCCGTCCTATTTCTGAAAACCAATGAAATAGTTCACAATGGGGATGTTTAAAGTATTATCACTGGCCTCTGTGTTAGCTCCCATTGAAATGAATGAATCAGCTCAAACCTCACAGCTATTGTTTCAGGCTCTCTGCAAATTCAGGCAGACATTGCTGCATCGATTACACTCTGGCCACCCAGCTCTAAAGGCTGAGACTCTAGAGGACAATTTAGAGGTCCATCAGGGTTCCCCTAAGTAGTCCTTCACATTCCCTTCACACTTTGAGAAATGCTGATCTGGCCAATGGCACCCAGCATTGTTGGTGGGAGCAGAATCTTATGGGTAATTTCCAAATTGGAGCTTCTGCAATGCTTATCACTTTCCCATACTGGGAGAAAAAACCCTTGTAGATGGCACCAGATCAGACAGACATTAGTCAAAGCATGGATGCTCGATGTTCAACCAATCTTTGGAAAATGCCTGCAGTGGTTGTTGTGTACAGCAAGATATTACGCAAGCTCATTCTGTGGTGGGCAGTTCCAGAACGCTTACAAATAATGGAGCGACACATGTATCTGACGAAGTGGGTATTCACCCACGAAAGCTTATGCACCAATATGTCTGTTAGTCTGTAAGGTGCCACAGGACTCTTTGTCACTTTTTACAGATCCAGACTAACACGGCTACCCCTCTGATACTTGAAATAATGGAGGTATCCTTTTAGCGCAATGACTATAGTTGTTTTCTGTCCTGAGTCCCATGCCAGCTATGTGCCCTGGTGGCGGTGTGTACACAACCATGATTGGTTACTTAGAAAAATCGAAACTTTTGGATGCCTCCTCTCCAAACTGATCCATCCGAAACAACTCAAGTAATCCCATCACTAAATGATTTGTGTGTCCAACTGGCTCTCTGTCAAGACCCATCTGAAGAAAGAGCTAAACCCCAAAGTTCTCAGATTCCTGACCTCAACCACCAAGGAGCTGATCAAGTGTCTGGGCTTTGTTCTTTTTCTCTGATGTTCCTGGGGGGAGAACCATTTCTCAGTCTCTCTCTTTTTTTTTTTTTTTTTGTTCTCTCCCAGCAACCACCAGCTCTGTTAAAGCCAAGAAAACCCTCCCCTGAACCACCATTAAAACAGTGTTGATCCCACCATTAGATAGCACCTGCTTTGGCAAGGGAAATGGCTCCTCTGGGGAAGAATACCTCAAAGGCAAATCGCAAAGGAAACCAGGTTAGTGCAGCTGGAAGTGGAATTGCTTGTGTCGACACCCGTGGCTGCAGTGCAGAAGGGAAATGAACAAGGTCAGTAGCATTGTAGGCAACATGAAATAACGTATCTCTGGGGATGGCCCATGAATGTTGTCAGCCCATAAAATGGAATCTTGCAAACAATTTTTCAGTGTCCTTCCAAGAGGAGTTACTCCACTGCTCCATTCCTCCCAGGGTTGTCATTTAAGTGCTCCAAGGGATCCCTTACTGGCATTGCTGGCGTTCTGCATGCGGTGAATAATATTCCACTTTTTCCATCTGTGACTAGATTTACGGCGCAGCAACCCCACTCAGATCTCACCCTGACTTTGACAGTAGACGCCGGAATGCAGTTCATGTGATATTTGCCTAAATGTCCCAGAAGTGCCATGAAATCCAGTTATAAAGAAAACAAGGACATGTTTTAACAATAAAACCAATGTGCATGGTCTAATTAAATGGTATAATAAAATTAGGAAATAAATGCACAAAGCATGAAAACCTGTTCCTTGAAAAGTGAATCAAATTGGCTACTAAAAAGAATGTTTGTTCCTTGAGCAGGAGGCTGCAAGATTCCACATTCAATCATCAGGAAGGAATCTCTTAGCCATTTCTATGATTATAGTAACTGTAACCCCTCTGCACTTGTGGGGGGAAAAAATTAAAATGTTTGTGCAGAGAATGCACCTCCGTGCTGGAAAAGCCATTTCATGGTAAGATAAATAAATATGTTGGAGAGGAGTCCAAAATAAAAACGGAACTCAAGGGTTTCCCTTACTGATAGAGCTTTATTTGAGTGATCAGATCACAGGTTGAGGGGCTACTTTTAGGGAGCTAAGGGTCCCTTTGGCAGTGCCTTGAGTTCCTGCCACTGCAGGTTCAAACCCCAGTGCTGTCAACTTTGCTCTATAAATCTGAGATTTACAAAAGGGCCTAGAGGGGTGATGTTGGGGCCCCACTGAGAATTAGGCACCTGACTACCTTTGAGAATCTGGGCCTGGGTGCCTAGCTCCTTTGTCTATCCTAAACATAGCCTTCCAAGTTAATAACATTTACCCCTTTTAATCCATAGAACACATAGTGTTCTATAAAGGTGAGTAGATATTATTGTATCAATGGCAGGGCACGGTTAATAGTAATAATCCCTAGTTCTTTTCATCAACAGATCTCAAACCACTGTACAAAGGAGGTTAGTATCTTTATGTATTACACAGATGGGGAAACTGAGGCACAGAGTGGGGCAGTAATTTGTCCAAGGACATTCAGCAAACTAGTGGCAGAACCTAGGTCTCCTCAGTGCTCTACCCAATAGGCCATACTGCCTCCTGTTGAGCAACCTGGGCTCTGTGCTTTTTATTCCATGTGGGTGTTTCTGAGTCAAAATCCCAGATCCAAATACCCCTAAACTCATGGAGGGGGGAGGCGGGAGGGGCAGAAGAGGATCCAGTTCAAACCTGGATCCAGATTTCGCAAATGACTCTTATTTTATAACATGCCAAACTAAAATCCCAGCTCTGCACTCTGGGTTTTTCAGGATCTGAAGCCAAACATTGCAGCTTTGAGTCCTTTGCTATCAAACACCAAGTCCTGTCTGCTCTGGGTGGACATTAGAGGTTCCATAGCAGAATAGGTGCGATGTTTAGCATTCTGGGCCAAATTCTCCCACTGTCGTGTAGTGTGCTGTGTCCCCCGTTCTCTGCCCACCTCTGCACTTTAGAGGCAACTGCATTGCAGCATGGTACAGGTTCCTGCATTGTTTGTAAAGCAGTTTGGAATGAAAGAGCCACAAGATATTGAGCTCAGTCCTGCAGTTCCTTCCTCACACAAGCTGTCCCGTCGACTCCAATAGGTAGATTCACATAGCAAAGGGATTTGGGTCATTATCAGTAGAGTAATAAGCAATCAATGTCAGTTTTGTGCACGTATCAATGCTGCCTTGTTAGGGAGAGATGCTCTGCAGACTGAGCCGAATCAAACGTTGGCAGCCTTTCCAGAGGAATAACGTCTGAGCTAAACAAGAGAAGAAGGAGAAAGTTCAGTGACTAGACTTACACAAATATCCAGAAGGGCTTTTAGAGCTCAGGGAGCCTGTTTTGTAATGTGTTCTCTCCCATTTGTCCGAGTGGCCCTTTGAAATGAAAATAGAAAACCCTTTTTCTTTTCAGCACCTTGCTTCAATCAATCAGGTTGGGCAATCAGTCACCCCAGAGTGTTCTCCTTTGCGACTCTATGCATCGTTTCACATAACTCTGCGATGTTAAGCAATTAAACTGTGGCACATTGTAAAAAAAAAAACAAGTAAAAACTTGCGTGTCCTACAGCTGGAGTATAATATCATGTGGCATCGTTTGTCAAGATCAAATATCTGTTTTGGGAAAGCGACGCTGCATGCTTTTCCATGCCAAAGTCATGCAAGAGGATGGGGTTAAAGGGATTTAAATTCTCAGAGATTCCTGGAGGTTCCAGTCTCCTCCTTACAGCTAACATTTCTCATTTGTCATCTCAGACTGCACTCCCATAAAAGATCCGGAGTAAAATAACCCTCCATAGATCTCTGTGCTGGCGTTTACAGACCACACACTAAACTACAGCAAGGCGGGGGGCAGTCCTGGCCTAGTGAGGCTCGCCCCTCAGCAGCTGCATGGTGAGCACCAAGTGGAGGGGCATTTTAAAAGGGCATTGGCAGGCCTGGGGGAAGGAGCTGTACACGGCACTGGAAAGCAAGGCTGATGCCTGCAGCTGTGGGAATAGAAAGTGACTATGGTACCGGTAAAGCCACTCCAGAAGCGATGATCCAGTCCCTCCCACCTCCCTTTTCTGTGGAGTTGGGAAACCCATGAGTAGTGCTGAAGAACGGGTTGATATTCCCCTGGCAGACGAAATTGTTAGTACTCCCATTAAAGTGGTGGAATGCAAGCCATATAAGCAAAGGCTGAAGGAACTGCGTATGTTCAGCTTGGAAAAGAGGAAATTAAGGGGGGACGTGATAAACGTCTTCAAATACTTGAAAGGCTGCTATAAAAAAAAGATGGAGGAAATATTTCCTCTTTTCCCACAGAGGGCAGGACAAGAGGCAATGGGTTCAAACTATAGCACAGCAGATTTAGATTAAGTCTCAGGAAAAACTTCCTAGCTGTAAGAACAGTAGGACAATGGAAACTGCCTGAGGAAGGGACAGAAGCTCCTTCACTGAAGGTTTTTCAAAAGAGGCTGGATAGCCATTGGTCTTGGATAGTTTAGACACAACAAATCCTGCAATATGGCAGGGGGTTAGACTAGATGACCCTTCCGGTCCTTTCTAACCCTATGGTTCTACTAAGACTGACTGTGTCACAAATGCAGGAGCTTCAGCCTGGTAGGAAGAGACCCACAGGATAGCTTCAGAGTGGTAGCCGTCTTAGTCTGTATCAGCAAAAAGAACGAGAAGTACTTGTGGCACTTTAGAGACTAACACATTTATTTGGGCATAAGCTTTCGTGAGCTAAAACCCACTTCATCAGATGCATGGAGTGGAAAATACAGTAGATAGATAGATAGATAGATAGATAGATAGATAGATAGATAGATATACACACACACACAGAGAGAACATGAAAAAGATGGGGGTTGCCATACCAACTCTAACGAAACTAATCAATTAAGGTGGGCTATTATCAGCAGGAGAAAAAAAAACTTTTGTAGTAATAATCAGGATGGCCCATTTCAAACAGTTGACAAGATGGTGTGAGTAACAGTAGGGGGAAAAATTAGCATGGGGAAATAGTTTTTAGTTTGTGTAATGACTCATCCACTCCGTCTTTATTCAAGCCTAATTTAATGGTGTCCCATTTGCAAATTAATTCCAGTTCTGCAGTTTCTCGTTGGAGTCTGTTTTTGAAGTTTTTTTGACGAAGAATTGTGACGTATAGGTCTGTAATTGAGTGTCCAGGGAGGTTGAAGTGTTCGCCGACTGGTTTTTGAATGTTATAATTCTTAACGTCTGATTTGTGTCCATTTATTCTTTTGCATAGAGACTGTCTGGTTTGGCCAATGTACATGGCAGAGGGGCATTGCTGGTACATGATGGCATATATCACATTGGTAGATGTGCAGGTGAACGAGCCCCTGATGGTGTGGCTGATGTGATTAGGTCCTATGATGGTGTCCCTTGAAGAGATATGTGGACAGAGTTGGCAACGGGCTTTGTTGCAAGGATAGGTTCCTGGGTTAGTGTTTTTGTTGTGTAGTGTGTGGTTGCTGGTGAGTATTTGCTTCAGGTTGGGGGGCTATCTGGAAGCAAGGACTGGCCTGTCTCCCAAGGTATCCCACCCTATACCAGAAACCTACTGACCGCTATACTTATCTACATGCCTCCAGCTTTCATCCAGACCACATCACACGATCCATTGTCTACAGCCAAGCTCTAAGATACAAACGCATTTGTTCCATTCCCTCAGACAGAGAAAAACACCTACAAGATCTCTGTCAAGCGTTCTTAAAACTACAATACCCACCTGCTGAAGTGAAGAAAAAGATCGACAGAGCCAGAAGAGTACCCAGAAGTCACCTACTACAGGACAGGCCCAACAAAGAAAATAACAGAAAGCCACTAGCTGTCACCTTCAGCCCCCAACTAAAACCTCTGCAGCGTATCATCAAGGATCTACAACCTATCCTGAAGGATTGTGACATTGACATTGTGAAGAAAAGCGTTAAAAGTGACTTGTAAGAGCCTCAGAAGCCAGATAGAATTAATACATTTTGGGTTCTTTTTACCTCATGATATTTAAGCCAGTTGTATGATTTTTTTAGGGGCCTCATTCATTATTTTTTAACCCTTGTAGTTGGTAATAATGTCACTGGAGAGTCCTATACATGGGCCAGGAACCTATTGTGCTAGGCATTGTACACATGCAGAACAAAAAGACAGTGCACATTTGCCTGCTTATGGATGGAATCAGAACTGCTCAACTATGCATCATATGTCCTATATTGACTGCACTGAAGAAGATTCTCCTTTAGTTTAAGTGGCAGGCACCTATTTTTTTGAAGCAGAAGGAGCTGCATTTGGTCCTTGCAATTGCATGCAGTGCTGAGTGCTGTGGTGTGAAGTGACTGATGAACATTAGATGCTAGGGGAGATGACTATAGACACATAATAAAGCAAAGCGTTTTTTGTTTTGTATTTTTCCTAGTTGTTTACCATTTAGGAAACTTTCTGATGTATTCCTGGATCCCATTTTCATGCTTAAGGGCATGACACGTATTATCATTCACCACCTTCATTTACATGTCGCAAACATAGGTCAATTTCTTTCAAAATCACTTTTTTTACGGCTCTATTGAACTATTTGCCACATTATTTATACGTTAATGAAATGAATCCCTCTGGATAGCACGCTGTCTAATAAATAACGTGACAAATCATTAAGCACGGTGATAAAATCAAGCCATTTAAAAATACATCAACCTGTGTTGCCTTCATGTAAAATAAGCTCCAGGGGCCGTTTGCAGAGAGAGACAGATACACGCGCACACAAAGGCAAAACGCCTTGTATTATTGAGTGAGATGGACTGAAGGAATGTTAAGTGTCAGAGGAGTAGCTGTGTTAGTCTGGATCTGTAGAAAGCAACAAAAAGTCCTGTGGCACCTTATAGACTAACAGATGTATTGGAGCATAAGCTTTCGTGGGTGAATATCCACTTCGTGACGAAGTGAGTATTCACCCACCAAATCTTATGCTCCAATACATCTGTTCAATACATCTGTTAATCTATAAGGTGCCACAGGACTCTTTGTCGCTTTTGAAGGAATGTTGTTCTTGTGGGTTGTTTTTTGTTTTATTTTCTTTTCTTTGTAATTTAGTTACCAAAGTTGGAAGGTGAAAGACGAAATATGAGTGGAATGGGTTTGGGGGACAATACATGAGGATTGCGCTCAGAAAGATGAAGGACCCCGTCTTCAAACTAAGTACCCAAGTCAAGCCAACAAATATGCATGTCAAAGAAGTAAATGTGTGTGCAAGAAAAGTGTTTGTGTGTGCAAAGCAAGGAATTGCACACTCAATGAAGGGTGCTCCGGGTGCAAAGCAGGGTGCTGGACATGCAAAGCAGGAAACTCTGGGTGCAGAGCAAGGAACTGAGCATGCAAAGTGTGACACTGGACGTGAAATACAAAGACCTTGGCATGCAAAACAAGGCATTGTGGGTGCAAATCAGAGAGCTGGGTGTGCAGAGCAGACAATTAGGTGTGCTGGGGCTCCTGGATGCTACCATAGTACACATAATAAATAAAGTACAGCACCTAGCGCAGGGAACGTCAAAGGTTGTAACATAATACACCTAATAAATAATGTACAACACCTACTGCGTGAGGGTCCTTCTGGTCCATGACTGAACCTCCTAGGCAGTTGTATATACAGATTATTAGTTATTTATTTTATTAACTCATCTGTGATGGCGAAAGTTCTTACAGAAAGACAACAGGAACACTGCAAAATACAGCCCAAGTAAATAACATATGCATTTCCCCCTCCTATTTGGTATTTTCCATCTCTATGAAGAGACTCAGACAAACTCAGCATGTACCTAGATTTTTCGATAGGCAAATGATATAGACAGAGGGCCGGATTTCTAAACAACATGCAAAACTGGTAACAGTGCAAGTCGTCATTAGCATGCAAAAATCTCCTGTGCTGCACACAGTCATATGAGTTGCACACGCAAATTAGTCTTGCTCTGGCATGCCTAAGGCGTTTGAAAAGCTGGCCCCGGAAAAAAATAAAATAAAATAAATACACTTATTTTATCCATGTATTTTAACTGATCAAAAGCATCTGTTCCGGTTTCTGGATTCCTCTATGTTATTTGTTAAAAAAAAAAAAAGAACATACAAAAGTTTCGTGAAGTTTAGCACAATTTATTTCCAGAATGTGTTACCAACGTTCATTCTCCTCCCATTTAAAAACAGTCATCCACCGGAGAATAGAAACAAGGTCAGGTGACGTATCTGACCAATCACACAGCGCAAATCCCAACTCATCCAAGTGAACAGTTCACAAACAGCCAAGAAACTAAAGATGATTCATCGAAACAATTCAGTGGAGCCTTTCACAAATAATTACGGTTTGCTGACTTTGGGATTGAACTGCAAACAAGCCGTGAAGTAAAAAAAAGACGCTAAGTTCTTAATGATCAAGGTCTTCAGCTGGTGTATCTAGATAAGGTATTTATACAGCCTCCATTATCAGAGCATCTAAGCATCTCACAATCTTTAATATATTTCTTCTGATGATGCCCCTGAGAGGAAGTGCTGTATCATCATCCTCCCTATTGTACAGAGGAGGAACTGAGCCACAGAGCTTAAGGGACAGATGTGCAAAGGTACTGGGTGCCTATCTCCCATGGAAAGTCAATGCGAGCTAGGCATCTAATGTACTTGGATGTTTCTGTAAACCAAACTCAGCCTCTATAGGTATCTAAATGTCTTTGAAAAATCTGTTCCTAAGCAACTTGCCCACAGAGCATGTGCCACAGCAGGGACTTGAACCCACATCTTCTATGTTGGAGGCAAACACGGATTGGACCCGCCTTCCCATCTAATTTTACTGGACATAGGCTGACTTTCACACCAGCTGATGATCCGGCCTCCACAGTGAATCGCTCCGACTGCTCTATTACTAGGAATGGACTTCCAGCTCAGAACCTCTTCCTGAGGTCTCAGCTGCCCAACTCAGACAAGAAAGCCCACATTACTTGTGTGCCTGCCTGCTTCGGAGCCATTATTTGCCTCTGGCACTTACAAATGATGTAATCCGCTTTATTTGTGTGACAACAAAATGGTTATTATAGTAATAAGTATAATTAGCATTAGACAATTACCATAATAATACATTTCCTTGCTCCAAAGGTACTTTTTAAAAACAGGTTTATTTAAGATTTAAAAAAAAATTGCTCAGCAAGGTGAGGCTGTAAAATATTTTGTTCTGCTGATGTGTTTTTAACGAACGCAGCTTGAGGAGCCCATAAAACAACATTTGCTTGAGGATCCTATAAAACAGGGAAAGATTAAGGGAAAGGAGTGCCGCTTGCAAGATCAGGCTGTTTCTCTAGTGTTCAGGGAAGCTGAGATGCATGGGGCAGTTCCTCACCTCTGCTATGCTGGGGTGGCATAAAGAAGCCCTCAAAGACGCATATCCAGCCAGGGCAGGATTCCCCTAGTGCAGGCATTCTGGAGGACCCTCTCAAGCTCTAGCGTAAGAGACAATGGCTGCCGTACACTGTGCTGAAGGGTCTCCGGACCGGGTAGGTTGCCCCATAAAAGAGTCTGAGGCTCCTAACAGAGAGGATAAGAACATAAGAACGGCCATACTGGGTCAGACCAAAGGTCCATCTAGCCCAGTATCCTGTCTACTGACAGTGGCCAATGCCAGGTGCCCCAGAGGGAGTGAACCTAACAGGTAATGATCAAGTGATCTCTCTCCTGCCATCCATCTCCATCCTCTGACAGACAGAGGCTAGGGACACCATTCCTTACCCATCCTGGCTAATAGCCATTAATGGACTTAACCTCCATGAATTTATCCAGTTCTCTTGATGTGGGGCTAAGCAACACGTAGGGTTGTGCAGCCCTGTTGCTATGGGGATTTTCCACAGCTCTATTGTTTATTACAACATTTGTAGATTGGGATTTGTAAAGGAGCCTATGCGAGTTAGGGGCTCGTATCCCATTCAGAGAACGTGGAAAACTGGGTTTTAGTGGCTAGGGCTGAGTTAGGACACCTGGGTTCTAGTCTCAGCTCTGAAACGGACCTCCTGTAATCCAGCTACTTTGTCTTTCTTTCCCTCTTGCCCTTTGTTTACACTAAAAAGCTTTAAGTATCCCAGTACATTAAAGCGGTACAATTCCTCTGATGTTATATCAGACCATGTCTACACTACAGGGACTATGGCGGCACAGCTCTGATGTGACAGCTATGCCGGCATAACCCTATAATGTAGACACAGCCTACAAAAATGGAACGGTTTTCTGAAAAAGTAGTTTTATTTGAACAATGTTCATGTATTTTCTAAACATTTTTCTAATAAAGAACAGCATTTAATTTTAAATAACTTTGCCTCCATCCTTCTCCCATGCATTCAATTGCGGAGCAGCACTTCCTGTGTCTCAAACTATGTCAACATATTGCACTTCCTGCATGGAGGAAGCAGAATAATGACAGCAGTGCCCATTGAGAAGGCCGGCAGCACCACATAGTTCTGAAGATATTGTAAAGAACTGGCTGATGTGTACCTATGTACACTACTGGAAGGTATAAGAATGTCTCAGCTCTGTGTCATATACTCTGTACTGCAAATGGCTAGTAGAGATTTTCTATTAGCTCCAGTGATATGGTCGTGAATTTTAAGAACAGGAGATCTGAGTGCTAGAACCCAAAATTCCAGCAGAATGTCACAGTTTTCACATGCAGGTACCTAAAGATCCATATTTAGGCATCTGTGTAAATAATCTGATTTTCAAAGGTACTGTTCAAAAATTGTCTGATGGAACATTTTTCCATTGGAAAAAGCCATTTTGATAAAAATCTAAAATTTCTGTGGAACTGTGTCAATTTTGACAAATATCAGGGGGTAGCCGTGTTAATCTGTATCTACAAAAACAACAAGGAGTCTGGTGGCACCTTAAAGACTAACAGATTTATTTGGGCATAAGCTTTCGTGGGTAAAAACCTCACTTCTTCAGATGCATAGAGTGAAAGTTACAGATGCAGGCATTATATACTGACACATGGAGAGCAGGGAGTTACTTCGCAAGTGGAGAACCAGTGTTGACAGGGCCAATTCAATCAGGGTGGATGTAGTCCACTCCCAATAATAGATGAGGAGGTGTCAATTTCAGGAGAAGAAAAGCTGCTTCTGTAATGAGCCAGCCACTCCAAGTCCCTATTCAAGCCCAAATTAATGGTGTTAAATTTGCAAATGAATTTTAGTTCTGCTGTTTCTCTTTGAAGTCAGTTTCTGACGTTTTTTTGTTCAAGGATAGTGACTTTTAAATCTGTAATAGAATGACCAGGGAGATTGAAGTGTTCACTTACTGGCTTATGTATGTTACCATTCCTGATGTCCGATTTGTGTCCATTTATTCTTTTGCGGAGGGACTGTCCGGTTTGGCCAATGTACATGGCAGAGGGGCATTGCTGGCACATGATGGCATATATAACATTAGTAGATGTGCAGGTGAATGAGCCCTTGATGGTGTGGCTGATGTGGTTGGGTTCTCTGATGGTGTCGCCAGAGTAGATATGGGGACAGAGTAGGCAACGAGGTTTGCTACAGGGATTGGTTCCTGGGTTGGTGTTTCTGTGGTGTGGTGTGTAGTTGCTGGTGGCCTCATCAGGGATACTGTTCCTGACAGCTTGTAGTCCATCCTCATGTGGAATATTGGTGTAAAGTGCTTCTACATCCATGGTGGCCAGGATAGTGTTTTCAGGAAGAACACCAATGCATTGTAGTTTCCTCAGGAAGTCAGTGGTGTCCCGAAGATAGCTGGGAGTGCTGGTAGCGTAGGGTCTGAGGAGAGAGTCCAAATAGCCAGATAATCCTGCTGTAAGAGTGCCAATGCCTGAGATGATGGGGCGTCCAGGGTTTCCGGGTTTATGGATCTTGGGTAACATAGAATACCCCTGGTCGGGATTCTGGGGGTATGTCCATGTAGATTTGTTCCCATACTGTAGCTGGGAATTTCTTGAGCAGATGGTGTAGTTTCTTTTGGTATTCCTCAGTGGGATCAGAGGATAGTGGCCTGTAGAATGTGGTCTTGGAGAGTTGCCTGGCAGCCTCCTGTTCATAATCCGACCTGTTCATTATGACTACAGCACCTCCTTTGATGATAATGTCAGAGTTGTTTCTGAGGCTGTGGATGGCATTGCATTCCATACGGCTGAGGTTATGGGACAAGTGATGTTGTTTGTCTACAATTTCAGCCTGTGCACGTCTGCAGAGGCACTCTATGTAGAGGTTCAGTCTGTCATTTCAACCGTCAGGAGGAGTCCACGCAGAGTTCTTCTTCTTGTACTGTTGGTAGGAGGGTTCCTGTGGGTCAGTGCACTGTTCAGTGGTGCGTTGAAAATATTCCTTGAGTCAGAGACGACAAAAGTAGGCTTCCAGATCACCGCAGAACTGTATCATGTTCGTGGGGATGGTGGGACAGAAACAGAGTCCCCGAGATAGGACAGACTCTTCTGCTGGGCTAAGTGTGTGGTTGGAAAGATTGACAATGTTGTTAGATGAGTTGAGGGTACCACTGTTGTAGCCTTCTGTGGCATGTAGGAGTTTAGATAGCTTACTGTCCTTTTTCCTCTGTAGAGAAGTGAAGTGTACATTGTAAATGGCTTGTCTCATCTTTGTAAAGTCCAGCCATGTGGAAGTTTGTGTGGAAGGTTGGTATTGTATGAGAGTCTCCAGTTTTGAGAGCTCATTCTTGATCTTCTCCTGTCTGATGTACAGGATGCTGATCAGATGGTTCCTCAGTTTCTTTGAGAGTGTGTGACACAGTCTCTCACCATAGTCAGTGTAGTATGTTGATTGCAATGGATTTTTTACCTTCAGTCCATTTGGTATGATGTCCATCTGTTTGCATTTGGAGAGGAAGATGATGTCTGTCTGTATCTGTGCAAGTTTTTGTTGAGGTTGATGGATTTTCACTCTATACGGCTAAATTTAGTGCCTTGCATGGTATCAAGTAACAGAACACCTCTGGCCATCACATACAGCCCCCAGCTAAAACCTCTCCAGCGCATTATCCACGATCTACAACCTATCCTGGAAAATGATCCCTCACTCTCACAGACCTTGGGAGGCAGGCCAGTCCTCGCTTACAGACAACCCCCCAACCTGACGCAAATACTCACCAGCAACTACACACCACACCACAGAAACACCAACCCAGGAACCAATCCCTGTAGCAAACCTCGTTGCCTACTCTATCCCCATATCTACTCTGGCGACACCATCAGAGGACCCAATCACATCAGCCACACCATCAAGGGCTCATTCACCTGCACATCTACTAATGTTATATATGCCATCATGTGCCAGCAATGCCCCTCTGCCATGTACATTGGTCAAACCGGACAGTCCCTCCGCAAAAGAATAAATGGACACAAATCAGACATCAGGAGTGGTAACATACAAAAGCCAGTAAGTGAACACTTCAATCTCCCTGGTCATTCTATTACAGATTTAAAAGTCACTATCATTGAACAAAAAAACTTCAGAAACTGACTTCAAAGAGAAACAGCAGAACTAAAATTCATTTGCAAATTTAACACCATTAATCTGGGCTTGAATAGGGACTGGGAGTGGCTGGCTCATTACAGAAGCAGCTTTTCTTCTCCTGAAATTGACACCTCCTCATCTATTATTGGGAGTGGACTACATCCACCCTGATTGAATTGGCCCTGTCAACACTGGTTCTCCACTTGCGAAGTAACTCCCTGCTCTCCATGTGTCAGTATATAACACCTGCATCTGTAGCTTTCACTCTATGCATCTGAAGAAGTGAGGTTTTTACCCACGAAAGCTTATGCCCAAATAAATCTGTTAGTCTTTAAGGTGCCACCTTGTTAATTTTGACAAAATTTCACTCAGGAAACAAAACCTGAGACAAAGCATTTGAAAAACAGTCTCAATATGTTCAGGATTTAACATTTTGATTTCCCATTTCAAAATGACTTTTCATTTGGAAGTTTATTTTATTTTCCATGTTGAACATTTAAAACAAATCAAAATTGAAATTAAACGTTTCCCGTGAGGCAAGACAAATGTTTTTCTGAACTTTGTTTCATGCTAAATTTTGAAATTTAACATTTCTTTCCAGTTTGGAGCAAAAACAAATTTTGAAATGTTGGAATTTTCTACCAGATGGAAATTCAAATTTTAGACCAGCCCGAATTCTTGTAGGCCTTGACATGAGTACTTAGACATCAGTGAAGCTTTATTTTTTGGAAGACAGAATTAGGGAGGTAAATCGATCAGCAGCCTGAAAAAGGAATGTCTGCATTCCCTAAAATAAGGGGGAACACCCAGGGAACCATTTACAATGGAAAAAATAACAATGGATAAGATGAATCAGGAATGTAAAGATGAGGCAAAGAGTAAGTCGTGCATTGATAGTGTGTGAACACAGCATGTTGTAGAGGGATTGGTTCCTACAAAGTTACCAAGCCAATCCCAAAACATATTGTGACAAAGTTCCTCCTCTATCTTGGTGGGTCCTGCGCTTATTGGCGGATGTTCTTGCCTCAGAGATTCACCATGTGGGTTGGGGAATAGCCCAGAGACCTTCCCCTCTGGGAGAACCCACAGTCCAGGTCAATTGGGAGGTTTGGGGGGAACCCGGGCCCGCCCTCTACTCTGGGTTCCAGCCCAGGGCCTTGTGGACTGCAGCTGTCTATAGTGCCTCCTGTAACAGCTGCATGACAGCTACAACTCCCTGGGCTACTACTCCATGGCCTCCTCCAAACACCTTCCTTATTCTCACCACAGCACCTTCCTCCTGGTGTCTGATAACGCTTGTGCTCCTCAGTCCTCCAGCAGCACACCCTCTCACTCTCAGCTCCTTGTGCCTCTTGCTCCCAGCTTCTCACACTCGCCCCACAAACTGAAGTGAGTTCCTTTTTAAAACCCAGGTGCCCTGATTAGCCTGCCTTAATTGATTCTAGCAGCTTCTTCTTAATTGGCTCCAGGTGTCCTAATTAGCCTGCCTGCCTTAATTGGTTCTAGCAGGTTCCTGCTTACTGTAGTGCAGCCCCTGCTCTGGTCACTCAGGGAACAGAAAACTACTCATCCAGTGACCAGTATATTTGCCCTCTACCAGACTCCTGTACCCCACTGGTCTGGGTCTGTCACATATCCCTCCCCCCTGCTCAGCGCCAAGGGGTTGGGTAGCTTGGGACGCCAGACAGTGTACACGTGACAAGCCATCGGCATTGCCATGACGGCTCCCTGCTTTGTGTTGCACACGGAACTGGAAAGGTTGGAGGGATAAGAACCCTCTGGTCACCCTTGTGTTCTCCTTGTTCCGCTGCATCCATTGAAGAGGGGCATGGTCAGTCACGAGGACAAATCTGCACCCGAGCAGGTAGTAGCACAATGTTTCCATGGCCCATTTTACAGCGAGGCATTCTCTCTCCACCACTGCATATTTTTGTTCCCTTGGAAGGAGTTTCCAACTGAGGTATAGAACTGGGTGTTCCTCCTCCCCGACCATCTGTGATAGAATGGCCCCCAACCCTACTTCCGATGCATCCGTCTGCAGGATAAACTCCTTGGTGAAATCAGGGGCTATCAGTACGGGGTTATTGCAGAGGGCAGTCCGTAGGTCTGTGAATGCTTCCTCTGCTGCGTCAGACCATCTCACCAGATCAGGTCCACGGGCTTTCACTAGGTCTGTCAGGGGGCTTGCCCTTGTGGCAAAATGGGGGATAAATCGTTGGTAATACCCCACAACACCTAGGAACGCCCGGACTTGTTTCTTGCGACTTGGTTGGGGCCAATTTTGGATGGCCTCTAACTTGTTCACTTGGGGTTTTACCAGACCTTTTCCTACAATGTAGCCAAGATATTTGGCCTCTGTAAACCCTACAGCGCACTTGGCAGGGTTTGCTGTAAGGCCAGCTCGCCTGAAGGTATCGAGAACTGCCTCCACCTTCTCCAGGTGGGTTTCCCAGTCTGAGGTATGAATGACCACATCGTCCAAGTAGGCAGCAACATAACTGTTATGCGGGCCTAATAGCTTGTCCATGAGGTGCTGGAAGGTAGCTGGGGCCCCATGTAGTCCAAAAGGGAGGACAGTATATTGAAAAAGACCCTCTGGTGTTGAGAACGCAGTCTTTTCCTTTGCATCTTCTGCAAGGGGAATCTGCCAGTACCCCTTTGTCAAGTCTAGGGTAGTCAAGTACCGGGCATTACCCAGACGGTCCACTAGCTCATCTATGCGAGGTATGAGGTACGCGTCAAACTGGGATACTTCGTTTAGTCGCCGGAAGTTGTTGCAAAATCTTGTGGTGCCATCAGGTTTGGGCACCAGCACGATTGGGCTGGACCACTGACTGTGGGATTCTTCGATGATCCCCAACTCCAGCATTTTTTTTACTTCTGCTTTTATTTCTTCCCTTTTTGCTGCTGGCACCTGATAGGGCCTCATTGTTACTCTGGCCCCAGGGTTCGTGACGATGTGGTGATATGTCTCGGTTGTTCGACCCGGTTTTGTCGAGAACACATCTTGGTTCCGGAAGATCATCTCAGACACCTCATTCTTCTGGTCTGGTGTTAAATCGGGAGACACTCTCACCTGTTTGGAAGGTTTGTTTTCCTGGGTTAGGTCTTTTTGGACCGTTGTGCATGCCTCTTGTGCATGCCAGGGTTTCAGAAGGTTAATGTGATAAATCTGTTCTTGTTTTCTGCGTCCTGGCTGCCGCACCTTGTAGGTTACTTCCCCCACGGGTTCAACCACCTCATAGGGCCCCTGCCATTGGGCCAGAAGCTTGCTTTCTGCCGTGGGTACCAACACCATAACCTGATCCCCTGGTTGGAACTGTCGCACTTTTGCCTGGCGATTGTAATGGGTTCGCTGGGCCTCCTGGGCCTTCTCCAAATGTTCCCATACAATAGGGGTTACCCGGGCTATCCGGTCTCGCATCTGCATTACATGCTCTATTATATTTCTCCCCTCATTGGGTTCCTCTTCCCAGATTTCTTTGGCGATATCTAGTATGCCACGGGGGTGACGCCCGTATAATAACTCGAAGGGGGAAAACCCAGTTGAGGCCTGTGGTACCTCCCGGATAGCGAACATAAGGTAGGATAGTAGGGTGTCCCAATCCTTCCCATTCCGACTTACCACCTTCCTTATCATAGCCTTGAGGGTTCAGTTAAACCTTTCTACCAACCCATCAGTCTGTGGATGGTAGACCGAAGTTCTCAGGGTATGTATATGGAGCAGCGTACAGAGGTCCTTCATTAGCTTCGACATAAATGGGGTTCCTTGGTCGGTTAATATCTCCTTTGGTAGCCCCATTCGGGCAAAGATCCCCACCAGCTCTTTGGCTATAGTTTTAGAGGCCGTGTTCCGCAGGGGGATGGCTTCTGGGTAGCAAGTAGCATAGTCCAAAACAACAAGTATATATTGGTGGCCCCGAGCCGTCTTCTCCAGGGGTCCCACTAGGTCCATGGCTATTCGCTCGAAGGGGACATCTATGATGGGAAGGGGTACTAAAGGTGCCCTCAAGTGGGGACAGAGACTGTGCAGCTGACACTCCGGGCAGAAGGCACAGTACCTCTGCACTTCTTCATGTACTCCGGGCCAGAAGAACCGTCGTAGGACTCGTGCCAGGGTCTTCTCTACCCCCAAATGCCCCCCAAAAAAATGACTATGAGCAAGACTTAATACAGCGTTCTGGTGTTTTTGAGGTACTAGGATCTGCTGTACCTTCTGCCCCTGTACTGGTGCAACCCAGTATAAGAGATCCTTCTTCATTATGATGTAGGGTCCTGGTCCCTAGGTTTTTCCTTCCATGGGGACCGCATCTATTTTAGTCACCTCCTTCCTAATGTTGTCATACCTTGGGTCTTCTGCCTGGTCCCGTCCAAAATTTCCTCTCCCGGGGCTAATCTGCCCAAGATCTAGGTGTCCAGTCTCTGTTGCCTCTACTGGTTCAGAAGCATTAGGGTGGGGAGCAGACTCAGGTGTTGCTCCTTCCTGCGTGGCCTCCTTTTCAGCTGCTCAGGTCCACCTACCTACAAGAGCGACCCTCTGGCTTTGGGTCAGTATTCGGGTTCCCAAGGCCTTAGCTGCCCTTCTTTCCCTTTTAGTCTTTCTACCCTGTCTGGGAGTGGAGAACAAATCTGGGGATATTTCAGAGAAGATTGGGGGTTGACAGTCTGCTGTGGATGCCTTATCAATTTTAGGGTCCCCATCTTTCTCCAATCCCCCTACTGGGAGTAAGTTTCCAAACCCTGGGAAGTCCCTCCCTATGAGCACTGGGTATGGGAGTTTAGGGACTACACCAGCTGCTACCTCAGTAGTGTTCCCTTGGATCTCGATTTTTACTGGATGGTGGGGTAGTAACTAACTGTCCCATGGATGCATGTTATCCCCGTACGTTTAGCCTGCAGCAGCTGACTACGCTTCACGAGCTTCCCTGAGATAAGCATGATAGCACTCCCCGAATCAACCAGTGCCGTGGTCCCTACCCCATTTAGTTTCACTGGTCTGCTATACATATGTGGGGTTAGTGAGACCCCCACAAGGTGGATTAGGGAGCATGGATCTGCCCAGTTCCCCAGGTTACACTGCATAGGCTCCTCAGCATTGGGACACTGTGCAGCTATGTGTCCCCACTCCCCGCAGGCATAACATCTGTATGGAGCGCTAGGCGTTCCCCGATCTCTTGGTTTGGGCAGTCTAACATCACGATCTTCTTCTCTCTCAGTGCTCCGACTCTTTGTGGCCTCTAATGGGCCTTCAGCCTCTCTCTTTTTCCACCTGGGCCCTCCTGGTGGCCCAGTCACCTGAACTTTAGGGCTTGGTGCTGCTAGTTTAACCCGGGGTGCCTCTTCCTTAACTGGTCGGGTCAGCTCCCTCGCTGTCCTTCGCCTCTCTACCAGGGCAACAACCTCATCATAGGTGGAGGGTTTGTTCTGGCTTACCCAGGCACGAAGGTCTGGTGGTAGTCCCCTCATGTATCGGTCGATGACCAGAACCGCTAGTATCTCTTCCGGACTCCGGGACTCTGTTTGCAACCACTTTCGTGCGAGATGGATGAGGTCATACAGTTGGGACCGCGGGGTTTTGTCTTCCTGGTACCTCCAACCATGATACTGCTGGGCCTGCACTGCTGTCGTTACCCCAGATCTGGCCAGGATCTCTGCTTTCAACTGGGGGTAGTCTGCAGCAGCCTCTTCAGGCAGATCATGGTAGGCCTTCTGGGTCTCCCCACACAGGAATGGGGCAAGGATGCCAGACCACTGATCTCGAGGCCAGGCCTCCCGTAGGGCTGTCCTCTCAAAGGCCAGAAGGTATGCCTCTACATCATCCTCCCATGTCATTTTCTGCAGCCAATGGCTGGCCCGTATGAGCCGCGTCCCATCATGGCCGCGATTCAGCTCTGTAAGGGACTTTACCTGGTTTATCAGTTCCCGCAACATAGCTCAGTCTTGAGCAGCCTGGTCCATCAGCAGGCGATTAGTCTCTTGCTGCAGCCGCACTGCCTCCTGTTGGGCGGCTGCCTGGACACGGGTAGCTTGCATCAGTGCCCGCACTACGTCATCCACTGTGGTGAAAAAAAATAAACCCTCTCCTTTTTGTTTAAATCACCCTCCTTCTTCCGCCGCGCTGTGCACCCCAAGATCCCACCCCTGACACCAGTGTGACAAAGTTCCTCTTCTATCTTGGTGGGTCCTGTGCTTATTGGCGGATTTTCTTGCTTCAGAGATTCACCATGTGGGTTGGGGAACAGCCCAGAGACCTTCCCCCCTGGGAGAACCCACAGTCCAGGTCAATTGGGAGGTTTGGGGGGAACCCGGGCCCGCCCTCTACTCCGGTTTCCAGCCCAGGGCCCTGTGGACTGCAGCTGTCTATAGTGCCTCCTGTAACAGCTGCATGACAGCTACAACTCCCTGGGCTACTTCCCCATGGCCTCCTCCAAACACCTTCCTTATTCTCACCACAGGACCTTCCTCCTGGTGTCTGATAACACTTGTGCTCCTCAGTCCTCCAGCAACACACCCTCTCCCTCTCAGCTCCTTGCGCCTCTTGCTCCCAGTTCCTCACACTCGCACCACAAACTGAAGTGAGCTCCTTTTTAAAACCCAGGTGCCCTGATTAGCCTGCCTTAATTGATTCTAGCAGCTTCTTCTTAATTGGCTCCAGGAGTCCTGATTAGCCTGCCTGCCTTAACTGGTTCTAGCAGGTTCCTGATTACTGTAGTGCAGCCCCTGCTCTGGTCACTCAGGGAACAGAAAACTACTCATCCAGTGACCAGTATATTTGCCCTCTACCAGACTCCTGTACCCCACTGGTCTGGGTCTGTCACAATATATGTGTAAATGTATATAAAGAAAGAGGTTTGCTTTGTAGCTTTAGCTGTGTGTTACGCCTTGTAGTGACCCCCTACCCTTGAGTCTGATCAACTCAAGTGCAGTTTTGATTGTATGCCAATAAAGAGTTCAGTGTCAAGCTGAGTTCTTGGGAACTGAATAGATAAGGTCTCAGAGGCTACCCCAACAATACTGAGCATCCACAACTCCCAGTCCTGTTAATGGAAGCAAGGCGGTCTCATTGTTACCTTGCACTCCCCCATCTGTTTATTGTATGCACCTGTTGAGTCTCATCTTGAACACAGATGAATTCTTTGACCACAGGGACTACTTTTAGTTAGCTCTCAGGGCAAGTCTACACTACTGCTGACATAGTGCCCTTGTGGACAGCACTTAAATTGATGGAACTTACATCACTGGGGGGGGGGGGTGTCTTTTTCATACCCCTGAGTGACATAAGTTACATCGACTTAAGCAGTAGTGTAGACCAGCCCTTAGACTCCAGCTCAGCAGGGCTGGAGTAGGGGTGGCTGGAAAAACAGAATTCTGCTTTGTGTAAAATTGAGTGCTTTTGCTCTACGCTGGGATGAAATTGAGACCTTATGAAATTTTTCATGAAAAAGGAGAGAACAGGAACCATCCTCAGTAGTCAATAGCCTGGAGTTGAGGTTGCTGAGCTAGAATGGAGGAAAGCCAAGTTCAAATCCTTGCTCCAAATCAGCCAGAATAGGGATTTGAACCTTGGTCTCCTATTTCCCTGGGGAGTGTGCAAACTACCAACTTACTGGATATTCTGAAGTGTGTCTCTCCCACTCTCTGGTTTTGACTAGAGAAACCTTCCCCCTGAAAGCTTGCTCAGGAGGCATTTGTTTCTGCCAAAAGCTTCAGTTTTGATGAATTGGCATTTTCCAGCAAAAAATTCCTGACCAGCTCCAGACAGGTGCCCCAAGGTTAGAAAAGGGATGGCACAGGGGTTCAGGATATGACTGGCTGCCTATGATGGCCTGTGGCCCATCAGCAACTGCCAGTAACAAAAATCCCTAATGGAGACGGGTCACTAGATGGGGAGGGATCTGAGTTACTACTGAGATTTCTTTCCCAGGTATCTGCCTGGTGGGTCTTGTCCACATGCTCAGAGTCTAACTTATCGCCATGTTTGGGGTTGGGAAGGAATTTCCCCCCAGGTCACATTTGAAGAGACCCTCAGGGGGGTTCGCCTTCCTCTGCAGCTTAGGGCATGGGTCACTTGCAGGTTTAAAGTGTAAATGGTTGATTCTCTGTAATTTGAAATCTTTAAACCATGATTTCAGGACTTCAGTAACTCAGCCAGAGGTTAGGGAGTGGGTGGGTGAGATTCTGTGGCCTGCAATGTGCAGGAGGTCAGACTAGATGATCATGATGGTCCCTTCTGACCTTAAACTCTACGAGTCTATTAGGCATTAGCTTGCACTTCCCGGGATGAGGATTTATTTCCTTGCTCTGCTTCTGCCTTCCTGGGTGATCTTTGGCAAATCATCAGGCTTTGTGCCTCAATGCCCCATCTGTATATCACAGGCTCTAGTATTTCACCAGTTACCCCTATGTTGAGCTCAATGACTTGTGTTTGATAGAAAGGCCTCCGGTCTTGATTGGTACGCATCAAGAGATGAGGGGATCCAGTACTTCCCTTGGTAGTTTGTTCCAATGGCTAATTACACTTGTCAAAAACATGTGACTTATTTCTAATTTGAATGTATCTGGCTTTAACTCCCAGCCATTCGTTCTTGTTCTGCCTTTCTCCGGGAACCAGTGACTCCGAAAAAGATTGGAAGATAAACAGCTGAACATGAGTTCCAATGCAACACCACGTCCAAAAGATCTAATGTGATCCTAGGATGTATAAACAGGGGAATCTTGAGTAGAAGTAGAGAGATTATTTTACCTCTGAATTTTACACTGGTGTGACCGTTCCTGGAATCCTGTGTCCAGTTCTGGTGTCCACGATTCAAGAAGGATGTTGATAAATTGGAGAGGGGTCAGAGAAGAGCCGTGAGAATGATTAAAGGATTAGATGCCTTATAGTGATAGAGTCAAGGAGCCCAACTATTTAGCTTAACAAAGGGAAGGTTAAGAGGTGACTTGATTACAGTCTACACGTATCTGCATGGGGAACAAATATTTGATAATGGGCTCTTCAATCGAACAGAGAAAGGTCTAACACGGTCCAATGGCTGGAAGTTGGAGCTGAACAAATTCAGACTGGAAATAAGGCGTAAATGTTTAACAGTGAGAAAAACAATGTACAAAAAAAATAAACACCTCACTCTGTATTCACCCCATGGGGCTGGGCCCAGCTCCCCACTCCGGGCATTGTGACCTGGCACAAAAGTTGAGAGGCACTATGACCCCAAGCGCCAGGTCGCAATGCCCAGAGCAGGGAGCTGGGCCTAGCCCTGTGGGACAGGAACTGCCACTGTGGGGTGAGTGCAGGGTGAATTTGCTCTGCAACTCCCCACCCTCTCACCCCTCGGGGGTAGGACTCGACATCCCCCGCCCTCCAGGGATAAAATGATTTTACAGAGGGGAGACTGAGGCATAGAGAGGGGAAGTGACTTGTCCAAAGTCACTCACCAGGCCTGTGACAAGAGGTAAGAGTAGAATCCAGGTCATCTAAGTCCTAGTCTGCAGCCTTACCCACTGGAAAGCACTGCTCTGTGCGAGATGCAGAGATGGTCAACCATCACCATGCTCAGACCACACTGTAGGGAGCTAGCCAACTGGCAAATGTTATTCTCACCCCACTAGTCCTGATGGCCTAAGGCCACTTCCTAATAAACAGGTGGCCACTGTCACATTTTTGGGGTAACTGCACCTTTGATCCCCCACCTCTGTGATCTGCTCATGGATGGCCTCTGTTCATCACTTTTCTCTGGGTAGAAACCCACATCCCTCTCCCTTCTGACCAGGCTGCGGGTTGTTATGTTCCTGGCTTACTCACAGAGAAGTTAGACAAAAACATAAAATACTCTCGCTCGAAGGTTGCAATGTCACGCTACTTTATTTCTTAAAATCCAGAACCTTAACATACAAGACCCCAAAACCAGAGAGAGACAAAGCAGGCTGCTCGCTAAGCCAGAGAAGCCAAACTCACCCCACCTGGTCTAGGTAGGATCGTTGCAGACTGACTTCTGAGGAGCCAAATAACACACTTCTCTACAGAGCCGCCCAGCCTACAAGCAGGATCAGGAAACCCCTTACAACTTAAAGAGATAGCTTGTAATTTTAACAGTTTTCAATACACCACAGGGCCCCCTTGCACTTAAATTCACTGTGATTATCCCAAATTCGAGCACCTGGGCTTTGCGTTCTCCCAGGGGGCTATGAACAGTGTATGCCAGCAGTTACAACGCTCTTTCAAAGCACAGTACTTTTATTTGAGGAGAAAAGCAATACAGAGAAAACATATAAAACAATAAAAGGTCTGAAAGCATATTTCCTGTCCATTTGTTGGATCACAATGAAGGCCTCTCCAGCCGTTCAAGCTGGCCCTTTACTCTGCTGCCTCTTGTGTCCTCGGTGTCTCTTGAACTCAGCCTGAACTAGTATATGCAATTCACTCCTAAGAGATCTCTGGAGGTGTTTACTGGTCCCAGGGACTGCAGTAATTACCCCCCATTGACTCTCGTTTCTGGACGGAGCTGGGTAACCCCCCTCAACAAGAAGCCAGCATACAATCCGTGGCTCACTGAGATCTAGAACACATGTGAAGTTGAATACAGTAGTCTCAAGTTACACCTGCATTCATCACACCTGTCACACCCACATCACAAAAAACAATAGACAAGGTTCTCCTGTCATTAACTGCACAGCAACTCCATTCAAATCACTGGAGTTGCACCAGTGTCAGGATAGAATCAGACTCCCCCCTTCCCCCCTCGCCCCTTGTGGCAGTTGGCAGCTAATGGGAACACTTGTTTGCCATCTGGACAGAGTGAGCGAGGTCTGAATGAATCACCGAGCGTGATTGCTGTGGTGTATTGAAAACTGTGCTAAAATGGCAAGTTATCACTTTAAGTTCTACGGAGTTTCCTGGTTCTGCTGGCAGGCTAGGGAGCTCTGTAGGGAAGAATGTGATCTGGCTCTTCAGTTAGTCTGCAAAGAGCCAGACTAGAGTAAGGTGCAGTGAATTGGGCCTCACTGCCTTAGGGAGCAGCCTACTTTCTCTCTCTCTGGTTTTGGTCTTGTATGTTAGGGTCCTGGATTTTAAGACATAAATTAGTGTTATTGTGATGCATGGCCAGAAAGAGTTAAATATCCTGCAAAATAAATAACTCTCAAAAGACACCTGGGGAGGTAATGTTTGTGTTTTTGTGTATTTACATACATATAGTAGGATCAACAATGTAATCAACAGTCCCTGTCTACGTTGCATTCTGTTAATTCAGAGATCAAAAGAACATCCTAGCATTTAAATGAATTGTAAACATGAGATATCTCTGTATTCATCTCTCTTTGAAATGTATAGCAGATCATCTGTGAATGGTGGAGAAACAAGCCAATTGCCTTATGTTAATTCGTATAGCTAAGTACCGGTGATGGACCTCCTTCAAAGTCGTCCTAATTACCTTTTGTTCTCCAAGGAACTCCAACTTGTCAAAGAGGACATGAAATTGTATAAAAGGTCCTTGGGTCTTGATACTGTCATCTCAGATCGGCTTAAGGTTTCATGCAGGGGAAGCCTAAGCCACAAGGACTGAGATCCCAGTTCTAACTGGATCACCCTGAAATATAAACACTGGACTATAACCTATGGACTATTTCTGAAAGAACTCTTTGCAGCTACTGTACAAAGCTCACCAACTCTGCTATGAATCTGAATCTTAAGAATTGAACTCATGTCTGTATGTATATTGATCTTTTAACCATACTCTCTTGTTTTTTTAAAAAAATACATTTTAGTTTAGTTAATAAGAATTGGCTGTAGCGTGTATTTGGGTGAGATCTGAAACATTCATTAACCTGGGAGGTAATGTGTCCGATCCTTTGGGATTGGTAGAACCTTTTCTTTTATATGATGAAAAAAGATTTGCAGAAATCATCATATTTGACTTAGGTACCTGATGGAGGCCTGAGGCTGGATCACTTTAAGGGAACGGTGTTGTTTGGACTTCTGAGTAACCAGTAAGGTAATAAAGAAGCTGTTTTATGCTGGCTTGGTAAATCTAAGTATTGGAATATCCACCAGCTTTTGGGGGATTGTGTGCCCCATTTAGGGTGACCAGATATCCCGATTTTATAGGGACAGTCCCGGTTTGTGGGTCTTTCTTATATAGGCTCCTATTACCCCCACCCCCTGTCCCGATTTTTCACATTTGCTGTCTGGTCACCCTAGCCCCATTCTTTGCAGTTCACCTAATTGAGTGACCACAGCTGGCCCCCACTGGGACCCCGGTCACAGTTATGTTGCAAGTTCCAGAAGGAGTAAGCGCATAAAAAACAGCCATACTGAGTCAGCCCAATGGTCCATCTAGCCAAGTACGAACAGGGCAGTTGGAGTGATCCAGCCCTGTCTCCCCCTGCCAGCTTCTGGCAGTTAGAGTTTAGGGTTACCCTGCCATGGGGTTGAATCCTCCATGAATTTATCTAGTACTTTTTTCAACCCAGTAATATTTTTGGCCATCTCAGCATCCCATGGCAATTAACTGTGGAATTTTTATGTTTTTATCAAACTTCAATCTGGGTGACAGTGATCATGAAACGATAGATTTCATGTTTCGAAGGAAAGGAAGTTGTGAGAGCAATCACACAATAAGGATAGTGGGGACTTCAGAAAAGCAGACTTTAACAAACTCAGAGAACTGGTAGGTAAGATCCCATGGGAAGAAAATCTAAGGGAAAAAGGAGACAATATTAAAGGCACAACTGAAAACTATTCTGATGCAAAAGAAAGATAGGGAGAATAGTAAGAGGCCGATATGGGTACTTAAGGAACTAGCTGAAGCAATCTCAGAGCCATTAGCAATTATCTCTGAGAACACCTGGAGTATGGGAGAGGTCCCAGAAGACTGGGAAGTGCAAACTGGTCTCCATATTGGAAGAGAAGGTTAAAGGACTAGAGACCCAAGTATCAACCCTGCGTTGCATCAGAGAAAATGAAGACTTTCTGGATAGAAGTCAGCATTTGGTACTGCAGGCACAGCATGCTGAAAAGTCAGAGAGGGCAATGCAGAATGAGGAAGAAAATTGGCAGCATGTGACCTCCAGAAGAAGAAAGAGGCGAACCCATGTACCCCCAATACAGATAGAGGTAAGAAACTGTTTTCAGGCTCTCTGCACAGGTACTATGGTGGAGAATAGTTTGGAAGAGTCATCTGAGGGAAGGGATCAGAAGGAGACCCCAGTGACCAGAAGGCATGGGATGCATTGTCCTAGGGATGAGGGTTCCATGACCTCCATTCCCAAGAGGAGGAGATGGATGGTGATGGTCAGGGACTCCCTCCTAACGGGGATGAGTCATCCATCTGCCGTCCAGACGGGGACACTCGAGAAGTGTTCTGCTTGGCTGGAGCTAGAATTTGGGATGTGACAGCGTGTCTGCCGAGATGGATCAAGCCCTCGGACCGCTACCCCTTCCTACTTCTCCACGTGGACACCAATGATACTGCCAAGAATGACCTTGAGCAGGTCACTGCAGACTATGTGGCTCTGGGAAGAAGGATAAAGGAGTTTGAGGTGCAAGTCATGTTCTCATCCATCCTCCCTGTTAAAGGGAAAGCCCAGGTAGGGACCATTGAATTGTGGAGGTAAATGCATGGTGATGCAGGTGGTGTCGGAGAGAGAGCTTTGGATTCTTTGACCATGGGATGTTATTCCAGGAAGAAGGATTGCCAGGAAGAGATGGGATCCACCTAACGAAGAGAGTGAAGAGCATCTTCGCAGGAAGGCTTGCTAACCTAGTGAGGAGGGCTTTAAACTAGGTTCACTGGTGGATGGAGACCTAAGCCCTGAGGTAAGTGGGGAAGTGGGCTACCGGAAGGAAATACCAGGAGGCGGGTGTAACTGGGAAGTTGGGCAATCAGCTTATCTTAGGTGCCTGTACACGAACGCAAGAAGCCTGGGAAACAAGCAGGAAGAATTGGAAGTCCTGCCACAGTCAAGGAACTATGATGTGATTGGATTGGAATAACAGAGACTTGGTGGGGTTACTCACATGACTGGAGCATGGAATGGTGGTGAAGCACTGGAATGGGTTACCTAGGGAGGTGGTGGAATCTCCATCGTTAGAGGTTTTTAAGGCCCGGCTTGACAAAGCCCTGGCTGGGATAATTTAGGTTGGGTTGGTCCTGCTTTGAGCAGGGGATTGTACTAGATGACCTCTTGAGGTCTCTTCAAACCCTAATCTTCTATGATTCTATAACTGGAGAAGGAGAAACATAGTACTTATCTTTAGAAATGGGAACAAGGAGGACCCGGGAAATTATAGACCATTCAGCCTAACTTTGATACCTAGAAAGATACCGGAGCAAATTATTAAACAATCAATTTGTAAGCAATTTGTGGATAATAGGATTATAAGGAATAGTCAGCAGGGTTTTTTCAAGAACAAATCATGCCAAACCAACTTAATTTCCTTCTTTGATAGGTTACTGACCAAGTGGATGGGTGGGAAGCCGTAGATGTGATACACCTTAATTTTAGGAAGGATTTTGACACAGTTCCACATGACATTCTCACCAAGCAAACTAGGGAAATGGGACCTAGATGAAGTTACTACAATGTGGGTACACAACTGGTTGAAAGACTGTATTCAAAGGGTAGTTACCAATGGTTTGGTGCAAAATTAGGAGGGCATAACTAGTGGGGCCCTACAGGGGTCAGTTTTGAGTCTGGTACTATTCAATATTTTCATTAATGACTTGGATAATGGAACAGAGAGTATGCCAATAATAACATCTGCAGATGACACCAAGCTGAGGGGGTTACAAGCACTTTGGAGGACAGGTTTAAAATTCAAAATGACCTTGACAAATTGGAGAGTTGGTCTGAATTCAACAAGCTGAAATTCAATAAAGACAAATTCAATTCAACAAAGTACTTCATTTAGGAAGGAAAAAAATCAAATGGGCAGCTACAAAATGGGAAATAACTATCTAGAGGGTAATACTGCTGATAAGCATTTGGGGGTTATAGTGAACCACAAACTGAATATGAGACGTACATGTGATGCAGCTGCAAAGACGGCTAATTTGATTGTGGGGCACATGAACAGGAGTGTTGTATGGACAACACAGGAGGTAATTGTCCTGCTCCACTCATCACTGGTGAGGTCGCAGCTGGATGTCTGTGTCCAATTCTGAGTATCACAATTTAGGAAAGATGTGGCTAAACTGGAGAGAGTCCAGAGAAGAGCAACAAAAATGATCAAAGAAAACCTGACCTATGAGGAAAGGCTAAAAAAAACCTGGGCATGTTTAGTCTTGAGATAATTGTTCTCCATTTCCACTGAAAGTAGGACAAGAAGTAATGGACTTAATCTGCAGCAAGGGAGATTCAGGTTAGATAGTAGGAAAAACTTTCTAACTATAAGGGTGCTTGAGCTCTGGAAGAGGCTTCCAAGGTCGAGGGGTTCCCATCATTGAAAGCTTTTAAAAACAAGTTGGACAAACACCTGTCAGAGATAGTCTGGGTTTACTTGGTCCTGCCACAAGGCAGGGGATTGCACTTGATGACTTCTTGAGGTCCCTTCCAGCCCAACCTCTCGCCGATTCTATCATTCTCTGTGTGCAGACAGTGAACCAGTTGCAGCACATCAGGCAGGGCAGGATCAAGTAAGCTTGCCATGTTGCTGCCCTATTCTGTGAGTAAACGGAGACCTCAGTCCTCCAGAGCTGTCTGTCTGGCACCTTTTACCAGCAGATCAATGGGCATTGTCTAGGGTTCTCTACTCAGCATCCTCCCCGACACTCTTTTTCTGAACCTGGACTTCACTCCTCTCTCTGCCCTTTTTGAGTTACCCCAAGTAATCAGATGATCCTTTTTGAACTATTTTTATGGGGGGTGGGCCAATGTCATGTGGGTGGGCGGGGCCTGTCTATCCTTCCTTCATTGGTGGTCACATTGACCTTCCACCATAGGAACATAGGAATTGCCAGACTGGATCAGACACAAGGTCTGGCTATTCCAGTACTGTGTGTCAGACAGCACTCAGCACCAGATGTTATAAGGTGTAAGAACCCCACAGTAGGCAGATGTGGGACGATCTGCCTCCCATAGGACTAAGTTCATTCTTTCTTTTTTCAGAAGATTCTTGGATCCCTTTAGCCTAAAGACTGAATTTCTCCTCCAGCGTACTTACAGTCTATGGGATGTAGCCCTTTAAACTAAGATCAGAAGTAAATACCTCAGGGCCATCTCCCTAGGGACAAAGAACATACTCCATCTATTCCTGATTTCTTCTCTTCAGTTGTGACTCAACTGTTTAAAAGACATAGATCCACATTCAGATGATTTTTTCCCTATCGAGAGAGCGTGAGCTGACCATAGTGTAATCTTGACATAGCACCTGTTTCTGGTGTCAAGGGTATCACATTAGATTTGAAGCTTTAGATGGATGAAGTGTAGGAAAAGATGAGTTTGTTTTCTCTCATGATGTGATTCCCTATCCCTGTCTGTGTAACAGAGTTGCATTCCAATTCCATCCGCTGAGTAAAAGTTTCCAAAAGTATCTGTTTTACAAGGAATTATGTTCTTCAGTTTCATCTCTCGGGGGCAAAGCCCTCCCCTCCCCTCCATCCCTTCCCTAACAAAAATCTCTTCCAACTCATGAAAAACAAAAAACACATACCATTTTACCCCAGATCTCTCAGGCCACAGCCAAAAGAAACAATTGATTTCCACTGTTCTCAGCCAAATACATTCTCTTTCCAGCTTCAATGCACAGGCCATTCCAAAAGCCTTGCAAAGCTTTGGAAAACACTTTGTTGTTGTTGTTTGTTTGGTGGTTTTAGGAGAAGTTTGGGTTCTCCAGCCCCACTTTGGTTGGGTTTTTCCTAAGGCAGCAAAAAACTGCTGAGCGTTCCAAAAAAAGAAAAGGATGACCATTTCCCCACTCCACACCACATTTTTGAAGCTTTGAGTCCAGAGAGAATTCCTTGTTCCATTCCTTCTGGATTTGAACCAAGTTGTCTATTGCACAACACATTGAGGTGCAGCTGCATACCTCTAGAATTACACCACAGGAGTCAAATGGTTAGAGATCATGTGTTTGCAATTAAGCGCACTGGTATCACTGCTCCCCTTGCAAAAACAAACAAAAGAAAATGGAACCCATTCGATGGGCTAGTTGGCTGAGTGCACGAAGGGAGTGTTTTAATATCCCAGAAGGCAAACTATTGTTTTTTCATTTTATTTCTTGTACTCTTACAGTAAGCAACCATTCATTGTCGTTTTCAACCAACATGATAGACAGAGTTATGGCTGGAACTGTAAAAAGTAATTACAAATTATGAAAGACATATACGGCTCTTCAAGCATTTTGGATTAGGTGCCTTAGCCTGTATCCTCCAAAGATTTAATATCCATGTTTATTAGTCTATCTAGCCATCCATCCTTGTAAAGCAAAGTACTACAGTATGCTACCATAATATCCCAAAACAATACAGCTTGCAAGAAAGATGATACAGCCTTTGACCATAGAATAGTCAATGTTGGTTTATCTGTTCAGAGATACAAGCTCTGTAAAATGATGAGCACTCCAAGGGCTGGTCTACACTGGGGGGGGTGTCGATGTAAGATACGCAACTTCAGCTACGGGAATAGCGTAGCTGAAGTCAATGTATCTTATTTCGACTTACCTTGGGTCCTCACGGTGAGGGATTGACCGCCGCGGCTCCCCGTCGTCTCCGCTACCGCTGCTTGCCCTGGTGGAGTTCTGGAATCTACGGGAGCGAGTTCGGGGATCGATATATCGTGTCTAGACGAGACGCGATATATCGATCCCCAATATATCGATTACTACCCGCCAATTTGGCGGGTAGTCTGGATGTACCCCAAGATTAAGGCATTTGTGGGCCATGTCTAAGGGCAGGTCTACACTACGGGACTAAGTCGACCTACGTTACGCAACTCCAGCTATGTGAATAGCTTAGGTCGACCTTTTGCAGTGTCTACGTCGTGCTGTGTCCACGGGAGAAACTCTTCCATCGACTTACCTTATACTTCTCGTTCCGGTGCAGTACCAGAGTCAACGGGAGAGCGATCAGTGGTCGATTTAGCGGGTCTTCACTAGACCCACTAAATTGACCTGCGGTGGATCGATAGCCATGCGTCGATCCCCTGGTAAGTGGAGACAACCCCTAAGTCCAATCAAAGCCAACTCCCTTTGACATCAGTTTTCAGAGTAGCAGCCGTGTTAGTCTGTATCCGCAAAAAGAAGAACAGGAGTACTTGTGGCACCTTAGAGACTAACAAATTTATTAGAGCATAAGCTTTCGTGGACTACAGCCCACTTCTTCGGATGCATATAGAATGGAACATATATTGAGGAGATATATATACACACATACAGAGAGCATAAACAGGTGGGAGTTGTCTTACCAACTCTGAGAGGCCAATTAATTAAGAGAAAAAAAAAACTTTTGAAGTGATAATCAAGCTAGCCCAGTACATCAGTGAGGACCAAGATTTCATCCTTTGCTTCACAAATCAAACGTGCTGATTTCTATCTAAAATACTCCACTACCACAGGACCTGAGCACCTCTGTGACACAGGCATGCCCAGGCAGGCATATTACCCCTGTGTACGACCGTCTTCTCAATATTTCACTTAAAGGGCTTGTGTGAGGTCTGTGCCAAAAAGCTAAGAACCAGCTGATTGTCACAGCTACTTCAAGATGTTTGTATGGGAAAGAGTTGAAGAAATGCGTCAATTTCGTCAAACCTAGAACATTGAGTTTCAAAACTCTTTAAATGAGACTTGTCACCTGAGGTGAGATCTCACGATTGTCTCAAACAACACTGAGAACAATGGACATCCGTGGAGAACCTATAGAGAACAGAACTTCCTTGCATAGATAATGCTGGCAGGCTATATCAATAGAACCAATTTGAAATAAAGGTGTGTGTCTAGGCAGGGGGTTGCATCAATGTAACTAAACCTGTGTAGTTGGAATTAGTAAACAATAGGGGGAATTTAGTCCTTTCAGTGGGGGCATTGATCAGCATTCATGTCACACTCCCTGTCACTATCTAATGATCCAACCAGTGGACCAAATTCGGTGAGGAATCCTGGTCACATGCCACTTGAGGCACATTGCACATATGCTATGAAGAAGAGTCCTTTCAACCAAAAGATCTGGATTCAGGCCCATCTCTAGTCACCTGCCACAATAACATGGAGACCCTCAACAGACTCAGCCAGGCACAGGTGCACAAGAAGAAGGGGTTCCATGCTCTCAGAGGAACCTGCGTAGACTGAGAGCTCACCTGCTGTTTATCTACAGAGCAGGGACAGTCTGGGCAACCTCACCCCACCCCCCAGTCTATCCTGACCCAGGACAGCAAAAGTTGGCTAAGCTGTGAAGGCAGGAACAGCTTCCCTCACTCCATAGTGACCCCTCTGGCCAATTGAGGGGTAACACTGGCAGCTTAATAGGATGGGATGTCCATAAAGTGCTCATCACCTGGTAGCTGCACCATTAGTGTAGGTGAAAGAAAATGGTGTGGATGACAAAGACCAGATCTGGATCCAAATTTGCTCAAAGAGCACTTTGCTTCAGCCCTCTAGAGAGTAAGAGGCCAGTTGCAAGGCTTGGAGAAGCTGAATCTGGGCATCTCTACTTTTGACATATGAACTACCCCATTGGGTGAGATTGGTGGTCCATCAAGTCTCCAATGCTATACCTGGTGCATTATTATTATTGTTGCACCTACAGGAGACCAGAGCCCCATCATTTTGGGCACTGCACAGACACAGAGTGAGAGACATTCTCTGCCACAAACAGTGTACCATCTAAACAGACAAGGAGTAGGAGGGAAAACACGGGCATGAAGTGGCTTGTCTGAGATCCTGCATCTGCAGTGGAACCCCAGTGTTTTTAATTCTAGTGCAGGGCTCTCTCCCTGGACCTCCCGGCCCCATTGTGATGCACAACTATAATGGACCTCATCTAGCTAGTTCTGCAGTTCTTTCTATGAGGAATGAAGCCTTCTGACCCTGGCAGGCCACTGGCCTTGGCCATTAGCTAGCACAAATATTGCTTGCAAGGGCCATTCAGTGCTCCCTCCCTTTAGAAAACCCAGCAAAAGAACTCAATGGCTTCCTGTGGGCATTGAATTCCACCATCAACCTTACACTGTGCAATGCAGCATGTGGCCCTACATTTACTGCCCCCTAATTTAATCGTGTGATGGCTCTTGTTCTCAGATGTATCTGGGGTAGGCTCAGAAAGGAAGGAAATGGAAGCTTATCAGTTTCATTGTCATTTCTTACACTTCCTCACAGAGTATCAAACTGGGTGCACTTAATGGCTCATGTGCTTACAGATCAGAGGGAGACATGAGTAGCAATGCAGACTCAGTCCCAGTCATTCCCAGGAAGCTGATTTCAGTCCAGATCTTAGTGGGAACCTTAACTCCACTCCCAGTCTAGATCCTAATCGACTTATCTACATCAGAGAGCTACCACAAGTGGCACTAAGGCTATGTCTACACTTACAATGCTGCAGCTGCGCCACTGGAGCGCTTCAGTGTAGACACTTATACAGTGACAGGACGGGCTCTTCTCCTGCTGTAGTAAGCCCACCTCCCCAAGAGGCCGTAGCCAGGTTGACAGAAGAAGAGCCCAATTTATTTCGTTTATCAAAAAGAAGATGGAGCAGTGACTTAGTTACAGTGTGTACGTACCTCCACAGAGAGAAAATACCAGCTCTGAAAGGGCTCTTTAATCTAGCAGAGAAAGGCAGGACAAGAACCAGGAGCTAGAATCTGAAGCCAGACAAATTCAGTGTAGGCACAGAGGGGGTGATTAACCATTGGAACAAACTCCCGAGGTCAGACACGCCGACATTCCACTTCCAACCCCTGCTCCAGCCCAGGGCCCACCCCTACTCCACCCCCTTCCCCTCCCACCTCTTCCTGTTCCTGTTCCACCCCTTCCCCGAGTGTGCCCCACCCTCACTCCTCCCCCTCCTCCCCACTGCCTCTTGCACGCCACTGAACAGCTGATCGCAGCGGGCAGGAGGCACTGGGAGGAAAGGGGAGGAGCTGATCGCCAGGGGCCCCTGGTGACTGAGAGGTGCTGTGGGGTGGGGGAGGAGCTGATCAGTGGGTCTGCCGGTGGGTGCTGAGCACCCACTGTTTTTTCCCCCCGAGGGTGCCTATGCCTGAGGTCAGTGGTGGATTCCCCATCTCTCGATGTCTTCAAATCCAGACTGGATGCCTTTCTGAAAGATGTGTTTGTCAAATACAAGTTATTGGGCTCAATTCAGCGGTGAGTGAAATTTAATGGCCAGTGTTATACGGCAGGTCAGACTAGAAAAATCTAATGGTCCCTTTCTGGCCTTAAACTCTATGAATCTGTTAAAAAGTTTTGGGAACCCCATTTCATCTAGCTATAAAAAAGGGAGAACAACATGATCCCCTGAAACTTGACCCCCCCCCCTCCACACACACACACCTTGAGGTCTCCTAGTTCACAACCTACTCTGTAGAGTAACTCTTACAGGGGCTGCAGTGTTAACACTGGCCTGATGACATGGCATAGGAAGCCAAATTCTCTGCTGGCAAAGGCAAGCACTTGTCAGTGGATCTGTGCCTGCTTGAAATATAATGGCTATGAATAAAAATGGGTAAGCTGCCCACTGGTGGCTGAGCCTACAAGGAGGTAAAATGATCAGGTATTGCTGTCACTTAGAGGTGACTTTCTTTAGTTCAACTAGTGGAAATCCAGGGGCTAAGAGTAGAAGCATGCAGGTTCTAGCCCCACTCCATGTGTGTAATTGTGTGAGGTGTTGGTGGTGCATAAATCTGGCACTTATGCCAGTGGTGACGCTGGCTTCAGGAAGGCACAAGAGCTCTCTGCAATCTTGTCCCGTAGAAAGGACAATCATGGGCCTCCAATCTGCTGTCACTCAGAAGAACCTGCACTCTAGAAGCAACGTGCCTCTCCTGCTATCTTCATGTTTGGCCAATCTACAGTAATCCCATAAACAGTGTGAACTTTATTGCACTATAAAAAGGGATAGACATTCTTGTTCAGCCTGTCCAAAAGGGGAGAAAAACACATGAGTGCTACGGTTTTGGTTAACCAGCCTTGGCCTTCGGAGAGAGGGGAAGGTACCTTCTTGCCAAGTCAGTCTTGGTTTGTTTAATCAAGAACCAGCCTTTTCCAAAGGCAGTGCGATATAGTGGGTAGAGCATTGTTCTGGGAGGTAGGAGAACTGGGGTCTCGTCCCAGCTCTGCTCCAGACCTGCTGTGTGACCTTGGCCTAGTTATTTTCCTCCCACTGTGCCTCTGTTTCCCCTCCTACTCTTTGGGTATGTCTTCACTACCCGCCGTATCGGTGGGTAGCAATCGATTTATCCGGGATCGATATATCGCATCTCGTTAAGACACGATATATCGATCCCCAAATGCACTCCCCGTCGACTCCGGAACTCCACCAGAGCAAGTGGCGGTAGCGCCGTCGACGGGGCAGCCGCACCATCTGGACCCCAGGTAATTCGATCCAAGATACTTCGACTTCAGCTACGCTATTTGCGTAGCTGAAGTTGCGTATCTTAGATCAATTCCCCCGCCCCCCCAGTGTAGACCAGCCCTTTGTCTATCAAGACTGTAAGTGCTCGGGGGGGAGGGAGGGGGCGGTCCCTCTATATGACTGGAGAATGCCCAGCACAAGGCATCTGTATGCTACTGAAATAATGTCATGAATAGGAATATTTTGCAATATTGCGGGATCTGGTTTTATGCCCAACAGGCCTTTGGAGAACAAGAAGCCCAGGTCAGTAGCTTCCAACTTGGGTTTCTGGATGATGTTGATGCTAACCCGTGATTTCATGGGAAAGGCAAAGTATCTGTCCCTTTTCATGGTGGGAATAGCCCTGAAAGGGTTAATTGACTGGCAGGGGGCGAAAGTTTTGCAAAATGTGTTCTTTTTTTCCCTTAAAGACTCTTGTTTATTCACAATTCCATCTCTTTCTCAATCCATACAGATACATTTTTCTATCCAATCTATCCAGTCAAACCAAACTCATCACCAGAGTACTTGAGAGCATCAACGCATTTTACTATCACTGCAGTATGGAGTTGGGCAGGGTTCCATTTTGTTATTCAACACACAGTGGAAGAGACAGGGGCGGCTCTATGTATTTTGCCGCCCCAAGCAGGGCAGTCAGGCAGCCTTCAGCGGCACGCCTGCAGGAGATCCGCCGGTCCCGCAAATTCGGCGGCATGCCTGCGGGAGGTCCGTCGGTCCCACGGATTCGGCGTACCCACCGCCGAATTGCTGCCGAAGCCGTGGGACCAGTGGACCTCCCTCAGGCATGCCGCCGAAGGCTCCCTGACTGCCGCCCCCACCACGACCGGCAGGCCGCCCCCCGCGGCTTGCCACCCCAGGCACGTGCTTGGTGCGCTGGTGTCTGGAGCCGCCCCGGGAAGAGATACAGGGGTATCTTCTAATCCCCTGTTCTAACCATTAGAGACCACTCCTTTGCAATGCTAGCAATAGAACTCTTTCCCTGCTCTAATGAGTAGACACCACTCTTCTCCCAGAGCTGGGTATAGCACCCGGCTGACCTCCCCTCCAGTCTCCTGCTCTAACCACTGGAACACCCACCTCTCAGTGCTAGCAGTGGAACTCAGGAGTCCTGTAATGGGGTCAGTACCCACCTCTTGCGAGCGCCCCCTTCCCTGCGGGATAGTACCTGCAATCACAGTTCTTTTGAGCGGGTCTTCAGCAACTCACCCGTCCGCCTGAGCTGCCTTCACTGTCTCCCATTCTGGGCTATACAGTCTCGGGTTCTTTTCCCAGCCCCAGTATGGGGCCGTAGCTCTAAGGCTTCTTCCCAGAGGTCTTGCCTTCTTCCACAACTCAAGCGGGGCCTATCTCAGTACCCACAGCTGGTGTCCTTTCAGCAGTCCTCCCTGGGCTCAGTCTGCAAACGGGCCAGCTGGGACCATCTTGGTACCCTCACCTCCTCAGGCCAGGTTCTGGGCTCAGTCCCCCAGACTCATCCTACCCACACTGACCTGTCTATGGTCCTGCTGCTCATCCAGCCAACCAGCACCTAGTCCTCCCTCTTCAAGCTCCAGGCAGGAACTGAACTTCTCTGTTCTGCTGTTTGTCTTATATAGGGTCTTTCTGGCTCCTGTGTGGTCTCTGCAGCAGCCCCTCTGATTGGTCGCTTCTCTGCAGCCACTCTAGGCTGCCCGAGGACTTCTTCGCTACTCTCTTCTGGGCTGGGGTGATGCAGGGCTGTGAGGACTCCAGCAAGGGGCCTCTGGGCCCAGTCCACCCCGTCACGCATCCATTTTTCCAATCACTTGCTTTAAGTGCTAAATAGCTCTTCTTTCAGATGTGGGAACAGAACCAATGACATTTGGCTCTGGGTCCCATGGTCTGGCCGCCAGAGAAAACTCCCACATGTAGGGGAAAATGTACTCCTGGGTAGCTGGCAAGGTCTCTAATGAGAGTGAAGAAAGACTCTCTTCAGCAGTTAATAGGCAGGATCTTGGATTATTCAGGCTGGGTGGCACTGATGCATGGGTTTTCTTTTTATTGCTCATTGTAACTCATGCCCAGGGAAGTGAGATAGAGAGCAGCCTCTCAACCACATATAAATCTAAGGCCGTAGCCGGTTGTTTGCCGCTTTTCATGGAGGAATAGCTCTTCCTCAACCCTGTGGCCACACGGCTGGCTCCCAGAAAACATATGCATATTTTTTTAGCCTTATCTGTTCATGCATAACTAGAAGTATTATTATTTGTCCTGAAAGTATCCAGCCCTTTGAAAATCCATCCAGAGCCCAACCAGGAATTCCAGAGCAGGACTAAATGTTGACTGAAAAAGCCTTTCCTTTGATATGTGCTACATTTCCCTGCCCTTAATCTCACCCTGCGGCCTGTTGTTCTTGTGTGATGGGGCACTTTAAGGGGTTGGTAGTAGACTCCTTGTGGTTTTAAACCTACAACGCTCTCCTCTGTGAGCCCAGCATCCTAAGCCACCGTGGGTACGTCGACCTTCAGCATGGCCGTGGCTGACTGGGGCTCAGAATTGCAGGGTCAATGGTTGCGCTCAGGTTGGAGCCTAGGCTCTGAAACCCCATGACAGAGGTGGGTCTCAGAACCAGGCTCCAGCCCGAGCCTGAATGTCTACACTGCCATGTTTAGCCCCAGAGCCTGAGCTCTGCAAGCCTGAGTCCCCTGAGACCCTCCTAGATACAACTGACCCAAGCTCAGAGACTTGGTACCACTGGTTTTCTATTGCAGTGCATATGTACTTTGTGGAACTTTGCTGGAGCTTAAACTGTGTCACAGCTTCCAGCCACACCATTCGGTCTGCCTCCTGCCAAGGGGGTCCTGGAGTGGTGCAAATGTCCTTTTCCAGCACTGGCACTGGCTGTGAGTTCTGTGCTGTGCCTGGCAACATCTCACCCTGTGTTTTTGTATGGAAGGTTTTCTCTTGACTGTATTTGTCACTCTATTCTTTCACTGGGCTTTTCTCTCATCCTCCCTCTCTGTTCTCCCTTTATTTCTCAGGATGAACCCCCCCCCCCCCCCCCAGCAATGTTCAACTTTTAAACCCTTGATCTTTGAGATGGCTTGAAAATGAGTTTGTCCATTTCTCTCTTGATTGCGTGGGGCATATAAGTGGGGAGGTACCCTCCCCATGCCCTGTCCAAAAGTACAAGACACAGGGAAGGAGAGTGGTGTAGGATTAGAGAACTAACCTCAGCGAGTGCATTTCCACTGACTGAAGAGGGACAAGGTCCGGGGCTGAGAGGTTCTCAGCTCAGCGCAGCTCCCTGCCAGGCGCCCAGTTGCCCCCCAGGCTCTCGGCTCCCCCCTCCAAGCTGGAAGAGGGAGACAGCCGCCCAGGCTTCTTGTATCCCTGAGTGGGAAGCCGGGGCCAGCCCAGGCTAGCTGCCCAGTTTTCTTGTCAATTTCACAGCTCCTGCATGGAGCCCTGAAATTGACAAGACAGCCAACAGCAGATGTAAGTAATGCAGTGTCTACATAGACACTGCGTTGCCCTAACTACACCGACATAAGTGCTATGCCTCTCGTGGAGGTGGAGTTATTATTTCAGTGTAGTAGGGCACTTACGTCAGAGGGACAAGGCTGTAGTGTGTATACACTGACCTAATTAGGTTGACGTAAGATGCCTTATGTCAACATAACTGTCTTGTGTAGACCAGGCATAAGTCCAGGCTCGGAGTTGGGTTTGAGCCCAACCCCCCTTCTGTCCGCACACAAATCAGTCTGATTCAGGAGCTGCATCCGAGAACTCTGCTAGGGGGCTGAGTCAGAGCCCAAGTCCTTCTGAAACTTGGGTCCAAGCCCTGTCATGGTGCAGGCAAGCTGTAGACCATATTGCAGTATGGATGCATTAGCATGGCTATGAGATCTGGGTCTAGCAACTGTAATGTAAACACAGGTTTATAATGTAATGTGGATGCTCACGCATGGGTTTGGAAACCTTGAGTAGAGGTGCCTCAGTTCCCCTTCTGTAGTTCGGGGGTGAAAGCACAGGGGAGGGGTGAGGATAAATGGATTTAAGAGTGATGAGGTGCTCTCTTGCTTTCCTAATGGAGGGTCAAAGTATCTTAGCGAGCTAGGAAAGTGGGCTTGGAAAATCAGTTCCTCCTCCATAACCTAGGTTCTGTACCAAGACCTGAGTTGAGAATTCTGGCATTTGTACAATTCAAAGCTTCCTTCTCAAGCACCTTTGCCCTGGGAATCTCAAGAATTAATTTCTCCCCAGTACCTCAAGGAAGAAGGAATTTATTTCCCACCTTCATTTCACAGATGGGGAAACTGAGGCACAAGGCAGCAAACTGATTTTCCCAGCATCACACAGCCAACTAGCAGAGCCCAAATGTCTCAATTCTCTGTGCTCTAGCCACTAGATAATGCTCCCCAGCATCTCTGAAACATACAAGAGAGGCAGGAATGCAGGGGAAAACAGAAACCTTAACTCAGGTCCTGTCTGATAGAAAAGTCATAGAACACCAGGGTTGGAAGGGACCTCAGGAGGTCATCTAGTCCAACCTGCTGCTGAAAGTGGGACCAATCCCAGACAGATTTTTGCCCCAAATGGCCCCCTCAAGGATTGAATTTACAACCCTGCTTTTAGCAAGGCAATGCTCAAACCACTGAGCTATTCCCCCCCCCCCTTCTACAGTCATCTTTCAAGAGGATAAAATAATGGCATTCCAGAAATGGACCCATCCAAAATATAATCTAAAGATGTCATCAGGGGTCATGGGAAGATGAAAGAAGGATAATCAATTAGAAAGGAAAATTAAATTAATTGAGCTTGCAGTTGGTGGTCGGAGGATCACAAAAGGAACAGTATTTCAGCCACGAGAAAGCAGGAAAAGGCAGAATGTCAGTTTGGACAATCCAGGGTAGGAGACAAAGGACAAGCCGCTGTGTCCGGCTGCAGTGTTTGTGCTAAGCTGCTATCTCTCCACCTAGTGAGCAGAGTGAGCGTAGCAGCAGGCCAGCGTGAGCTCTGATGCTTTGAAAGCAGTTGTGGTTTGAGCAGGAGAAAAGCAGGGTCTCTCAGGGACAAGCACCCATGGCTGTGAGCTAAGGCACTGCTTGAAACACTTGCAGCGATGACCAGGATCAAAGGCACTGAGTCAGTACCAGCAGAGACAGCAGCTTTACCTGCATCCCTCAACCCGGGTACGTACACGGGAGCATGAGCAGCTGGGAAGTGATGGGAACATGAGGAGGCCAGGCTCAGAGATGCCATGATTGCTCTGGACACTAAATACGTGAGCTCTCTTGCTTCTCTAGAAGGTGTGGTCCCAGGGAGACAAATTGGAGGATTGGGCCAAAAGAAATCTTATGAGTCCTGCACTCATAAGAATCCCCATGCACTGCTACAGGCTGGGGACCGAATGGCTAAACAGCCGTTCTGCAGAAAAGGACCTGGGGATTACAGTGGTGAGAAGCTTGATAGGAGTCAGTGTGCCCTTGTTGCCAAGAAGGCCAATGGCATATTGGGCTATATTAGTAGGAGCATTGCCAGCAGATCGAGGGAAATGCTCTATTCGGCACTGGTGAGGCCACACCTGGAGTATTGCATCCAGTTTTGGTTCCCCCACTACTGAAGGGATGTGGACAAATGGGAGAGAGTCCAGCGGAGGGCAACGAAAATGATTACGGGGCTGGGGCACATGACTTACGAGGAGAGGCTGAGGGAACTGGGGTTATTTAGTCTGCAGAAGAGAAGAGTGAGGGGGAATTTGAAGGGGGGTTCCAAAGGGGATGGAGCTTGGCTGTTCTCAGTGGTGGCAGATGACAGAACAGGAAGCAATGGTCTCAAGTTGCAGTGGGGAGGTATAGGTTGGATATTAGGAAACACCATTTCACTAGGTGGGTGGTGAAGCACTGGAATGGGTTCCCTAGGGAGATGGTGGAATCTCCATCCTTAGAGGTTTTTAAGGACCGGCTTGACAAAGCCCTGGCTGGGATGATTTAGTTGGTGCTGGTCCTGCTTTGAGCAGGGGATTGGACTAGATGACCTCCTGAGGTCTCTTCCAATCCTAATCTTCTATGATTCTATGGAGAGTTAGGACCTATTCTTAGCTCTGCCACCAACCAGCTGGGTGACCTTGCACAAGTCACTTTTCCTCCCTAGCACAGCGGTGATCTCACTTGGCTAAGGGAGAGTAATGAGCAGGGAGAAAGTCAATGACACTCCGTGAGTAGCATTCCGCACCACAGTGCAAAGACTTTGGATGAAGCTGTGAATGCTGGGCACGTTTCCCCTTCCAGAACCGAATTCTCTTCTGTCTGCAGCAGCTTCCCACTTGTCATGTTTGCCTGGATTTATAGCCCTAGCTGAAAAAATGCTGAGCTCTCGCCAATTTCAATTGGAATCCGGGGCCATCATTTGCTAGCAGACTCAGTTCCTTACGGATGGGATGGCTTACTCCGCCATCTTCAGAACCCTGTCCGGCATAGTGCAGCTTCAGAGGGGCAATTTGGTATTGATTCGTTCATGTTTAGTAGGCAAGGTAAAATACAAAGGAATAGAAGCAGTGTGGTCTGGTTCCTCAGGTGGTAACAATGAAGAGGACAGGCGTTCTAGTCCCAACTCCGCATGGCCTTGACGAGGTCACTTCCTTTGTGTCCCCTCCCATCTTTTGTCTTATCTATGTAGATTTTAAGCCCTTTGGGGCAGGGATTGTCTGTCTGGGTCGGTGTAGCGCCCACAAAATGGGTCCCTGATCTCAGCTGGGGGTCACTAGGCAACACTGTCATGTTAAAACTTGGGTTAAACCTCATTGAAACGGACGGTGGAGGGGCATAATGGCTGCCCTTCATTTAAGATCATTGCAGGGAGCCATAAGTTATGTTTTCCATATTTACTTGCGGCCTGGCTGGCTTTTATTTTAGATGAAGGTCAACAAGAAAGAACAAAAGTCAAGTCTCCATGCAAGAGCACAGTATCTGGGTCTCCTTGGTAACATGTGGTATCGAGTCTGTCTCACCAAATGGCAGCTTCCTTTCTGACTGAGAGACCCCTAGAAATTTAAAGGTGCAGCACACACCCCCAAAAATCAGAACAGTTATAAAGCTACAAAATACCATATGTTCTATTCCTGACTCTGCCAATCAACCACTGGGAGAAAGTCCCTACATTACTCTGAGCTTCAGTAGAGATAATGATGCTTACCCAGCTTTGTAAAGTGCTCTGAGATCCTCAGAGAAAAAGCACTGCTAGGGGTTACTATTAATCAAAGAACATTTTTCCTTCTAGACATCCCTTCCAAAAATTTCATAACCCTGCTACAGAGAAAACAAGGATGCTAATTGTTTTCATGTAAATTAGAACCAATTATGAATCAATAGAGTTTACTGGAGTAATACTTTTTATGGAATTACACCCTATTTTAATTTCATCACGTGGTTAATTACAGGTTAATATAACAGGTAAATTGGTTTATATGACTGAATTATTATCCTGTGTTGTTAATTTCATGTTAATTTTTACATGAGCTATTATTGCATTATGCAACTTTATTTTAATTTTTTTTAAAAAGTGGTTAGGGAACTGGGTATCTGGAACTGAGTGTGAGTGCCTCCCGGTTAAAATATCACCAGGATCTAAATATAAAACACGACACAGGTGCTCTCAATAAATCAAATCACCAACCATGACACATTGAGCTCGGGTTTTCCCTTGCACTGCACTCCACGTAGTAATTTACATAGTCATTCTCTTCCTTTTCTATATCATCACCCTGTTTTCCATATAAGGACCCCCACCTCACAGGTCTCCGCTTCCAGGATTTCGTCATGTGGAAAGCATGGGATGGTTTGCCAGTCCCCTGAGGCCTGCCACGACCCCTGGGTTGAGAAGCCAGGATTTACATCCGCATGAAGTGGGCATAAAATCTCACTGGTTCAGAAATGGAAGCATTTTACGACTGCTTTGCACAAAAGTAAATGACTCCATAAGGTGCAGGGAAATCTGGCCCATTGACAGTACGAAATGTGTGTGGAGGTGAACCCACACATGCAAGGGGTTGAAAGGCAGGAGGCTGCCTTTGGAAAGGAATACCAACATTGCAAGAGCAAGGGAAACTTATCGTTTTGCAGCCTCTGGTAGATCTAAGAGCACTAATGGAGGGCAAGGCTTTTCCCACACATAAGCAAAGTATGTACCAAGCAAGATGAAACAAGCTAAGATGAAGATGCATGATTGTACACCACAAACATTCACAGCGCTGAACTAGCCACATTTTAAGGTGAAAATGGCTAATTAACATCATGACTATCCTGGCAGAATGTTTCTAGCACCAGCATTAAACTAATCAGAGGAGTATCCGAACACGTTTTCCCTAACAAACATTTCTCAGGTTCTACGTTAAAAAAAAAAAAAACAATCTTGCTACAGAAATCTACAGGAATCACCCCCAGTCCTGGGGAAATTTCATGCAGTTGTTGAAGACATAGAAGAGATTACAGGAGAAGCTTGGTTGGAAACCTATACTTGAGTTTGAGCCAAAAATGTCCAGCAAACTGCCCTAATCTTTTTCAAAGAGCAGCTATTAGTGAAATATGGTGATTTGTTCATTCCATGGTGGTGGCAAACTGGAAAAAATTTTTGCATAAGTCCAGCCTTCTAGTATAACCTCATTGCACAGTTCTCTTCTGGCAAGAAAAATTCCATCGTGATAAAAGTGTAGATACCGGTGAAAACCATACAGAGGAACCAACTCTATGGGTCTCTCCAGCACTAGCAATAGCCAAGCCTAATAGTCCAAAAGAAGTGGATCGAACATCAAACAAACCAAATCACAATGGTGACCAGCACATGACCTCAACAAGCAGTGACGGTTATTCATAATTTAAAGGAGGGATACCCAACATGCAGGGTCTCCAACAGGTTTCAGGCAGGGGGATCATCCCAGAATGGCCAAAAGCCCAATGACTTTACCCACACCATGGAAAGTGCAGGTTCAAGTTCTTGCTCTGCCTGATTCAGGGCATGCAATTGAATCCTGGTCTCTTATCACCTACGTGACCTGACCATGGGGCAATTCACCATTCCAGGAGTTTGCTCTTACACTGGTTTTGACCATCCTGGACCTGAGTAAGTTGTATCAAAAATGAAGCATTTTGTTTTGTTCAAAAATCTGCAGTCGGCTCAAGTCAGAACTGTCCTCCTTGTCATCCACTTTTTAACCTTTTGTTTAAAAAAAATGTTTCTAGCCCTTATCGTTGTGGTAAAAACCTTGAAAATGTGAACCAAGTGTAACCAACACAGTAGTGCCTGCCTAAGTCTGCAGAGTTTGAAGCTTGGATAATAGGATAATAGGGGTGGGGCCTGGGAAAAATTCAGGGGAGGAGGGGGAATCATTTTTGTCAAAATGATCCACAGAAAAATGTTGAGTTTTTGGTGAAAAGATGAAAAACAAAGTATTTTGATTCTGAAATGCCATGGTGGTGCCTCATGGGAGTTGTCGTTTGGGTGTTTCATGCCTCAATTCTCCTCTATGGGTCGAACTAACCTCTCATGATGCACCAAAGTTTTTCCTTTTGGTGAGAGAAGGTAGTATATCGTGATGGTTGTGGTGCATCAGCTAGGTTCTAGCTACATGGCAGGAAGTCCCAAGGAGGTCCTGGTTAGACGAAGTTGAGAACCACTGAACTAAAGTCCTTAGTGAGATAGACCCTTAACACACAGTTCAGTTCTACCTCATTTGACACCACTAGCCTAAGAGAGTATCTATTGCACATTCCATAGTCATCAGTGTGGGGAGCTTCATGGAACAGGTGCGATTCAGACTTGCAGTAGATCTATCTGGTGTGTACATTTCTTGATGCAAGGATGGTGTCTTCTTTCTTGTGTGCCCTTTGAACACTCATTAAGTAAGGATGAAGACCTGTTCTACACACTAAGTTAGAATACTAGAAATGTTAGGCTGGAAGGACCTCAAGAGGTCATGTAGTCCACCCCCCCACGCTGGAGCAGGATTAAATTTACCTAGACCATCCCCAACAGAGGTTTGTCTAACCCATAGGCACCGACTCCGTGGGTTCTGCGGGGCTGGGGCACCCACAGGGAAAAATTAGCAGCTGCTCTGCACCCACTGGCAGCCAAGCTGCTCCCACCCCCTCCTCGCCTCCTCCTCCCCCGAGTGCACCGCATCCCTGCTCCTCCCCCTCCCAGCGCTTCCCACCCGCCGCCTAACAGCTGTTTGGTGGCGCTAAGGACTTTCCGGGAGGGAGGTGGAGGACTGGGGATTTGGTGCACTTGGGGGAGGAGGTGGTAAAGAGGTGGGGCAGGGCCGGGGACTTGGGGGAAGGGGGTGGAATTGGGGCCGGGCTAGGGGCAGGTGGGGGTCGAGCACCCACAGGGCAGAGGGGAAGTTGGCACCTATGGTCTAACCTGTTCTTAAAAATGTCCAATGATGGGGATTACACAACCTCCCTTGGTAACCTGGTCCAGTGCTTAACTATCCTTATAGCTAAAAATATTTTACTAATATCTAACTTAATTGTCCATTGCTGCAAATTACTTCTGAACCTACCGGTGGACATGGAGAACAATTGACTACCATCCTCTTTAAAACAACCTTTTACATATTTGAAGACTGTTATCATGTCCTCCCTCAGCCTTCTCTTCTTTAGACTGAACATGTTCAGTTCTTTCAACCTTGCCTCACATGTCCTGTTTTCTAAATCTCTTATCATTTTTCTTGCTCTCTCCTAGACTCTCTCCAGTTTGAACACATCTTTCTTGAAGTGTGGTGCCAAAACTGGAGCCCAAAAGAAAACCATCTCAGAAATTCCTGGGCTTGAACCCAGACCCTCATAGATACAAGGTATGTATAACAACCACTGAGTTATATCCCCCACCACTTTATTCCAACCTATGATTTCAGACTGTTTTAGTTAAACTTGTGCTACTTTTATGTGTAAACACTCATAACAGTTTTCATAAATTTAAAGGAGAGACAATACCATTAGATCATCTAGTCTGACTTCCTGTATATCACAGCATGACATTCTATACCTTGGGGGAGCATTCTGTAACCCCCATATTCCTCATTTCATATAATCGTGATCTTACATATAAAGCATGCCTTATCAGGGGAAAGGTTATGATCTGCTGAAAGTCATTTCTCTATCCATATATGTGTATCATTAATGCATATGAAGTTATGAGAATTGTGTTGTATGGTTGTCACTAAAGCAGGTTATACGTTGGGGAATCAGCCAGATATTAGCTCCCCAGAGGCAACAGCAAGAAAAATAACTAGTGCCCAGGCGGGGTGTCAAACAACCCATCAACAGCCAGCAAGGGATCTACAATGCAATGACTCAAGTGCATGAGCCCACACCAGGAGAATTGCTCAACCTTGCAGGGTGACTCAGCAATATGACACAGATATGCCTGGACTTGTGTTCTACAAGCAAATGGACTATAAAACAGACACAGTGGACACATACTGGGCCCTTCTCCTGCCCAGGGCCAGCTCCAGGTTTTCTGCTGCCCCAAGCGGAAAAAAAAAAGCCGCGGCAGCACAATTGCGCTGCTCCACTCTTCGGCGGCAGTTCGGTAGCGGGTCCTTCACTCCCTCTCTTCCTCTTCGGCAGCACTTCGGCGGCAACTCAAAGAGGAAGAGAGGGAATGAGGGACCCACCACCGAATTCCCACCGAAGACCCGGACGTGCCGCCCCAATAGCAGGCAGAGTGCCGCCCCTTGGTATTGGCCGCCCCAAGCACCTGCTTCTTTAGCTGGTGCCTGGAGCCAGCCCTGTTCCTGCCCCCACCTATGCTGCAAGCAACTAAGACACGGAGAAGAAGACAAGACTTCAACACAGGAGATTGGCCCAGGTTTAAGGAACAAATCTGTATATGAAGAACTTCAATATCCACTGGGGTGAGAAAAACTGCTTCATCTAGTTGCTGCTCATTCTAATAGGGTTGAGAGTTTAGACTGCGTGCTTATATTTTATTTGTTTTGGTAACTAACTCTGACTTTTTGCCTATCACTTAATATCACTTAAAATCTACCTTTTATAATTAATATATTTGTTTAATTGTTTATCTTTACCAGTGAGTTTGTCTGAAGCGTGGGGCAAATCTGCTCAGGTTTTGACAAAGGCTGGTGTATGTCCACTTTCCATTGATGAAGTGGTGAACCAATTAATACATTTGCACTGCCCATCTGGAGCAGTGCAAGATGGTATATTCCTGAGATACAGTGCTGGGAGCTGGGGGGATTTCGCTCTGCTGCCTTTCTCTGTGTGATTCATGAGTGGCTCTGGGAGCATTCCTGCAATCCAGCTGTGTGGGGCTCCATATGCAGTTGTGCTGAGTGATCACAGCACCTGGAGGGGCTTGCTGCTGGCAAGGCATTGTGAGAGACAGCCCAGACTGGAGACAGTTAAGGGGGCACAGCAGTCCCACAGTCTCAGGCTGCACCCTGGGGATCCCATCACACACAGGCCATAGAATTTCACCCAGTTACTCCTGTATTGAGCCCAATATCTTGTGTTTGACTAAAGCATCTTCCAGAAAGGCATTCGGTCCTGATCTGAAGACATCAAGAGATGGATTATCCCCAACCGAATACCCATTGCTTAATCCAGGCACATTAAGTCCCACATGTTATGTTCAAGGCATACACACAGTTAGTTAAAAACATCAAATACTCTTGTTGGAAGGTTACATCACACTACTTTATTTCTTAGAATCCAGAACTTTAACACACAAGAAATCAAAAACAGAGAGAGACAAAGCAGAGTGCTCCCTAAAACAGGAAAGGCACAACTCACCCAATCTATCTCTAAGCTAGCTGGCTGACTGATCCTGCTAGGCTCAATTCATAGGCTTCCTACAAAACCCCACTAGCCTGCAAGCAGGAACAGGAAAACCCCTTGAGCTTTTAAAATGACCGCCTAAGATTTCAATACATTTTTCAATACACCACACCACTTCTGTGTAGGATTGTTCCCTATAGTCTATTCTCCAAGGCTTAGTCTAGTGTGGTTTGAAATGTCTCAAGCAATTGAGTCTCCACCTCTGTCCTTGAGGGTCGTTTTCCTAATAGTCACCCTTCCTAGAATCATAGATACTTAAGGTGAGAAGTGACCTTTATGATCATTTAAGCTGACCTCCTGCATAACCTAGGCTATAGAATTTTGGCTAGCTACTCTTTTATTGATCCCAGTAACTTGTGTTTAACTAAAACATAGCCTTGATCTCGACAGGCTTCCAGGGGTAATTTAAGGTGCTGGTTTCTAACCTACATGCCCTAAATGTTTGGGGTCCTTTTGTGTGATGATACGCCAGCTGGTGATATCTCCATAGATAGGAGGTGCTTAGACCAACACATCCTAAGCCCTGGTTTTGGAATGAATGGGGAACAGAGACTGGCTTACCCTCTTGTGCCTAAAAGGATTCCTGTACATTAGGGCAAGAAATACATTAGCTGAGGAGGTGTGCGTCTGGGGACACTTGCTTCGCTTCTACCTTTGCTACACCTTCATAGAATCATAGAATCATAGAATATCAGAGTTGGAAGGGACCTCAAGAGGTCATCTAGTCCAACCCCCTGCTCAAAGCAGGACCAATTCCTTTTCTGGGATTAACAGAGACCTGCGGTGCCCAGGCAGTCTGGGAGCATGCAGTTCATTATAAGAAATTTCTTTTTAAAGGAAGCATCACTTAATTACCTAAATGAAAAATGTGCATCTTATTTCCAGTCTGAATTTGCCTAGCTTCAGTTCCCAGCCATTGGATCTGGTTCTACCTTTGCCTGCCTGATTAAAGAGCTTTCTGCTATCAGATCTTTCTTCCCCAGCTAGGTACTTAGTGGCCACAAAAGCTCGACATAGACTGAGAAACTCTCATAAAAACAGATATTTGTCTTTGCAATTAGATTGTGGCTGGGATGGAGAGAGAGAAACATATTTGGGTCTCTTGATTTGCCTTCTGGCTTTTGTACCTTTAGCGGGCGCGTTTTCCTGTTTTTTATTTTTATTTTTATTTTTTTCCTGCAACCAGTAAGGCTAGAAACTTTTTTTTTTCCCGAATCAAAGCCGAGATTCTCATGGAATCAGCTGATTCCAGGACCTGGGGCTTTAAGAAAAACACCAAATAACATAAAACACATGCTGAAATCACAAGAGCTGGCAACCCTGTACAGAATTGTGGTGCTTAGCAAGCACCAATCAGGGATTGGGACAATGGGACTGTCTGTGTCCCAAAGAGCTTCTGATCTTGTTTTCCCTCATCTATAGACAGCTCTAAGTCTTCCAGATTCCAGATCTCCCTCTCCCCCCTCAGCCTCTGCCAGTGAACCAAATCTATTCAAATGCAACATGAGGAGGAAAAAAAGGGAAGGAGCAAAATGCAGGCAGGAGCTCTGAGGGAATGGATGATCCTAGTCAGCTTGACATTGTGCTGAACACATGTAGGTTTGTTCATGATTTGGTCAAGGCATCAATTGTATGTGAGTCACAGGCCTAGATTCTCAGCTCTGCCCACTTTACCCTTTGTATAGCTGAGGAGAGCAGGGGACGGGGGGTGAAGAAAAATGATTCTAAACCACCTTTCCACTCCCCCAATCTGGGTGAGCCAGAGTACATTTTGTCCAATGGTGTAACTTAGAGCAGCCTCAAGGCTGCTTTAAATGACGTCGGCTGCCATGGGCCAACTGTGCCAGCCAAAGATCAGGCACAACACTGGGCACTCTGGGCCCCATCCGAGCATGCCCCCTATGTGGCAGAGAGCTGGCTTAGAGCTTTGCACTGCGCCGAGATTCCCCTCTGCCAGGAGCAGCCCTCAGCCACCACTCTGTGCTGGCCTTTTAACTGCTGCCATGTCACAAAGCAGCCTGAACCAGGGCTAAGGATGCCGCTCAGACTTTTCCCATCTGCCTCCAGCTGGCTTTTCCATTTGAGTCCAGGAAGGGATGGACACTGCCACACTTATGCTCACTTGCACCTTACGCAGTCAAGCTCTTCTCAGGGTGAGTAAGGGGGGCAGAATCTGGCTCTAAACTACACAGAATGGGCAGGAGAGACTGAGAACGGGAAGGAAAATAAGAACCGGAAACATGGGTTTACAGCCCCTTTGCACCATTGAAATCCTGCTGCAAACACCTGGCAAACTTTTGCTCCCTTGAGGAGAGCGCCCAGCTGGTGCATCTTGGCCCCGTGCATGCTCAACTCCCATTGACACCAATAAGACAGGAAATGCTGCCTAGTGATTAAGGCCCTAATTTCAGACTGTGTTCAATTCCCTCCTCTGCAGCAGTTGGGCAAGGGACTTAAGGCCAGATTTTCCAAGTATGTTAGGTGCCTAACTCCCATTGAAATCCATGGGATTTAGGTGCCTAACTCTGGTGCTTTTGAAAATCCCACTAGGCGTCTATCTGCATCGTTAGGAGCCCAAATTCCTTTGATATCTGGCCCTTAGTCTCTCAGGCCAGATCCTCCAAGATATTTAGGTTCCTAACTCCCATTGCTTTCAATGGGAGTTAAGCACCTAAATACCTTGGACTCCGCTCTGGGCCTTGGTGCCTCACTCTCTTATTTAACTTGACACAATCCACCCACTCCCAGCCATAGGGACAGATTCAACGGTACTCTCCTCCTATGATGCAAGGCTCCTGCAAACCTGCCGTAGCCAGTTAAACCAGCTTTGCAGCTGCTTTGCACCACCCAAGCTTGGCAACCAATCTCACCCATCAAGCTCAGGTGGTACAGAGCTCCCTGGTTTAATATGGAACAGATTGCATCTCTTGGCATAGCTCTAAGGAACGGTGTGACATGTCGGTGCACCGTCCTTGCGGGAGCACCATAAGGCCTGCACTGTAGATATCCATCTGTGGCACATGGTTCCCAGTGCTCTCTTTGTTGTGCGGGGGGAGTTGGTTGTTACAGCCCCTACAGGGGTGTAGCATGCTTACTTACATGCATCAGGGAAACAGAGATCTGACTCCATCCCTCCCCACCCACGGAGCCTCTGAACACAAACTGCATTCTACCCACTGCACCCAAATCCACGATCCAGGCAACACTAATGCACAGGGGGGTGGTATATGCTGGGAGACTCATCCTCCCTTCTTCTCCCCTGTATGGACATGTTAGACAGGGTCCCAATCAAAGCCTTTCCTGACATGCATGTGCATGTATGTATATATGTGTGTGTGCAGGGTGGGGCAGGGAAACTGCAGTTTCTTTTGGCCCAGATTCAACTAGAGTCAGAGATGTTTAAGGCCAGAAGGGACTGTTAATGTCATCTAGTCTGACCTGCATAACACGGGCCATAAAACCTCCCCCCTGCCCCAGTGATTCCTGAAGCAAGCCCGCTAACTTCTGGCTGAGCTAGATCATATCTTTCAAGAAAGACCCTCCCTGTCTTGATTTAAAGACTGCAAGAGAAGGCGAATCCACCACATCCCTCAGTAGGGTGTTTCAATAGTTAATTACCTAGTTAAAAATGCGCCACTTGTTTCCAGTCTGAATTTGTCTAGCTTCAGCTTCCAGCCATTGCATCTGGTTCTGCCTCTGTCTTCCTGATTAAAGAGCTCTCTGCTATCAGATCGCTTCTCGCCATGTAGCCGCAAAAGCTAACTATAGACCGACGAACTCTCATAAACCCAGATATTTGTCTTTGCAATTAGATTAGACGGAAAGAAGCGCTTTAATGTATAGGGCTGTGTCACTCATCTGAGCCCTGGAGCCAAACAGCAGAACGTTCGTTCCATTCCTGTCTAACATCTATAAGGCACCACAAAAAGTCAAAAGTATTTAAAACGTGGCTCTGTAAAGGAGCGCGGATTAATTGCACAGATGAAAAGGGAAGGGTAGCTATAAGGGTTATTAACAACGAGGGTTAGATTAAAGGGTAAACAGTACGAAAAACCCATTTAAAAATCGCCCCATGGACCATTCAAAGCTGATTCATATTGGGCAGGAGTTTTTATCCAAGTCACACAGGTGTGATTCCATCCGAAATACTTCGCTGTCCCGCAGAACTGTAGTATCTGAGCACCTCACGTATAGGCCTCACCCTCCCCACCCCCCATGCAGTATGGAAGTGCTGTTATTCCCATTTTACCGATGAGGATCTTAGGCACAGAGAGACATGGGGCTATATCCACAAAGAGGGCGTAGGCATAGGCGCCGACTTCCCCTCTTTCCCGTGGGTGCTCGACCCTCCCTCCGCCCCGCCCCTCCCCTTCCATGAGGCCCCGCCCCTGCCCCACCTCTTCCCATCCCTGCCCTGCCCCCATTCCAACCCCTTCCCCAAAGTCCCCGCCCCAACTCCGCCCCCTCCCTGCCCCTATTCCAACTTCTTCAACAAATCCCCAGCCCGGCCCCACCTCTTCCCCGCCTCCTCCCCTGAGCACTCCACGTTCCCGCTCCTCCCCCCTCCCTCCCAGAGCGTGCTGACTCTGCCAAACAGCTGTTTGGCGGCAGCCGGGCGGGAAATGCTTGGGAGGTAGGTGGAGGAGTGGGGACACGGCGCACTCAGGGGAGGGAGAGGAGGAGGTTGGGTGGGGAGAGAGGGGAGCTTTGCTGCTGGTGAGTGCAGAGCACCCACTAATTTTTCCCCGTGGGTGCTCCAGCCCTGGAGCACCCACAGAGTCAGCGCCTATGGATGTAGGCTCAGTGTTGTAACATTGAACTTTAGGCACATACTGGAATCCACAGCCCCGAGTTAAGCTCCCAATACAATACTTACATAATCATTGGGCCGGAGAAAGACCCTACTGCCTAGTGGTTAACGCACTTACCTAGGCGACGCAGGCTCCAGTCCTTGCGCCAATGAATATTTATATCATACAAAATGGAACATCTTCAACGGGGGAGACTAAGGGCACGCTAGCCCAGAATACCCAATGGCCCCCCAGTTAGGAGATGGGAGAACTGGGTTTCAGTTCCTGCTCTTGGTTAGGAAGAGTAGGGAACGGAACGTGGCTCTTCCAAATGACTGGGTATAAAGTGGGTGCCCTCCTCAGCTGTGTTTTGTGCAGGTTAGGCGTGCTCTGAGAACACCTACCTGGTCTGAGAATCCCACTCAGCAGCAGCATGATCTAGGTGGCTGCCCACATGCCCAGTGGCAGGAGTTTAGGAGCCCTGGGGACTTTAGGTGCCTACGGGCAGAGGGAGCAGCTTACCAGGGATTTTGAGGATCTATATTTTGGATGTAGGCACCTAAATTCTTTTGTGGCTCTCGCCCCAAGTGATCTACCCAAGGTCCCACAGTGAATCTGTGGCACAGCAGGGAAGGCAGTCTAGGTCTCCCCCGTCCCATGCCAGTACTCTAACCACTGGGCCAACCTTCCTCTGGAAGCACTGTTTACTGGCACAGGGAAGCATAGGCCCAGCTCCTATTGGCTGCCTTATTCCAACTCTTTGCATCGCATAATAGGTACCTCTCACCCACGTCTCAGCTGCTTGCTCCGGTGATGGGGCAGTTTGCCCACGCACTGGGCCAAATGCTCAGAAGGTGTAAATGGGTGTCACTCCACCCAAGTCTAATAAGCTACATCCATTTTCAACAACTGAGGCCTCTGGCCCATTTGGCCTTTCAGGAGCCATAAGTGAGAGAGGCTGTGGGTAAACTTCACCTTTTCTTTATTATCTCCCCATCTGCCCTCCATGAAATCTCATGAGCTGGGCTCATTCTGGACATTCCCACAGACTGGAGGGGCTAACTGGGAACAGGTTATACTGTGAAGCTATTTGGGGAGTCATTTTCCTCCTCCCCCATCATCCCTCTTTGTTGTTCTGGCCCACACAGATTTCTCTGCAATAGTCTATGACAGGTATGATGGGCACATGGAAGATCCAAAGACAGTGGTTTCAACTTCATCAGTGTTGTATGTACCTTTATGGGATAAGGACTGTATTCTGGCTCCATGGGGCAATTTTAAGATTCCTGCAGGAGCTAGAATCAGTCATGCAGGAGACAAGTCTGGGGAAGTCAATGTGCAGCAGCAGTTAAAAAAGCTAACAGAATTTTAGGAACCACTAGGAAAGGGATAGATAATACGACAGAAAATATCATAATGCCACTACAGATGCTCCCCGGGTTATGCAAGACCCGACTTATGCAAATTTGCACTTACGGGAAAACTTCCATAAGCCAGAAATAGGGTTTTCGAGTTGCAGAAATTTTTGCATCACGTATGGGTATACGTTTCCGACTTACGCAAAATTCGACTTACGCAAGGCTTTGCGGAACTGAACGATTGCGTAAGGCGGGGGGGCGTCTGTATATAAATGCATGGTATGTCCACCCCTTGAATTAATGCACAAATACAGAAAGGGGGAAAACTGCTCAGAAGGATCTGGGAGTTGTGGTGGATCACAACCTCAGCATGAGCCAGCAATGCGATGCTGTTGCAAAAAAAGCAAATGCAATTTTAGGTTGCATTAAGAGAGGCATAGAATGCATGTCACAGGAGGTGCTAATACCGCTCTACTCGGCGCTGTTTAGGCCTTAGCTGGAGTACTGTGTCCAATTTTGGTCACCAATGTATAGCCAGGATGTAGAGAAACTGGAAAGGATCCAGAGGCGAGCAACAAAGATGATCAAAGGGATGGAAAGCCAGCCATATGAGCAGAGGCGGAAGGAACTGGGTATGTTTAGTTTGCAAAAAAGGAGATTAAGGGGGGACATGATAGTGGTCTTCAGATACTTGAAAGGCTGCCATAAAAAAGATGGAGAAAAGTTTTTCTCTTTTGCTACAGACAGCAATACAAGAGGCAGTGGGTTCAAACTACAGCAAAGCAGATGTAGATTAAATCTCAGGAAAAACTGTAAGAACAGTAGGAAAGCGGTTCTCAATCTTTCCAGACGACTGTACCCCTTTCAGGAGTCTGATTTGTCTTGCGTATCCCAAGTTTCACCTCGCTTAAAAAACACTTGCTTACAAAATCAAACATAAAAATACAAAAGTGTCCCAGCCACCCTAGTACTGAAAAATTGCTGCCTTTCTCATTTTTACCACATAATTATAAAATAAATCAATTGGAATATAAATATTGTACTTCCATTTCAGTGCATAATATATAGAGCAGTATAAACAAGTCATTGTCTGTATTAAATTTTAGTTTGTACTGATTTCGCTAGTGCTTTTTATGTAGCCTGTTGTAAAACTAGGCAAATATCTAGATGAGTTGATGGAAGACCTCTGCGTACCCGCGGAAGTACGCATACCCCCGGTTGAGAATCACTGCAGTAGGACAATGGAATAGACTGCCTCAGGAGTCTTTAAAATGTGGTTGTGATTCTCCATTACAGGCAAGGTTTAAATCAAGGTGGATTTGTTTGGTCCAGAAGATCTGCTTTAGTTCAAGCAGGAACTAATTTGGGGAAGTTCTATTGCCTGTGTTATACCAAAGACTAGATGGTCCCTTCTGACCTTGGAATCTATGGGACTGTGATCAGAGAGTCAGGCCCTATGAGACTATTGCCAGAGTCACCGTGTGGAAGATGGGTGATACATGGGAACCTAGGTATACATCTGAGCTGTTTCTTGGTTCAAGATCTGCTTTCTCTAGAATGCTTTTGTTCTGAATAAATAGTACTTTACTTTAAGAAGGCTGGCTGCTCACTGGTTAGCCCTGTCATTGCCCCTGAGAGAACAGACAAGCAGTTGCTGAATAAAGTCAGACCTGCTGAGATGATCAGCGAATTACAGCCTAAATCTCCAGGCTAGAGGGAGCATTGCCTGACTCTGCCCTGAGGAAGGTGACACCTGAGTAGGGTGACCAGACGAGAGGAAGAAAATATTGGGACACATGCGGGGGGGTGGGGGGGAGTGTCGCCAGCGGAGCAAAAAAAAAGCGCCGAGTGCTGCAAAAAAAAAAAAAAAAAAAAGGAGTACTGCGAAATATCGGGACAAATGCCTAAATATCGGGACGGTCCTGATTTTAGCGGGACATCTGGTCACCCTAGACCTGAGACCTAAATAAGGGGTCCTGAAGAAGGCCACAGAGGGGTCAGAGATTCAGTTTACTTTGGGAACTGTGACACAGTCCACTGTCCTTCTCAATACTATTACCGTATAATATCCAGCCAGATCTCTTTACAGGCACGGGGTGTCATGGGTGGTACCTTATAGAATTATAGAAATGTAGGCCTGGTAGGGACCTTGAGAAGTCATCTAGTCCAGTCCCCTGCACTAAGGCAGCACTAAGTATTATCTAGACCATCCCTGACAGGTGTTTGTCTAACCTGCTCTTAAAAACCTCCAATGATGGACATTCCACAACCTCCCTAGGCAATTTATTCCAGTGTTTAACCACCCTGACAGTTAGGAAGTTTTTCCTAATGTCTAACCTAAATCTCCCTTGCTGCAATTTAAGCCCATTGCTTCTTGTCCTATCCTCAGCGGTTAAGGAGAACAATTTATAACCCTCCTCTTATTAACAACCTTTTACATACCTGAAGATTGTTATCATGTCCCTCCTCGGTATTCTCTTCTCCACATTAAATCAGCCCTGTTTTTTCAATCTTTCCCCATGGGTCATGCTGTCTAGACCTTTAATCATTTTTTGTTGCTCTCCTCTGGACTTTCTCCAATTTGTCCACATCTTCCCCAAAGTGTGGTGCCCGGCACTGGACACAATACTCCAGCTGAGGCCTTATCAGTGCTGAGTAGAGTGAAAGAATGACTCCTTGTGTCTTGCTTACAATACTCCTACTAACACATAGCAGAATTATGTTTGCTTTTCTTGCAAGTGTTACATTGTTGATTCATATTTAATTTGTGATCCACTATCACCCCCAGATCCTTTTCTTCAATATTCCTTCCTAAGCAGTCATTTCTCATTTTGCATTTGTGCAATTCATTATTGCTTCCTTAGTGTAGTCATTTGTATTTGTCCTTATTGAATTTCACCCTATTTATTACAGACCATTGTTCCAGCTTGTGAAGATCATTTTGAATTCTAATCCGGTCCTACAAAGTGCTTGCAACTCCTCCCAGCTTGGTATCATCCACCAACTTTATATGTGTACTCTCTCTGCCATTAGCCTAATCATTTATGAAGATATTGAATAGAACCGCATCCAGGATGGATCTCTACAGGACCCCATGCAAAATGTCCTTCCAACTTGATTGTGAATCATTGATAACTACTCTCTGAGTACGCTTTCCCAACCAGTTGTGCACCCACCTTACAGTAGTTGATCTAGGCTATATTTCTCTAGTTTGTTTATGAGAAGTGTGATTGGGTTTCCACCCGACACAAGGCTTGAAGGAGTTAAGGTGGCCAGGTAGGTCAATTAACTCGCCAGGCTGCATCTGGTGGAGGATCCAGGGAGCAGTGAGTAATTAGATGAGGCTCATTTGGCTAGGAACAAAAGGGTCCTGTATAAAGCCAGGAGCGGAGAGCAGAAAGGGGCTGCAAGGGAAGTAGTCTGCAGTCACTCCCTGGGAGAAGGGAGGTGTGTTTGGGGCTAGAGATAGTCTTCAGTTGCTCCCTATCTGGGAGGAGGGAGCTTGGGCTGGCAAACCCAGAGGAGGAGAGACAAAAAGGTAGGGAAGGTTTAGGAGAAAAGCAACATGGTGAGGGCAGGGCAGATCTTGGCTGCTGATCAGAGTGACCCCGAGCTGGACCCTGGAGTAGGGGGCAGGCCCCGGTTCCCCTCCCAGCCGCTAGGGAAGTAGAGCAGATCAGATGGCAGAGAGCAGATTGCCTAGGGCAGCTTGCCTTGGAAGACACAGTGAGCTGTCTGGAGGCCCCAGTCACAAAGAGGAAGCTGCAGCTCCTGGAGCAAGAGGGGCCACAGGGCAAGAGAGGACACATGAAAAGGCCACTAGAGGAGACTGCAGCACCTGGAAGGAGCTAATCCCAGAGTCGCCAGGACGAGATGCCCTTGTGGTGAGTGGACCCCATGACATGCGGGCGATGTGAGACAATATCAAAAGTAGGGCTGTCAAACGATTAAAAAATAATCGCCATTAATCACGACATTACAAAAATAGTTGCAATTACTCCGTTTTAATCACACCATCAACCTAGAATACCAATTTAAATTCATCAGAAATATTTTGGATGTTTTTCTACCTTTTCAAATATATTGATTTTGATTACAACACAGAATACAAAAAAAGTGCACAGTGCTCACTTTATATTATTATTATTGATTACAAATGTTTGCACGGTAAAAAAGATAAAAGAAATCACCTCATACAAGTACTGTAGTGCAATCTCTTTAGCATGAAAATGCAAGATATATCCCATCTGCTGCTTTCCCCCCATCCACAAGTCTTCCTGCCCTGTCAAAGAAAGACATTAGGTTGATTTGTCAGGATTTGTTCTTGACAAATCCATGTTGACTGTTAACTTATCACCTCATTTTTTTCTGGGTGCTTACAGATTGATTGTCTGATTATTTCCTCTGTAATTCCCTGGGTTGTTCTTATTCCCCTTTTTATAGAGAGATACCACAGTAGAACCTCAGAGTTACAAACACCAGAGTTACGAACTGACCAGTCAACCACACACCTCATTTGGAATAGGAATTACACACTCAGGCTGCAGCAGAGGCCAAAAAAACCCACAAATACAGTACTGTGTTAAATGTAAACGACTAAAAAAAATAAAGGGAAAGCAGCATTTTTCTTCTGCATAGTAAAGTTTCAAAGCTGCATTAAGTCAATGTTCAGTTGTAAACTTTTGAAAGAACCACCGTAATGTTTTGTTCAGCATTACGAACATTTCAGAGTTATGAACAACCTGCATTCCCCCTGCTTGTAACTCTGAAGTTCTAGTGTATATTTGCCCTTTTCAGTCCTCCCATCCTCCGTGAGTTCTCAAAGATAATTGCTAATGACTCAGATCACTTCACCCAGTTCCTTAAGTTTCCTATTTCACCAGGCCTTGCCAACTTGAAGACATCTAACTTGTCTAAGGCTAGGTCTACACTACCCGCCTGAATCGGCGGGTAGAAATCGACCTCTCGGGGATCGATTTATTGCGTCCCGTCGGGACGCGACAATGGATCCCCGAATCGACGCTCTTACTCCCACCAGCGGAGGTGGGAGTAAGCGCCGTCGACAGAAAGCCGCAGAAGTCGATTTTGCCGCCGTCCTCACAGCGGGGTAAGTCGGCTGCGATACGTCGAATTCAGCTACGCTATTCACGTAGCTGAATTTGCGTATCTTAAATCGACTCCCCCCTGTAGTGTAGATGTACCCTAAGTAATTCTTAACTTCCTATTTTAGCCTCAGAGGCTACCCCATTTACATGGATTTTCACTATGCTAGTCGGCTGATCACGGCTAACTTTTTTGGTGAAAATGGAAACAAAAAAGGCATTTAACACTTCGGCCATCGCTACAGTTTTCTGTTATTGCTTTCCCCCCTCGTTGAGTAATGGGCCTACCCTGTCCTTGGTCTCTCCTCTCTTCTCCCTGTGGCTCACCTCAGTTTAGCATCCTGAGGATAAAATGCTGTAGTCTACCTGAAGTCTCTGGGCTCAATAGTGGGGTATCTGAGTGAAATATAATGGCCTGTGCTAGACAGGAGGTCAAACTAGATGAGATGGACCCTTCTGGCTTTGAAACTAAGCAGACTGAATTTTAGCCCTCTTCATGGTGTTTGCCTGATTTATTCTTTCTCCATGGGACTCAATCATACGTGCAGACTTTTAGTTTTCCCTGGGGAGGCTCCACCCCCGATCCGCCCTGAGGCCCCGCCCTTGCTCCACCCCTTCCTCTGAGGCCCCGTCCTTGCTGAGCCTTTTCCAGCCCCCGCTCCATCCTCTCCTCAAGGCCCCTGCCCATGCATTACTCTCCACCCTCCCTCAAGCCTCTTCCCGAGCTGCCAAACAGCTGTTTGGCAGCACCCCCGAGTACCTCATTGGCTGAGCACTCACTTTTTTTTTCCCATGGGTTCTCCAGCCCCAGAACACCCACGTAGTCGGCACCTATGGACTCAGCGGCCAGAGTGGAAGACTGATTTAGTGATTATGACCCTTTTCTGGGTTTCGGGAGGGCTAGGTTAAAGTTTTCCCTCTACCACAGACCCAAGATCACACAATAAGAAAGTCACTTAGTCTCCTTTGAAAATCTAGGCCTTCATTATTGTCACTTTGTTCTGTGTTTACACAGCACCTATCATGATGGGGCAATGATCCACCCCAGGGGCCCTTAGTCACCCCTGCCATACAAATAAATAATCATTGAATATTTTCAGAGGATGAAATTCTCAAGAGCCACATCAAGCTGTTACGTCACGCAGTGACAGGGCTTTTCTGAGGACGCACCCAGTCACCAGGTGTTGGAATCCTGCAAACACCTGATGCCGTTTTGCTGACTCATCAGAGCAGGTCTGGCTCATTGACTCCACCCTGGGTGTGGGAAAGGTGGGCTTGGCTCTCTAGGGACAGGAGGGCCTGGACAGTAGCCCTAAGAATAAGCAAACTCAGGCTGTGATGTATGTTGTTGGTTTTTGAATTTTCAATAAAGCCAAAACTCAGGAAAGAGGTCTGGGTAAAGAATAATGGCTCTTATGTAGTGCTTTTCATCAGTAGATCACGAAGCCCTTTATAAAGTAGGTCAGTGTCATTATCCCCTTTTTACAGATGAGGAGACTGAGGCACAGGTGAAGCACCAGTCACCCAACAGGCCAGTATCCTGTCTTCCAATAGTGGCCAATGCCAAATGCTTCAGAGGGAAAGAACAGACTGGGGAAATTATGATCCGTCTCCAGTCGCTCAGTCACAGCTTCTGTCAGAGGTTTAGGGACAATCAGAGCATGGGGCTGCATCCCTGACTATTAGCCAGGATGGACCTATCCTCTGTGAACTTATCTTCTTTTTTGAACAATTCAGCATGTTCCTTATCGAAATAGTCTTGCTTGAAATTAGAGCTGCTCCACTTAGGAAGAAAAAATCAGTTTCACACATACAGAATGAGAAGAGACTGTCTAGGAAGGAGTACGGCAGAAAGGGATCTAGGGGTTATAGTGGACCACAAGCTAAATATGAGTCAACAGTGTGATGCTGTTGCAAAAAAAGCAAACATGATTGGGATGTTTTAACAGGTGTGTTGTGAGCAAGACACGAGAAGTCATTCTTCCGCTCTACTCTGCTCTGGTTAGGCCTCAGCTGGAGTATTGTGTCCAGTTCTGGGCACCGCATTTTAAAAAAGATGTGGAGAAATTGGAAAGGGTCCAGAGAAGAGCAACAAGAATGATTAAAGGTCTTAAGAATATGACCTATGAAGGAAGGCTGAAAGAATTGGGTTTGTTTAGTTTGGAAAAAAGAAGACTGAGAGGGGACATGATAGCAGTTTTCAGGTATTTAAAAGGGTGTCATAAGGAGGAGGGAGAAAACTTGTTCACCTTAGCCTCTAAGGATAGAACAAGAAGCAATGGGTTTCAACTGCAGCAAGGGAGGTCTAGGTTGGACATTAGGAAAAAGTTCCTAACTGTCAGGGTGGTTAAACACTGGAATAAATTGCCTAGGGAGGTTTTGGAATCTCCATCTCTGGAGATATTTAAGAGTAGGTTAGATAAATGTCTATCAGGGATGGTCTAGAGAGTATTTGGTCCTGCCATGCGGGCAGGGGACTGGACTCGATGACCTCTCGAGGTCCCTTCAAGTCCTAGAATTTATGAATCTATGAATCTATGAAATATGTGGAGGGGGGGGGTAGTTTTTGTTTTTCTCCCCCCCTGCAGAACTATAATTTTTTTTAAATCCAGAGTTTGTTTGCTTGCTTGTTTGGCAAACAAAAACTGCATTTTCGGTTTGTTTCTGGATGAAATTTGTCAGTTTCCAGAATTCCAACAAAAATTGAAAAATTTTGAGCTAAGCAGAAACTTCCTGCAAACAAATCCATTTGCTCAGAGACCAAGTTTTCCAGGCATAAAGAGTTCCCCAGAAATGTTTTAGTCAGACCTAATTAAAACACACTATCTCTGCAAACAATCCTGTCTGTAACTGAATTTGCTAACATATTCCCTGAGGGCAAAGTTCATGTCTTTGTCGAGAAGCAGCACAAGTTCCAGGCAAGTACTGCCAATTCTCATGATCCCTTGTATTTTTCTTAAAGCCCTGGCTTCTGGAGTCATGTGCTTATGTGAAAATTTTCAGCTTTCCTTTTTTCCTTAAAAATGAAAAGGTTAATATACCTCATGCTTGCCAAGAAAAGCATGAAAACATGACGACCAAGCCCAAAAAACAAGTAAAAAGAATCCAAAATGCATTTTTGGGGCAAAAATCACACAACTTTGTTAGCCATTTGCATGATTTTTGAATGTTTGGGGTTGGTAAGACTTTGCCTGTGAGCACTGCTTATTACACTTATAATTTCATGCTCTCCCAGCTGGTGTATTCACCTATTGTCTCTTGCCATATGATTGTATCTTCTTTGAGGCATGGGCCATCTTTGCCTTAGGTGTGTATACAGTAACTTACACAATGGTCCCTGAGCTGGATCTCTGTCACAAGAACACCTCTACCTCGATATAACGTTGTCCTCGGGAGCCAAAAAATCTTACCACGTTGTAGGTGAAACCGTGTTATATCGAACTTGCTTTGATCCACCGGAGTTATATCCGAATTTGTGTTATATCAGGACGCATTATATTGGGGTAGAGGTGTACCTGTCTGCCCTTAAATAAGGCAGAAGTAGGGCCTGAGTGATGCAGAGATACCGTGCTGGTCCTGTGCAAAGTGGTGACTTTCACCCCCTAAAACAGAGCAAAAGGAAGCATGGTCCAGTGATTAGGGCACTAGTCTATGAACGGAAAGACCCACATTAAATGGCCTGCTCTACCACAGAGTTTACATGTGACCTTGGACAAGTCATTTAATCTCACCGTGCCTCAGTTTCCCCACCTTTAGGGGCAGGGGAAGTTATGAGGCTCAATAGATTGAAGATTATGAAGCTTTTAAAATGTACTGATGAAAATGTGCTGTTTAAGACCTAGGGGCACAAAATACCAAGCAAATCCCGTCATTTATTTGCACAAATATCAAGGGAATCATTTTTGAGGCATGCTCTGCAGCTCTCCAGTCTCCTTTGAAGTTGTGTCAAATCCAGCTCCTTTCTGAGCTTTGTCCCATACAAGAATTCCCCGCTCCTCTCCTCCTGTGTGCATCGTACCATTATAAACACTTTTAATTAAAAAAGCACATAAGCTGTTCCTATTATTAAGGCGAGGTGGATTCAAACCACCTCGATTGCAGAAGCCAAAAGAGTTGCTCAAACCACTTAGCAAAGTTTGGAAGGAGACCATCAAAATAGGAGTCATGAGCTCATTCTCGGCAGAGCTGAATTTCGCTGTGTTAGAGGCAGGATATGTGCTGAAATTTGAGCCTGCAGTTGAGATTAGAGAGGTGCAGCAGGATCGGAACCCTGCACTATGCAGCCCTCCTTGCTCCCCCAGAGACATGGGGTGACATGGTTCTTATACATTACGTCTAAGAACTGTGCCCTTCATTACACAAATGAGTTGCCGGAGGCACCAATAGCTCAGTGATGCTTTTTTATTTGCATACCAATGGGACACCTTAGATTATGGATCAGAGTTAACTGAAAAATGTACAGTAAAGACCTGTTTACTCATTTCAAAAGGCACCTCGGGAAAGGAAACTATAAATTGTAGGGGTTGTTTATACTTTGCAGTTCATTTTTCTGTTGCAACCCAGTGTGACCCACAGGGGATCAGTGTAAGAACTAGAACTGGCTGGCAGTTTTCAGTTAAATAGTAAACTCGCTGAATTTTTCAGCTTGGGACAACCAAAACTACTTGCGAATTTGGGTCTAATTCAGCAAATAGTTTCAGCTGAATGAAAAAATGAAGAAAAAAATCAAAAGTACATGATTTTTGGTGTGACATTTTCTAAATGAAATATTTCAACTCTTTCTTTTGAAATGTTTTCTTTTGAAATGTAGTTAGATCTGGTTTTGGTTTTTGTTTTTTTTAATAATATGCAGTAAAAAACTCAGACAGAACAAAATAAAAAACTGAAAAAATTCATTTCAGGTCAAATAAAATATTTTGTTAAACCCAAAACAAGGACATTGTTTTTACCAAAATGAAAAAAACAGCCCTTCCTTCCCCCACCAAAACAAACAAAGAAAAATCAGTTTGGTTTGAAATTAACCGATATTTTTTTTTTTTTGGTTCAGCCACAGAACCAAAAAAATCAATTATTTGCTCAGCTCTACTAAAAAGTGCCTACCTCAATGCAATGAATCCACACTTGGAGTTACCATAAAAATGCTATACTGGAGCAAACCATTGGTCCATCTAGCCCAGTATGCTGTCTCTGACTGTAGCCAATGCCAGTTGCTTTAGAGGGAAGGAACAGAGCAGGGCAATATCAAGTGAGCTATCCAAATTCCGGCAGTGAGAGGTTTAGGAACACCCAGAGCATGGGGCTGCATCCCTGACCATCTTGGCTAATAGCCAACGATGGACCTTTCCTCCAGGAACTTATCTAGTTCTTTTTTGAACCCAGTTATACTTTTCACCTTCATAACATTCCCTGGCAATGAATTCCACAGGTTGATAGTGCATTGTGTGAAGTAGTACTTCCTTTTGTTTGTTTTAAACCTGCTGCCTATTAAGTTCATCAGGTGACCCCTGGTTCTTGCATTATGGGAAGGGGTAAATAACATTCCTTATTCACTTTCTCCACACCGGTCATGATTTTATGGAGCCCCTTACTTGTCTCTTTTCCAAGCTGAACTGTCCCAGTCTTTTTAATCTCTCCTCGTTCCAAAGCCCTGATCATTTTTGTTGTCCTTCTCCGTATCTTTTCCAATTCTAATATATCTTTTTGAGATGGGGTGCCCAGAACTGCCCACAGTATTCAATGTGTGGGCGTACCATGGATTTATATAGGGCATTATGATATTTGCTGTTTATTCTCTATCTCTTTCCTAATGCTTCCTAACCTCCTGTTAGCTTTTGTGACTGCCACTGCACAGATGTTTTCAGAGAACTATCCATAATGACTCCAAGATCTCTTTCTTCAGTGGTAACAGCTAATTTAGACCCCATCATTTTGTATGTATAGCTTGGGATTATTTTTGCCAGTGTGCATTACTTTGCACGTACCAACATCTGTCATTTTGTTGCCCCATCACCCAGTTCTGTGAGATTCCTTCGTAACTCTTCACAGTCAGCTTTGGACTTGAGTATCTATCTTGAGTAATTTTGTATGGCCTGCAAATTTTGCCACCTCACTGTTCACCCCCTTTTCCAGATCATTTATGAATATGTTGAACAGCAGTGGTCCCAGTGTAGATCCTTGGGGAACTCTCCTATTGTTATGCTCATACAAAGCACACAGGATCTTTATAGAGGAAGGTAAATACACAGGGTTTATTGAGAATACCACAGTTAGCATATGCTTTTTAGACACACACACACACAGTCCTGCAGTGATGTTTATAGTTACCAGTCCAGAGTCTGGATCAATCTAGTGGCCAGCCAGATTGGTCGCAGAGAGGAGCGGGGTTCTATCGGTCGCGATCCGATGCTCCTGGAGTGTGGCAAGACGAACCCAAAGTCCTATGGCAAAGCACCCTGTTCTTATAGGATTTCTTCTCTGTTGAAGCCTATGGATTCTGCTGTGTCACTTTGTGACCGGTTGCTTCTTAATTGGTGTAAACATTCCAATACACCTCCGAGAGGGTCATCCTGTCCTTTGTTCCGATTTAATCAATTGTCTTTAGGGGTGCCAGCCTTTACCTCAGGGTCGTCAATCTGCCCTTCCTTATGGATTGTCTCTTTACCTGGATTATTTACAGACATTCCTTTGGGAAAAGGGCCCATTTTTCCTTCAGAATGGCTGCAAAGAAACCAAGAATTCTTTTTCTTTTCAACATGCTCCTTTTTAACATTTTCACAAAGTTTAACTGCATAATTCTCTCCAGCCTCTGTAGAGTTAACTTTTCACTCTCTTTCCTTAAATCACTTGTTTATCTCCCCCATTCCAAGTATTGTCCCAGCATCTGAATTCCCCATGCCTGTACTTACTCTTTTCTGCCACTATGCCCTTAGGGCTTCCAACTTGTTTTCCAGTTTCTCTATCTGTTGCTTGCCTGCCTGTCTGGGCCCGATCCTGCTTTTTCCAATAAACAGTTCCTTTCCATGGGCACAAGCCTTGTTCCACTACCAATTTAGCAAGGAGGGCGGGCTTTCCAACTAGCCCCCACCCTTCCTGGTCCCGTTCCTTAAACATTTTCTTCAAAATTGTGAAATTACCACAATATTACTTACAAAAAATACTACACTGCCCAAACTTCTATATCCTTCAGAGTTTGATTTAACAGAACAAGATCTGTATCTTATGTTTGCCCGTGCCAGTGCCGGGGCTTACAAATTCCTTTCTTTACCCTGTTGCCCGTGCCAGTGCTGGGACTTATGATTTTAACCCACTCTGGGCCAGAGGGAGAGACGCTAAGCTTCCCTCTGTATTGCTCGGACTTCTACCACCGAGGGTTCATACACCAAAAATAAAAACCCCTCCCAGGGGCAGGGTGAAAAACCCTAAGTTCTCCCCTTATGCTCAGTCATGCTACGGCCGAGGGTGTATGCACCTATAGTTATTTTTCTAGTTTTCCCCGACAGACGGGTCGGAGCGAGGACTCTAATCCTGCCCCTATTGCCCGGCACTTCTACGACCGGGGGTATACCCACCTCCAATTATTTCCCCCCAGCAGTCTGGGGTGGAGAGAGGGATGCTAAACCTCTCTCCTGTCTCTCAGCCCTGCTACGACTGAGGGTGTGCATACCTTTAATTATAACAAATTCTCAATTCATAAAATACCAACAGTGAATACAATATTAACCACACCTGTTTCCCTTTTTACTGCCCGGTATCTCTATGACCCGGAGTGTGCACACCTGAATGATCGATCACTTAGCAGTATTGTCAATAATTGCAGCGCATATACTCTTCCCCCTTTCGCAATTCTCCACCAAAAATGTTATGCTCATACAAAGCACACGGGATCTTTATAGAGGAAGGTAAATACACAGTGTTTATTGAGAATACCACAGTTAGCATATGCTTTTTAGACACACACACACACACACACACACACACACACACACACACACACACACACACACACACACACACACACACACACAGTCCTGCAGTGATGTTTATAGTTACCAGTCCAGAGTCTGGATCAATCTAGTGGCCAGCCAGATTGGTCGCAGAGAGGAGCGGGGTTCTATCGGTCGCGATCCGATGCTCCTGGAGTGTGGCAAGACGAACCCAAAGTCCTATGGCAAAGCACCCTGTTCTTATAGGATTTCTTCTCTGTTGAAGCCTATGGATTCTGCTGTGTCACTTTGTGACCGGTTACTTCTTAATTGGTGTAAACATTCCAATACACCTCCGAGAGGGTCATCCTGTCCTTTGTTCCGATTTAATCAATTGTCTTTAGGGGTGCCAGCCTTTACCTCAGGGTCGTCAATCTGCCCTTCCTTATGGATGCGTGTTGATGATTCTTTGATGTCCTTTAAGTTTTTTCACTCCTTCTTCCTTGACTCTGGCTATAACAATGGCCTTCACACCTTATCTTTTTCTAATGCATACATTCCTCATTCACACAAACAGATTGAGAATACAAACAGTAGTATTTTATATTGAGCAAAAGGACATTGCAACTTAAACCTTGCTAAGTTTTACAATCAATAACCAAGCCAATTTACATTGAGACCCAGGCCTTCAATGTTCCTCTAAGCTACTTAACATAGACACAATAGAGAATCCTGTCTCTTACTTCCTAATTTGTAATGCATATAGGAAACCATAGTAGTTTTATAACTTATTCTAAAACAAAAGGATGACCATAATTAGTCATAAGGATTGTTCTGGTCTGTCATTCCTTTCTGCTATTCAAAAAGGGTGACTGACAGGATGAAATCAAATCATACATTAATTCTCATAGTACATTATAAAATCCAGCTCCTACACTATTTACCTCTCTCAATTGTGAAAACTGATTTCAGAGTAGCAGCCGTGTTAGTCTGTATCTGCAAAAAGAACAGGAGTGCTTGTGGCACCTTAGAGACTAACACATTTATTAGAGCATAAGCTTTCATGGGCTACAGCCCACTTCTTCGGATGCATAGAATGGAACATATATTGAGGAGATATATATACACATACAGAGAGCATGAAAAGGTGGGAGTTGTATTACCTACTCTGAGAGGCCAATTAAGTAAGAGGAAAAAAAACTTTTGAAGTAATAATCAAGATAACCCAGTACAGACAGTTTGATAAGAAGTGTGAGAATACTTACATGGGGAGATAGATTCAATGTTTGTAATGGTTCAGCCATTCCTCCCCATTGTTTCCTATCTTTTAACTATTTCTGATCCATGAAAGGACCTTCCCTCTTTGGTCTGGGATCCTGTCAAAGGCTTTCTGAAAGTCCAAGTACACTATGTCCACTGGATCCCCCTTGTCCACATGCTTGTTGACACCCTCTAAGAATTCCAATAGATCGGTGAGGCATGATTTCCCTTTGAAAAAGCCATGTTGATTCTCCCTCAACATATTGTGTTTGCATCTGATAAATCTGTTCTTTGCTAAAGTTTCAACCATTTTGCCTGGTATTGAAGTCAGGCTTACTGGCCTGTAATTGCCGGGATCACCTCTGGAGCCTTTTTAAAAAATCAGTGTTAAGTTAGTTGCCCTCCACTCCACTTGGTACGGAGGCTGATTTAAGCACACAATAGTTCTGCAATTTCATATTTGAGTTCCTTCAGAACTCTTGGGGGAATCCCATCTAGTCCTGGTGACTTATTACTGGTACAGTCCAGTATGCCGTACCTGTAAGATACCCATAGCTGGTACCGCGTACCGGAAAGTCACAGGAGGAGCCTGCCCCCAGCCCTTCCATGCAGCTGCGTCTCCTGAGTCCTCCTGCCTGAGGTCTGTGCAGAAGCCCCGGTGGAGGACAGGACTGGGGACGGGGTTGGAAGCGGTCCCATGTTCTGCTCCTTTCACCGCTGCAGTTCCTGGGCAGCAGGAGGAGGACAGAGCCCCCTGCTCCAGGTAACGTGGGATGGATATGGATCATGGGATGGGGAGAGCACGGGGGGCCCGGGCTGGGGAGGAGTCACGTGGGGAGGTCACGTGCCCCCCTCTTTGTGTCCCACCCATAAGTACAGCGTACTGGCAAGAAATAATTTCTATTTGCTTATTACTGCTTATGTCTACTGCTTATTACTGTTTAATTAGTCAGTTTATTCCAAAACTTCCTCTACTGACACCTCAGTCTGGGACAGCTCCTCAGACCTGTCACCTGAAAAAAATCTCCAGTGTGAGGATTTCCCCCACATCCTCTACAGTGAAGATTGATGCCAAGAATTCATTTAGCTTCTCCACAAGGACCTTGTTTTCCTTGAGTGCTCCTTTAGCACTAGTGTAACCATACCAGTGTCCAAAAATCACCCTAATGTAGATGACCCCTTGCACTACACATGAGTCCAGTTTTGTAACCAGTAAATGGGATTCAGTTCGGTCTCCTCTATACTACAACTTTTAACGGTCTTGTAACCAAGTCAGGGGACAACAGGGATGTAAACAGTTCCGTGGACTCAGTTATAGTGTGAATGGGTCCCATGGCTGTCGCAAATTTCAGGGCTCCATCAGCAATGTCCTGGCAACTGTATGATTTAAATCCAGCTTAAATTGACTGCAATGGGCTGTTTTGCTTTAAAACTGATGACTACAGCTTGCTTGGGAATTTCCAATAAAATAGTGTTTCATGGGATAATGCCAAGGTGTCCAAACCAAAATTTTTATGCATGAAAGAGTTGGTTTTGACTAAACTTTTGTCGGTCCAGGATTGCATTTCTGATCAAAACCTGAGCAAGGGAGACCCTCCCCACCATATGTTGGTGCAGGGGGTGAAAAACCCAGTTCAGGGCTCTGCTTTTCCTGGCTTAGAACTGGGACTTCTTGTTTGAGTGCCTTCATCATCATGCTATTCCAGAGGCTCTCTAAGGAGATTTTTTTTCTTTTGTCCCAAAGCAGAATGGGACATTTTTTTGAAATCTTGAACATTTTTACAAGACTTGAAAACCATTTCTAGCTCAGCTCTATAGAAGACACTGTGACGCATTAATTGGTCCCTCCCTTGTTAGAACTGAGACCCTTGTCAGAACTCCTCATCACTAAAAATTCCATTTCAGACTTGCATCTGAAGAAGTGAGGTTCTTACCCACGAAAGCTTATGCTCCCAGTACTTCTGTTAGTCTCAAAGGTGCCACAGGACCCTCTGTTGCTTTTTAAAAATTCCATGACACCGTGCAGAAAAGTTGAGTATTAAGCTGCCCAGATCCCAATCTGGGATTCCTAACTTCCTATTCTGTTCTGTTCTATTCTCTTTCAGCCTGTCTAAGTTTTTATAGGCATCTCTATGGTGCTCATTACAGTGATATCTGTTCTTTTGGAGAATTTAAACTTTTTTATTATTTTATTTTATTATTCTTTCCCAGGTAACACCAAAAATCACATCCCACAATCATTTTGCCTGGAGGGATATAATATAAAATACAGAACAATTTTATCGTTTACAGCATGAAATAAAAATGAGATATTAAAGGGACACTGCCAATGTAACCCCCCTCCACTCCTGTCTGGAAATGTTTCACCTACTAGTGTTACAGAAAACACCTAAGATGACTATTAGAGAACGAGATTAGGGAAAACATTCTTTTTTCTCTTTTTTTGTCTTTTGTTCAGTTTGTTTACGTTGTGAATTTGACGGCATTTTGACAGGGATGTTTAAAAGTGAGGGATGCAAGTCCCGCCGACTTTCAAACGGATTTGTGCTCCTACAACATTCCCACACTTTTGAGAATCTCACTCTGTGTATAGTCAGTTTCACTGTTCCCTCTTCTATAGAGAGCCAAGGTGGGTGTTTCCCCCTCAGTTGGGGTCTGCCTCACTGCAGTTAGCCTGGGCTCTCACCCAGGAGTATTACCCCAACCCCACACCCATCCGTACACAAAAACGTCTCACCTGGGTTCAGTACTAGGCAGCCTGGTGAGGGACGTGGGTTAAACCCCAGATGCCATTTTCACCTAAGCTGGTAACCCACCCACGTATAGCCTAAATCATTCAAAGGCTGCTAGTCCTCCAGCGCCTTCTCACAATTCTCCTATTGTGATACTCTGTACCTCAAACCAGCACCTTGGAACCCCCATATTCACCACGGTCAGATAATTATGATATGTTTTGTACAAAGTCTGCCTTGTGAGGTATTGTGAGGGGTGGACTAGGCCCAGAAGTGCCCTGCTGGAGAACTCAGGGTTCTGCCACACTCATCCCAGGTAAGGAGCGGCAGAGAAGTCCTCCAAGTAGGCTAGCGTGGCAGCCAATAAAAAGGAGCTACAGAGTCAGAGAGAGTTCAGTTTCTCTCTAGAGCAGGAGGAGCGTAGATGGTGTGGTTGGCTGAGGGAACTGCAGCACAATGGACAGCCCAGTGCTAGTAGGGATCGGAGGGGCAAGGAAGATCTCCTGGCTGGCTACTGGGCTTGAGCTTGGAAGAGCCCTGAGCTAAGGGTAAGGCATCGGTGAAGGCGGGGCCACGGGGAAGTGGCTCACGGAACTGAAGGTTTACTAAAGGTACATGGCAGTTTGCGGCTGCTATTCTTAGGGTTCCTGGGCTAGGACCCAGAGTAGTGGGTGGCCCTGGGCCCCAATTGTAGGCCCTTCCCCCCATAGGCCATTGGGGAAGGGCCTACAATTGAACATCAGTAAACCCCCAGAAGTGGACTGAACTGTGAGGAGGCCCAGTTGAAGACTGGGGTCAAAACAGACTAAGAGGGCAAAACCATTGCCTCAAAGGAGGAAGCCCTGGGAATACAGCCCGATGGCAAGTCTGGGACTGGTTTCAAGACTGCGGACACACCTACCAGAGGAGATGCTCATGAGAGGTGAGGGCCGACCCTGTTACAGTTATCATTTTAAAAGTCTTGATCTGTTGAATATTAATAGTCTGCTGGATTGTATGTGCTAGCATTGTATGGGAAGTTATGATTTTTTTGCTATGTGTGCGTTATTGAAATACGTTGTGAGGTTGGGAACACACAACCAGCCTTTCGGGTACAACAGCCAGACGCCCTGATGGCCCATTAAAGGGAATCCACTTTCCCAACGGCCGTCCCAGAAGACTTCTCAGAGAGGGTATGTAGACAATGGAGACTGCTTGACCAATGGATGTGGATCCCTACGTCACAGCAAAAAGATCTTTCCAGCAAGCTGGGAAAAGCTATAAAAGAGGGGAAATGACATCATCACTTGATCTCACTGCCCCCACAACTCAACACCTGGAAGAAGTGTCTAGAGGACAAAGACTTTGAACTGGGGAGGGTGGTCCCAGCCTGTGTATTGAGGAACTATACCATCTGTCAGGGTGTGACACACTGCTTGATTCAAATCCTGTTCAGTTTAGAGAACTCGGATTGCAAATTTATTTTTGTTTCTTAGGAACCAACATTTGCTACTTACAATCACTTCAAATCTGTCTTTCTGGAGTTAATAAAGCAGTTTTATATTTTACCCAAAACAGTGTGCTTGGCTGAAGTGCTTGGGAAAGCTCAGCTCAGTTTACAAAGGCTAGTGTGTGTCCTCCCCACATCGAGGGAAGGGCGGACTGGGCAATGAACTTACCCTGGTCAGGCTTCTGACCAGGACAAGACAGTACAGTTCTGGGGTATGTAGCGGGGTGAACACCCGCTCCAGCCCTGGAAGGGTTGGAAAATCCCCGCAGAGGGCTGGGGCTGCGAAAGGGAGCAAAACCCTGGCTGACTGGGGGAAGTGGCTGCAGCAGGGGCCACGCCCCAAACTAAGGAACTGGGCCTTATAAGAAGGCCTGGGAAGCTAGAAGAAGCAGCAGTCTCGCTCTGACTAGAGAGAGAGACTGGCCTGGCTGCAGGGAGCTCACCTGGGAACCTATAGTGAGGCAGGGCTGGGGAAAGGCATTAGGGGCAGGGAAGCCCTAGGCCAGCAACTCTCCAGGCTGCAGGGCCTGGTCCTAGGCCCACATAGGTATTGGGGTTGCAGAGGGGCAGGTAAAGGGTGGGTAAAGGCAGCCAATCCAAACCCCTTGTTGCCTGCGATGATTGGCTGATAGATTGCAGTCTGCCCCAGGGCGCGGGGGCCAGATGGTGACTGGCAGTAGCCACGACTGAGGTGACGTAGGGATGGGGGTGGGGGTTCCCCTGGGTGGGGAGACCCCGAGAGAGAGTGGGGTACTGCCGGAGGGCGCAGCACCCAAGCCAAGAGCACCGGGGTCAGGGAGGGACACGGGGGCCAACGACCGGCGGGACACCTGGCCTGCAGAGGGCGTTCCGATGACTGGTGAGTTAATTCCCGAGACGACCAGCTGGAGGCACTGCAGGGGTGAGTCCGCCCTGTTACAGGTGTAAGACTGGGGAGGAACCTGGGGGAAGTTGGATGGAGCCTCTCTATTGTTGGCTCATGAGTGGCTGGGAGAAGCATTCATATAACTCAGTTAGGCGCGTCCCGGCCTGTGGATGTCTGTGTAAGAGCAGGACCTGCCAGAGGTTTGCAGCTTGCCAAAAGCATCACAGTGTGAGAGGCAGCCCAGATTGGTGGACAAGCAGGGCTCAGCAGTCCCACAGTCTAGGTTGCACCCCGGGTACCCCATCAAATCCATGTCCCCCAAAGGACAGGCAAGTTCCCCCCCCACACTTCACTGGGAAAGAATGATAAAATGGCTCAGCTTAGAGCAGCACAAGACGCATGAGAGATGCCCACAAACATCCTAGCAACACACCCAGGGATAGGGGAGGGGTGCACACTAGTGAGGACCCAGGAACTTGAGTTTGCAATGTGGCTCCTCATACGTGAACTAGGCTAACCTGGCTGTTCAGACCTCAGTGCAGATCACATGACCCAGGCTAACTCTGCATTGAAGACATAGCCTTAGTATGTTTGTGTGGGTCTTTCACACAGCAACAAGAGAGAAAAAATGTTTTAAAGTAGAAAGCCGTGGTTATGAAACCACAAAAACTGACAGAGGCTCACAGGGGCTAATGTACAGGGCCGGCTCCAGGGTTTTTGCCGCCCCAAGTGGCCCCCCTGCTCCCCCCCCCCCAAAAATAAAAAACAAACAAACAAAAAAGCCGCGATCATGATCTGCGGCACTTCGGCAGGAGGTCCTTCGCTCCGAGCTGGAGTGAGGGACCCACTGCCGAATTGCCGCCGAAGAGCCGGACGTGCCGCCCCTCTCTGGTGTGGCCGCCCCAAGCACCTGCTTCATAAGCTGGTGCCTAGAGCCGGCCCTGCTAATGTAGACCATGTGATGAGTTGGTCAGAATCTATTTCCCCCCCACATATTCATAAACAACATATTGACCAAAATATCTTTTTCATGTACATCACAACGTTCAGCAGAAAATTTTGACTTTTCGTCAAAAGAGGAAAAAGTGAAAATTGAGAGGTGAGGACGTTGTTTTTGGCAACGAAAAACCTTAGAAAATTTTGGCTGGGCACTTTTTGGGCTTTGGCCAAAAATGATCAGTTTTCAGATTGGGGGAGTGTCAATGAAAACTGGACTTTTTTTTTTATAGGAAAGCAGAGATTTTCAGTGAAAATTTTCCTTTCCCCAAAAACCCAATTTTCTTCTAAATCAGATTTCAATGGGAAAATGTTGACCCACCCTCCTTTGATCTCTGTACTATTATAATTATTTTTTTGAATTAACTAGAGCTGTAGCTGACCACATGTCTTTGAAGGTAAAAATACAATCAAATGTTCACACACAGAAACTGCAAAAGAAATGACAACAGGGAGCCATTTTACAACAGCGGTGCGTCAAGCAGAGTAACTAGGGTAAGGGATTATAGGATGTTTTTCATCTTCTTATCGTCTCTATCTCTGAAGCGGCGTGGCAGAGCCCTGGGAAGTTCGCCATGTTTTGTCAGATGGGGACCTCTTGTTTGTAGAAGCTAGATGACATTTCTTGCTGCCTACTATCAACTGAAATAAATCATCCCAATTAGAGAGGGCAGGTGGATTTACTCCCACTGGAGAAAGGTGCATCTTCTGGTTAAGGCTAAACATGCGGAAAGAGCCACTGTTGTTAATCCCTGGATTTGTTGGGTCTTTCGCAACAGGCATGTAAGGTTTGATCTAGACACCATGCAAAGCACATTATGCCAAATCTCCCACGGGTCATAGCTTGGAGACAGCCCCTCTCGATTCCCAGGCACAACTTTGGAACAGCCAAAAAATCTGCCCTAAGGAAATCCAGCCTGAGCCCGCTGGTAAGGAACTTGGAGAGTTTAGCTATAGCTTGTGAATGCTCATGCAGTGCAGATAGGAGGAGATGAAGACATAAGGGCATATGTGGCCCACAATGTGTTACCTGGGCCGCAGATTGAGAACCACAGCCCCCCCAAATCCTCTCCACAGACCCCTATGCCCAGCGCTTCCCTCCCAGAGACCCCTCCACAGATTGGGGCCAGGAGCGGTGCCCTGGGCAGCGGGCTGGGCAGCCCTGGACCCCCACCATGTGGGGCTGGATGGCAGCCCCGGACCCCTGCCACACAGCCGACCGGGGATTCACGGCCCCGCTGGATGGCCCAGAGGCCTTCAGCACACAACTGGGCCACAGCTGTGTGCTAATTGGGCCGCGGGTTGAGAACAGCTGCTCTAGCACTAACATCATAAGCTGCTACCGCTTGATCTAAAGAGCCTCGCCTTTTTAACTGGGGCTATAACTGATTCTTATCCACCATTGAACAGGCACAGAAGAGGAGCTGTAACACACACTCACCAGTAGGTTACACAGACATGAGGCAATGTTTTCAAAGTGCCTAAGTGATTTAGGAACCTAGATCCCATTTTCCAAAGAGACTTAGACAGTGTGGTGCATAAAACATATGTTCTAGCTCCAACAGATGTTATGGCTTCCTGCAGAAATTACGGGGTGAGGTTCTATGCCCTGGGTTATGCAGGTGGTCAGACAAGATAATCATAATGGTCCCTTCTGGTCTTAATATCTATAAATCAGAGTCACTTAGGCACTTCTGAAAATGTCACCCATGAGCAATAAAGCTCAGCAGCATCTATGCACCTCACTGCTGCAGCTCAGTTTTAAGGACTTTTTGGGACAGACAAGCAAACTTCCAGCAGTAACGCTGGGCTGGGGTTAGTAAGCCTCATCATGTTAGTGGGTAATGGAGACAACACTCCATTGAGTTCACACCTCTTGGAGCTGTTGTTTCAGGTTGTCTGCAGACTCAGGCAGGCAGTGGTTACACTTGGTTCATGTTCTCAAGCTTCTCTTTGCAGTCGTGAGGGTTAGAAATTTATTTTTTCTCCCCAGCTGAGATTCTATTGTAATCAGGAATCGACCTTCAGTCGAGCCCTAAACCTTAACCATCCCTTCTGCATGTGGCCTCAGGAAGTCGTCTTATCTCTGAATTTGGCAGTGGTTTGACCCCTGCTGAGGTATTCTGTGTCCAGTTCTGGTGTTTACAATTCAAGAAGGATATTGATAAATTGGAGCGGCTTCAGAGAAAACCCACGGGAATGATTAAAAAACATGCTTTATAGTGCTGGACTCAAAGAGCTCAATCTCTTTAGCTCAACAAAGAGAAGGTTGGGGGTACAAAGCTGTATAATAATGTTGCCACCACCATAGCCCTGGCTCTGGCTAGCCAGATGCATGTAGACGATACTAAAAATACTAAAAATTAATTGCTTCCAGGTCAAACTGAATCTGCTTCAGTGATTGGGTTAGAGGGGTTCTCAAACTGTGGATCCAGACTCCATAGTGGGTTAATAGGGTCGCCAGGGCTGGCTTAGACTTGCTTGGGGGCTGAAGCCGAAGCCCGAGCCCTGCTGCCTGGGGCCAGAGTCCAAGGACTGCAGCCCTGGGTGGCGGGGCTCAGGTTACAAGCCCCCTGCCTGGGACTGAAGCCCGTGGGCTTCAGTTTTGCCCCACCCAGGGCAGCGGGGCTCAGGCAGGCTCAGGCTTCAGTCCCCCTTCTTGGGGTCATGTAGTAATTTTTATTGTCAGAAGAGGGTCACGGACTCCTGGAAAATCGTGTAGCCAAAGATGCATCTGTAAAGCACATAGCTGTGAAAGAAACGTATCTGTCACTGCATCCTGGAAAAAAACGGGCACCATATAGATAGCCAATGAAGATCGCTCAGATGGATAGTTAAAAATAGACTCCATCTATATTCTGTTGTCCGTGGTACCCACACTAGCTGGCTGTCTGACTATCTGCACACCTGTCTATCCTTGCTGGCTCATGACTGTGATGACTGATGGCCTAGTACTGAATGAGACGTGCTGTCACATGAGCAAACCCTGAAAAAAATCCATAGATAGGGGCCACTCCAAAAAAAGAAAAGAGAGAGAGAGAGAGAGAAAAAATCTCAAATGAAATACAGGGAAGAGCGAGAAGGACAAAGAAACTGCAGCACACGCTTTAAAACAAAGACATGACAAGAGACAGATGTCTCTAGAGCGAGCGGCAGTTAGCAAATCACAGCACTGCATCTCCTCTTCCTGGAGTAGCTGAACAGGACTGGCAGGTGTAGCCCAAGTGGAGAGACTGTCTTGGAATGCGCCTGGCTCATTACAGATAACCTAATTTAAATGTATCCCTCTAGCACAAGGACCTACAGTGTCTGGCTGCCGGCTGGTAGAGCTGGATTGAGCGGAGAAATCAGAAAGCTGTCCAAGGCTGCCACCTTCTCGCAGGCTGGTTATTGTAACCGCTGATCTGATGTGCTTCTTCCTTTGTGGCTTTTGAAATTTTTCCTTCCCTTCCTCCAGCTCTGTTCCGGCATGTTGTTTTCCCTGGGTAGGTGTCACCCAACTTTATAGAGCCAGAAAAGGGAAAACAAGGTGTGCGAGGGTGGAAATTGACAACTCCCAAACCCACTAGTGAGCTTAGGTTACATTTATTATGAATTAGTATTATTTAAATGCATTGATTTGATATTTCTCTACCAACCTCACTTGGCAGGTGCTTTGCCCCAGTTTGTTTCTTTACAGCTGGTTTAAAGCACCACATAAATGTGGGGCAGTACAGAAATATTCAATCAATGCCTTTAAATAATAAACAGACATGGGGCCAGAGCTGATGTAAATCAGTGTAGCTCCATTGATGTCAATGGGGCCAGATCTTCAACTGGTGTAAAGCAACTGTAGTTCCCTTGGCATCAGATTGCCAACTGCTGGGAAATGGGGTGTCACAGAATATCAGGGCTCTCAGTAGGTCATCTATTTAAACCCCTGCTCAAAGCAGGACTGATCCCTAACTAAAACCCCAAATGGCCCGCTTGAGGATTGAACTCACACCCCTAGCTTTAATAGGTCAATGCTCAAACCACTAAGCTACCCTACCCCTCCTCTCCTCTCCTCTCCTTTCCTTCCTGCCTTTCTTTCTTCCTCCCACCCACCCACTGGGGACTCTAGGTAGCCAGCTATCCATCTGACATAACCCACAGGTTTCATTTCTTGAGCCCCACCCCTTTTCCCTTCATGTTTTCTCCTGTTATCTCTGTCCTCCCTCTTCCAGCAAAGCCTCTTGTGACACTTCATAAGGAGGACACTAAAAAAGCAACACTGGATTGTTCTCCCACTTCCCAGATCATCAAGCCCGAGGCTGTGCTTCTGACTTGGGATTTTTATTTTCTGCTTGAATTTCAAAGCTGCTGCTCTCCCGCCCTGTGCATACAAATTGCAGCCTTTACATTGACACTAAGGAAATGCAGATTTCTGCTGTTGCCATAGGAACCTGCATTTGCTGCTTTCCAACTTTCAGCCTAATAACCCGCCCAGTGGGGAGAGAACACTCTGGATCCGTTATTGATCTGTAAAATGTGATTTCTTACGAGAACTCAGAGGGGCTAGGATTTTCAGTAGCTTCCAAAGAAAGTAGGAAGTCTCGGGTAATTAAGGTGCAGGATTGAAAATATGTCTATGCTGCGATCAGTGGTGTGACTGCCCTGGTGCAGACATACCCGGGCCTGTGCTGCCACAGCGTCTCTGCTGTTGTTATTCAAGCTAGCTAGATCAAAGCTAGTATGGGTATGGCTTCATGGGCTGCAGTCACACCTCTGGTTGCAGTCTCAGCACTTCCGAGGACTTGCTGGGTAATCTTGAGCAAGTCACTTCCCCTCTCCAGGCCTCAGTTTCCCCATCTGTGAAATGAAAATACTGTTAATCATAATTCACCGCTTGTGGTGCTCGTTTAAATCACCACGTAAATTCAGGAGGCTGAATTCATTGTCTGTGAAGGAACACAGGAACTGCCAGACTGGATCAGACCCACGCTCCGGCTACTCCAGTCTCCTTTCTCTGACGGCGGCTAGAACCAGCTTCTTCATTGCACGGTGTATGAATCTTGCAGGGGCAGATGTGGGAGAATTTGCCCCCATCTTAGGTCTCATTCTGGTCTCTAATGGTTAGAGAACTTTGAGCTCCGCAATCAAAGAGGACAGTCATGGGCAAATGTGAAGGTTGGTCTAGTGTCTATGACTCTGGTTTAGAACTCAAGGGGTTAAATACCTAGCTCTGCCACCGATTTCCTATATGACTCTGGGCAAGTCATTCAATCCCCCTTTTGCTTTAGTTCCGCATCTATAAGATAATGTTCCCTTATATCACAGGCATTAGATGAGGATAAAATATATTCGGGCTTGGGAGGGCCTTAGATACTGCTGCATTGGGAGCTATATCAGAACCTAGATTCAAGTATCAGGCCAAGTCTACACCAGGAAGGGTTTGCCAGTACAGTAACTCCTCACTTACAGTTGTCCCGGTTAACATTGTTTCATTGTTACATTGCTGATCAATTAGGGAACATGTTCGTTTGAAGTTGCGCAATGCTCCCTTATAACGTCGTTTGGCAGTCGCCTCCTTTGTCCACTGCTTGCAGGAAGAGCAGCCTGTTGCAGCTAGCTGGTGGGGCTTGGAACCAGGGTGGACCGGCAGCCCCCCATCTAAGTTCCCTGTGCAGCAGCTGCCCAGCAGGCTATCAATTGCTGGCAGTTCAGCTGTCCCTTCCCCCACTGCCATGTGCTGCTCCTGCCCTCTGCCTTGGAGCTGCTCCCGGGAGCCTCCTGCTTGCTGTGCAAGGGCGGAGAGAGGGGGCTAATGTCAGGGTGTCCTCCTTCC